>NW_022589716.1:33488336-33896853 GCF_004348235.1 Phoca vitulina | reverse complement strand
GGAGCTTTTGTTCCCTGCAAGCTCTCCGTACAGCTTTGGAGGCGGAGAGTGAAAATGGCGGCCTCCCAGTCTCCACCCCGGAGGAGCCGAGAACTCGGGGTCCCGCTCCTCAGTGAGCCCCCAGAGAAAAGCAGTCAGTCACTACCGTCTCCCTGGTCTCCGGCCGCACTCTCTGCTCACCCGGCCTGTGACAGCGCGTTTCTATCCCTGGCACCCGACCCTGGGTGGAGTCTCCAAACCCAGCAGATCCCCGCGGTGCTTTCCCGCACCTCTCCTCCCCGGGGAAGAAGGTGAGTCTCCCCGGATCTGCCGCTTGTTGGGTCCCTGCTGGAGGAGCAGTGGCCCGACTGTGCCGCGGATCACGGTTTATGACAACCCCGAGCTGAGAGCCCGCGCCTGGGCTCCGTCTCTGCAGCCGGCTTCCCTGCTCCGATACCTGGGAGCTCTGCCGCACTTAGGCACCCCTGGTCTTTCTGTGATCCCGAGGGTCCTGAGATCACACTGTCCCACGAGGGTTCCACCCCCCACTTAGCCACCAGACTGACGTCCCTCAGCGGAGCAGACTTCTAAAAGTTCCGATTTTGTGCTCCGGGGCTCTATCACTTGCCAGAAGCGGCGGATGGAGGCCCCTCCCCCGCCGTCTATCCTCCCGAATATCGCCTCAGATTCACTTCTCTGCACGTCCTACCTTCCAGAAAGTGGTCGCTTTTCTGTTCAGAGAGTTGTTGCTATTCTTTTCTTCGATCTCCTGTTGAGTTTGTAGGTGTTCAGAATGGTTTGATCCCTATCCAGCTGAATTCCTGAGAGGAGACGAAATCCAGGTCTCCTACTCCTCCGCCATCTTGCTCCGCCTCCTCCCATTGATTCTTTTAATCAAAAACTGGAAACATTGCGCTAAACACCTTTGCATATTTATCCTGTAGACATGAGGATAAATTTCTAGCGATAATTTTTTTGAGTCCATCAGATATAAGTTTAAAGTTGTTTTAGCGTTAAATTGCTCTCCAGAAAGGTGTCACCAATTTGTATTTTTCTGAGGATGCGTGTTTGTTCTAAATTTCAACTCTTGGCTTTATCAAACTTTTAAATATTTCCTAGTTTGATATTTAAAAGGAATATCTCACAACAATTTCTGAAGCTTTTGTGAGATTCAAGACAACTTTCCTAGTAGTCATTTAGGATTGGGCTAAGGTTGTAGAGGTTTATTTCAGGTTATTGTTACCTAAGTGAATTACCTTTTGGGGAATCAACCTTATTGCTCTGGTCCTTGATCGCTCTACTCTAAACCATGTAAGGTTGTTAAAAATCTAAGCTCTACTGCTCAAATTTGGCACAAACTCTCAGAACAAACGGTGTCAGTGCTCTGCTCACCTCCCAGGATTCCTGCCTTTGCTTAGATTTAGACCTGATAATTCATTAATTTCTTGTCAGCTCTATATTTCTTTTACAAAGATTCTTAAAATATTCATTTAGAATATTAATATTTTAATTGTTAGCAAAAAGTTGATCTAAATACCTAGCTGATCAAATTAGCAGAAAGAGGAAATATCTTCTATGTCTATTAATCTTTATATTTACCATTTCTTGCTATATGCTTATTTTGTGTAAACAAGAACTGGAACCCTTTTACTCCAACATTGGGAGATTAAGGAACAGTTGAAGAAGTAGCTCAGGAGACTAAGGAAAAGCGACTAGTAAAGTGGAGTGATCACCAAAAGCAGGTGGTGTCCTGTAAACAAAGGAGAGGAGTGATCAGCTCTGTCAAATGCTGATAAAGAATAGGATAAAGACAGAGTTGATCAATGAATTTGGCAACATGAAGGTCACTGGTTACCTTGAGAAGAGAAGTTTAAATAGAATGTTGAGGGCAAAAGCCTTATTAGAATGGACTGAAGGGAAAATATGAGGAGAAAGAATGGAAATATCAAATATAAAAAATTATTTCCAGGGGTTTTGCTGCAGCAAAGCTAAGACATAAGGAAGTAGCTGGCTTGGCAGTGGATATAGGGCTGAGATGGTTATTTTTTTTTTTTAAAGAGGGAAAAATAACAGCAGTTTTAGATGCTAATGGAAAATATCTAGTGGAGAGAGAAACCATGATGTGAGAAAGAGGGAAGAGAGAATTGCTGAAGTCATTCTTGAATAGACAAGAGGAAAAGGTTTGACATTGAATAACATCATGAGTAGTTCATCTGAGTTTGGGAGGCAGGGGCTTGAAGGTGGATAGTATAGTGGTGGAGGTCTGGAAGTTCTCATCTGATCACTTCATTTTTCTCACAGAATAGGAAGAAAGATCTTTAGCTCTGGGTGAAGCTGATAGAGGAAGTGCAGAGTGCTTGAGAAAAAAAAAAAAAGTCTGAAATGATGCTCTGGTAGAGAGGGAAAGCACATGCACTAGAGAATAGGATCGCTAAAAAAGGTGGCCTGAAACCATACAAAGCCAGGGAGATATGAGGATATCAATTTAAATATCTTAAGAGACCTAGAGAAATGTACAGTCCAATCCAAGGGGTGAAGAATGTCAGATAATACACTTTTTGAAGGAATACAGCCTCATCACAACTTGAGAATTTAATATTGGATGACTTGAATCTTAGGTACATTGGCTGCAGACCAGCTCATTTAGAGAGGGCATGAACTTGGGTTTTCTTTTGGCCTAAAAATTTTTACACTGGGCTTCATTTTTTTCCTTATAATCCTAAGAAAAATTACCTTGGGTCTCTGAAGCTCCAGATCTCCCAAATCTCTGGTCACTATTCATCTTCAGTCAGCTGAAATAATATCCCCTAAAATTCTTCTTGGTTAGGCTGTCCCAAAGGTGCTGGGATTGACACATTGCTTCCCTAGTAGAAAAACATGTTTAAATTCTGTGGGATTGTAAAATTAAATGTAGAGATGATGAAGTAAATATATTCTAAAATAGCAATGCTTTTGTTTTAAGGATTCATTTGCATGAATCTGGCCTAGTAGCATCATAAACTAGCCTTGTGCTTACAATAAAATGTTTAGTTGAATCATCTATTGATCTGGAATTTTGATCATAAGCAGAAGTTATAATAAGATCATTTGGACCATTGGTAATAGGATATGACTTTACACACTTAAAAATTTAACTTGTGTTTATAAGATTTAGTTAAGAACTCAAGATGATTTCATCTGGTAATAAGACTTTCAGGATTCTAAAAAATGTTCAATATATCAAATTTATAATTACAGCTTAAAATGTTATGAAGTTGAAGCTTATATGCAAAAACTTTCTTAAAATGTATTGATTTAATTAATAGACTAACAGGATTATTTTAGGTTTGTCTTAAAAGCTTCAGAAAGAGCTATGTTTTTTAATTAGTAACTAAGATTAATTGATTATCTTTTTTAAAATCAAAGAACTGATGATTCAGTTATTCTGGAAACCATATTTATTTTCAAGGTCATCTTAAAATTCACATTGACATTTTTATATATGTCTTAAGAGTTTTTCTCTAATATCTTTTTGGTTCCCTGGAATTTATTTTGAAGTGAAGGAAAGATGCAGTATGTTTTTCTACTTGTTTAAACAAAGACCAGACCCATCTTTTCATACCTGACTTGAAATGCCACTTTAATCATGTGCTAAATTCCTGGATATGTTTATTTATTGATTCTCTCTTTTATTGTTCAGCTTGTTCCTTCCATAGTATATAACTATTTTAATTATCCCATTCTATAATTTCATACTCTCTTGTACGACAAAGCCCTATTGTTCATTTTATAGAACTTTTCTGGATATTTTCACATTTTTATTTTACAGGTGATCTTTAGTATTACTTTATTAAGATAAAGTATATAAATGGTAATTATTTCATTGGGAAACATTAAATTCATAATTTACCAAGCACACACTTAAATCAGGAATAGTGGTTGAATTGTGTCAGTTGACTTTTTTTTTAAGAGTGGGAAGTGAAGAGGGCCAGAGGGAGAGGGAGAGAGAGAATCTTAAGCAGGCTCCACACCCAGTGCAGAGCCCCATGTGGGGCTCAATCTCACACCCCTGAGATGATGACCAGAACTGAAATCAAGAGTCAAATGTTTAACTAACAGAGACACCCAGGCACCCCTGTCAATTGACTTTTTGATATTTAGTGAGATGATTATATATTTTTCCTCTTTTGGCCTATTAATATAATGAACTATATTATTACATTTCTTTAGGTTCAATTAATCTTCATTCCTGAGATAAATCTGCTTGATTGAGAATCATCATACTTCAAATTTAATGCTGAATCCTATTTGCTACTGCTTTGAGATTTTTGCATCCTTGACAGTCTTCTAAATTATATCTATCATTATGGGTCTGTTAAACTTATCTATTTATTTATTATATTTTACTGGAAAATCATTCATTTTAGCCAGATATTAAATTTTTTTTTGCTTAGAAGTTTAAAATATATATGTCATTCTGTTTGCATTTTATCTTAGGCCATTTCCCAAATTGATATTTTCTCTCGTTTTAAAATCTTTGTGTCCCAGTGGTGTATTTCATTATTACTCCTCGCTGGTCATTGTTATTTGGTTTGGCTTAAAAAAAATAGTTCTTGGAGTTGTTTTTTTTTTTTAAACTCTGTTCTTTCTGAATTGTCTTCCTCTCTAGTTTCTTCTTTATATTTTAAAAAATTTATTTATAACTCCTTTATTTTTGTTTTCACCAGGTTTAGTTTGTGACTATTTTTCCTGAGTTTTTAATGCTAAAAACTTCATTCTTTTATTTCTTTTTGTTCAATAATGTTTTTGTCTCTAATTTTTCATCCAAGCATAACCTTTGTATTTCTAGGCTTTGTCTTCCTTATTGTCATTATTTCCTACATAGTCTTTGATGTTATTTCTATTTCCCCATTGAGTCAAGAGTTAAGTGAGAATTCTTTGCATTTTCCAAGTGGTTGTTTGGTAATATTTTATTCTAAGAGAGCAATAATTAAACCTTTACTGATTTATGATCCTTACTCCTAATTAATGAATATTATAATATGCACAAAACCTTGTGAATTAGTAGCACAGATTTTATGTCTACATAATACCAACATGAATGTGATTTAAAAAAAAAAAATTAGAAGTGAAATATTTTCTCCACCTGCACAACATATCCTGAGTTAAAATCCATTTGTGTAAATTGGCCACTCTTCTTCAAAATTTAATGTGATTTTTCAATGTAAATACAATTCACAGTTTTAAAGCATTTGCAGGATAAAAACATGTATCGTTGGCCACAGGGCAAGTATGGAGATTGGATTTAGCAGAGCTCTGGACAACTACTTCAGAGAGGCCATATTTGACATTAGACTTTTTCCTTCCAGAGCCCTCAAAAGAGTAGAAAGCTAATGTGACAGCCTGAATCCTGTTAATCTCTAATTTTTAGCCCCAGTACCAATTCTTTTCACTTAATCTTTAAAATGCTACCTCCCAAACTTATATGTTAAAATATCAAAAGTTGGAAGAAAGAAAAATAAACTCCCATTTTTCTACCATCCACAGATAATAATTTTAACATTTTAAAGATTTGATTAATAATATATGCATAGTGTTTCTAACAAAGAGGAAAAATCTCTTAAATCTTTGTCTCTTTGTCTCTATACTTTTCAAATCCAGATATCTTATTCCTTCTGGATGCTCCTAGTCACCACTTTCTCAATTAGAAAAATAAATTATTATAAATGTTTTCATTTCTCTGGGACTTTAAACAGATGAAATTCAATTAATGCCTTCATATTCTACAGGCACATAGTAAAAAGCAGATCTTCCCTTTCTGATCAGTAGCTCCATGCTCTATGCCAACTTCACTGAGCTTTGGAAGGGAGAGGTCTGAGGACACAGAACCAGGAAGATCAGAAAACATTAAAAGGCTGAAATATTTTCAGTGAGATTCTTTCACTTGAAATAATGGTCATTTTGACATTTTTATCTGAGCTCCGATATTTCTTCTGACATTACTAAAATAGATTACAAAAATTAGAAGCAAGTTTTAGTAACTACAGCTCTTGAACAATGTTCCAGCACAGCTAGAGAGATATATTTGGAAATATTCCACAGTGACCAAGTGTTCCAAAAGCAATATGCGACTTCTCAGAAGTCAGGGTCAAATCACAGGAAAACTGCTCTATACCAAGATGAATCGTAACAGGACTTCATCTCCTGTGTCCAAACTGTTATCATCTGCTTAATATAGCCATAAATTTTGATCAGGTCAAGTAGGCAAAAAGTTGGGGAAAAATCTGTTTGACTGGGTTTGTATTTGATCAACAATAGGATGAAACAAGGCAATTTGAAAAAAAAAAAAAAAGACTGGGTTGGTATTGAGTAAAGTTGTTTCCATCATCAGAAATAATTATAGACTATTTTAGGGAGGCCAGGCAATTAAATGGGTAAAACCCTTTTGCACACCCATGCTTTGAAGGAGGGCAGAACCTTCTGAAGAGTAGAGTGGCAATAATGGGAATAACCCTGCATATGGCAATATAGCTTATATTTACTGTGCTTTTACTATGTGCTGGGTATCATACAAGTTTTTTATCTTAAATATCTCATTTAGTTGCATACTACTGTGTATGTTCTGCCTGAGGTACAAAGGTGTTAACATATAATTCAGTATCACGCAGTAGCAATGTGTGAAATATTGAAAAGATACCACAAATGACATTCTTCAAAATATAGACTGGAGCAAAGGCACAATGCCTTCAACACTGCATCTCCCATGTGGTATTAGCACATTTGCATTCCCACCATGCACACAGTTTTTGTCAGACTGTGTTAATCTCAGTTCTATGAGAAACATGCACCCTGATGCCATTAGACATGCAAGATATTTCCCAGGGTAAATGTCTGTGAGGGAAAATGGGAAGGGAGACTAGGAAAGACAGATGATGATTCAGGTCAGACACTTGTGAAGGACAGAGGGAAGAAAGGTTGTATGGTAGTTTGGCAAGGCCAGTGGGGAGTCCTCTAGCCATTCCCTCTTATAAGAGGAGCTCTGCATCTCCCAGGAACGGGGCTGCATGAGTGCCCCCGCCATGCTCTGTCATTGCCAGAAAACTACCTGCTAGAGGCATGGCCTGGATGCACACACAATGAGGGATTTCAGAGCCCAGCATCTGGGACCTTCCATCAGTTGTGCTATCTATTACTGTTAGTTAAGAAGCACATTTTCATAGTGACTACAGAGACCAAATGTAGAGACCAGCTTGGCGTTTTCCACAGACTAAAAGATGGCACAATTTATCCATGCAGGCATTCACTCATTCTCTCATGTGTTCAATAAACATTTATTGTGTATGTATGTACAAGAGACAATGCCAATTTAATAGAGTCAAACATAAATAACAGTACAATGTAAAATTATACTGTGATAAGTGCTAGGAAGAAGTTTCAGAGATATGACTGTATATAGAAAGAAATCTACCTCATCATAGAGTTAGGAAAGCCTTCTCTGAGGAAATAACATTTGAGTTGAGGGCTGAAAGAGGAGTGAAGCAAGTGAAGGAGGAATAATAAGCAGACGCCAGAGTGAGCAAAGTTCTTGTGGCAGGAAGAAGAAAGACAAACATGAAATATGTGGCTGACTTTGAGTCCAGTCTTGAACGAATTGAGTTGGAGGCATCTTTGAGACACTCAAGAGGAAATGTAGAGTAGAATTTGGTTGTTAGAGGAGCAAGGAGACTGTAGATAAAGATTTGCAAGTCATCTGAACATTGGTAGTAACTAAAGCTGTTAGCAGAAAACAAAGTGGAATCAGTTTACTGTGTGTATTTATATTATATATATATATATATTTTTTCAACTCTGTGTTGTAAAACCAAAACCTTTCATCCTGTCTTTGGATGGAATAAATTCCAAACTTTACAACTATTGTCAATTTTTTAGGTAAAAAAATTATACAGAATTATTTTTAAGCTACTCTTTTCTGGAGCTCAAGACATTAGATACCTCTTCACAGACATTTTAAGAATTTTTTGATGGTGAAGAAATATTCTTTAATTCTTAAATAGTTCTTTATCACCATATAATTTATGATAACCTTTTGGAATGTTTTTCTATAGTCCACGCTATGTGAATAAAGAGCAGCCCAATGAGAAACACTGTATTTTTAAAAGTTGGTAGCAAATTTCATTTTGGTGCCTTGGTTCTCCCACATTTTGATTTTTTTTGAAATTTCCTGTGCTGAGTTCAAACATGGAATCTCATTCTGGTAGATAAATAAAATATGAATGATGACTACTTGCACTTTGATAAATTGTCTATATCTAGGGATTTCATAATGAAAGCCATGTCACCATTTTAATGTATAAAGGGACAGTTATGTGCAGATGTATATATAGTCATTTCCTCAGAGTAGAGGAGCCTGGGGTAAGTTGATTCGTGATTTAATGATTTTCATCAGAATGAAATAAGCATTTGATCTTTGGATTTGATCAACCTCTCTCTGCAGCTGTGCCCCAACTAGCAATTATTCCTCCCTGGGCTCTTTGCCCAGGCAAATGGGGTTCATCCTTGTTTCATGTCTCACTGACTTCACTGATAATAGACATAGTAACTGCTTGAGCTATTGCCTGCCTCTGAACTGCATAGCTCTGAAAACTTGAGAAAAGGGGTTTTCTCCTATAATTTTTCCTTATCACAATAAAATCCTTCCTCTAATAATACACTTTAGGGGCCAGTTAAATATCTTACCATCAAAACTTAAAAGCAAACTAATGGGATACAACCTACTATAACAATTTTATCTAAAAAGAAAAATTCAAGATCACAATGGTGAGGGTAACCCTCTTGGCTGGTTTTTTTTGCCTCTTCCTTACTGAGATTATTCCAGTAGGCATGCTATATGTGGTTGACATAAAACATTTTATCCAGCTGCCAAGCATGTATTGCTTAAGGCAGAAACCAAAAGAATTTTCCTACTCTTATTCCTTCCATGATTTCCTCTTATTATTTACTGCTTGGTAATTAACAGCACTGTTTCTCTTTTGCAGTGTACCATTTTCTCCTTCTGTGATTGTTTCAATGTAATTGTGAATGAAATAGAGCCTACAACCAGCATTTTTCAAGGGTATGCAGTGGTTTCTGATTTCAAATGGAACATATTGAATAGATTTAGCTTTGCTGATGGAAAAGTTAATAAGATAACATGCAGTATTTATCTTCCCTATCCATGTTCACTAAAGCCCATCTATATTCTGAATAGTATAATTTCCCTACCTTCCTCATTAAAAAGATCGCATAATTAAAATGATAACTACCCAATCACAACAGATACATTTGTTGCCAGCGTAAATCTTTTTTTTTTTTTTTTTTTTTTTTTGCCAGTGTAAATCTTATATGTAGTTAGTAAAATGATTCTATTTACCAAATCTTATTAGTTATCTGGTAAAATGACTCACTGCCCTCCTTGTCTCTATGTAGTTAGCAGATTAGGGTCTGGGATCTTTAATCCCAGAAAATTAAAACTGCCTCTGATTGTTATATTGATGGACCATCTGTTGTTCCAGGTGCTTCCCTGGTTTTTAAAACCTGTGATGTCAGCTGTCTCACAACTCACCTGCATTGTTGGGAGTCATCATAGAGATGCTGTGCCTGAGGCTCCAATTTGATATATTTGCAAACTTGCAGGGAGACTGTGAGCCACACAGATATATCACATGTAGGGATTACCAGTGTTTTAAATATATGCAAGGTGGGATATGGTTGTGCCAACCCAAACAGAATAGTCATTTTAATATCCCAACAAGCCAATGGGAAAATACAATTGGTAGGCCAAAGAAGTGTTTCATAGATCTGAAGTTGGACCTCTGATCAATAAATATTTGATTATTGCTGATAAGTTTTATCTTGGCAAAGGGCCAACTTGTGAATTTTATTAAATAATAAAGTAAAAAAAAAGGTTTTGAGGTCTTATTCAGGACATAAAGTTTGAAATTTCAGGTTCAAGTATTCCATTATTTTTTTTGTAAATAAAGTTTTATTTGAACAGAGCCATGCCCATTTGCTTACATATTGTGATTGATTGCTTCTGTGACAAAGGCAGAATTGAATACAGTTGACCCTTGAATAACACAGGTTTGAAGTGCATGGGTTGACTTATACACAACTATTTTATAAATACAGCACAGTACTGTAAATGGATTTTCTCTTCCTTATGATTTTCTTTTTTTTTATTATTTAGAGATGTATTTTATTTAAAAAAATAAAATGAAAACAAAGAAATGATTAACACAAAATTTAGGATGCAGGTTACCTCGAAGGTGGGGGGAGCCAATTTGGGAGGGGACACAGGGACCATCTAGAGTGTTGGTTATTCTATTTATTTTATTTTATTTTATTATGTTAATCACCATACATTACATCATTAGTTTTTGGTGTAGTGTTCCATGATTCATTGTTTGCGTATAACACCCAGTGCTCCATTCAATACGTGCCCTCTTTAATACCCATCACCAGGCTAACCCATCCCCCCACCCCCCTCCCCTCTAGAACCCTCAGTTTGTTTCTTAGAGTCCATAGTCTCTCATGGTTCGTCTCCCCCTCCGATTTCTCCCCCTACATTTTTCCCCTTCCTACTATCTTCTTTTTTTTTTTTTTTTAACATATAATGTATTGTTTGTTTCAGAGGTACAGGTCTGTGATTCATCAGTCTTACACAATTCACAGTGCTGACCATAGCACATAACCTCCCCAATGTCTATCACCCAGCCACCCCATCCCTCCCACCCCCCACCACTCCAGCAACCCTCAGTTTGTTTCCTGAGATTAAGAATTCCTCGTATCAGTGAGATCATATGATACATGTCTTTCTCTGATTGACTTATTTCGCTTAGCATAATACCCTCTAGTTCCATCCACATCCTTGCAAATGGCAAGATTTCATTTTTTGGATGGCTGCATAATATTCCATTGTATATATATACCACATCTTCTTTATCCATTCATCTGTCCATGGACATCTTGGCTCTTTCCATAGTTTGGCTATTGTGGACATTGCTGCTATAAGCATTGGGGTGCACGTACCCCTTCGGATCCCTTCATTTGTATCTTTGGGGTAAATACCCAGTAGTGCAATTGCTGGGTCATACGGTGTTTCTATTTTCAACTTTCTGAGGAATCTCCATACTGTTTTCCAGAGTGGCTGCACCAGCTTGCATTCCCACCAACAGTATAGGAGGGTTCCCCTTTCTCCGCATCCTTGCCAACATCTGTCGTTTCCTGACTTGTTAATTTTAGCCATTCTGAATGGTGTGAGGTAGTATCTCACTGAGGTTTTGATTTGGATTTCCCTGATGCCGAGCGATGTTGAGCACTTTTTCATGTGTCTGTTGGCCATTTGGATGTCTTCTTTGCAGAAATGTCTGTTCATGTCTTCTGCCCATTTCTTGACTGGATTATTTGTTCTTTGGGTGTTGATTTTGATAAATTCTTTATAGATTTTGGATACTAGCCCTTTATCTGATACGTCATTTGCAAATATCTTCTCCCATTCTGTTGGTTGTCTTTTGGTTTTGTTGACTGTTTTGTTTGCTGTGCAAAAGCTTTTTATCTTGATGAAGTCCCAATAGTTCATTTTTGCCCTTGCTTTCCTTGTCTTTGGCGATGTTTCTAGGAAGAATTTGCTGTGGCTGAGGTCAAAGAGTTGCTGCCTGTGTTCTCCTCTAGGATTTTGATGGACTCCTGTCTCACATTGAGGTCTTTCAACCATTTGGAGTCTATTTTTGTGTGTGGTGTAAGGAAATGGTCCAGTTTCCTTCTTCTGCATGTGGCTGTCCAATTTTCCCAGAATCATTTGTTGAAGAAACTGTCTTTTTTCCATTGGACATTCTTTCCTGCTTTGTCGAAGATTAGTTGACCATAGAGTTGAGGGTCTATTTCTGGGCTCTCTATTCTGTTCCATTGATCTATGTGTCTGTTTTTGTGCCAGTACCATACTGTCTTGATGATTACAGCTTTGTAATAGAGTACTCCATTATTTTAATATAAAATTTATCAAATTATATACACACACACATATATGCAAAAGTACACATAACATAAGTATGCAGCTCAATGAATATTTACAAAGTGAACATATCCAAAGAACCTCAGGAGCCTCCTCAGACCACCTTCTTGTTACTAACCCCAGGCATAAGGTTAACCCCTGTCTGTACTTCTAACAGTATATTTACTTGGCAAGGGCAGGAGGGGTAGAAAAAATTTTTGAATGTTAATGGAATTATGACATATGTATATGAAAGTACACAAATGATAAGTATATAACTTGCATTTTCACAAACTAAACACACCTATAAATCCAGATGAGGAAACAGAATATTACCACCATTCCAGGTCTTTTGTGCCCCTAGCAACTACATCCTCTCATTGAGGATAATCATGGTCCCTGACTTCTACCAGTGTCACTTAGCTTAGTGGTGCCTATTTTTTAACTTTACATAAACTGACTCACATGATATACACTCTTGTGTCTGACTTGCACTTGTGATATTAATCCATATTGTTGCACCTTGTTGGATAATCATTGGTTCATTCTAATTCCACAGTGTGTCTATACCCCAATTTATGGGGCTGTTTACTGTTGGTAGGCATTTGGGTGACCACAAATAGTGAAAACTTCATTTTTAACCTTTCTCTAAAATCAGTATGAGTTTTACTCTATGTATTTTCTAATAACAGAGAAGAAAAGATCTTTTCTTGTGCTTAAAATGCTCTTGTCAAACTGAAAGCTGTTGTTTGTCCTCTATAAAGTTTATGAATCTTTGCTCCCCAGTTATAATAGGGTCTGCTATTCTGATTTTAGGGTTTGAGAAGAGTTAAATATATTTCTCTGGACATTTAACTGATGAATCATCAAATGACGGTAACATTTTAGAGCCATTAACTATAACTCATTTGTTGAATCAGTTCAATTTTGTAGGATTTAATCAGGAAACACCTTGAACTTCTCAATTATTGTCTTCAGTAATTGGCTCTTTCTTCCCTACTCTTTGACCCCAGAGTTTTCTCACACAGAGAAATTAAAAACCCTGGTCCAGTCTAAATCAAAACTTCAATCTCTCAGACAATTGAAGCTTCTCCACTTCCCCCAATACCCAGAGCAAAGTTGGAAGCAAAAGGGGTCTGTCTGTTCTTTCATGTTCCTTCCTTGCTCAACTCTCTTTTTTTTAGGCTCTAGATCTTCAAAGATTGGTTTAATAGGGTTTTTGGAAAGGGGAAAGGAGAAGACAAAGAGTGAAAGAAGGGTGAAAGGAAAAGAAGTAAAGGCTTATCTATTCAGCTTATTGTGTCTGTAGTTCTCTCTCACTTGTCAAATTCTGTCTTGGCAGTCACCCAAATTCTGGCTTTTGTGGGATTCCTGAGTGTGCTCTTTGGAGATCCCAAAGGGCACTTCTGACCCAATTGATAGATCCTCCAGCTGACCTTTAGAACACCCCCTCCAGTGGTATCCCCACAGTTTCTATCCTCTGAGGTCCCCACACTTAGGCAGGTAGATATTGACTAACATTTTCTCAGCATGGATGAGTTCACTTGGTTATCAAGAATTCACTTTAGTCTGCCTCCCCAAATGGTGCAAAAATAAACTGCTGACCCCCTTCCTTCTATAAGATACAATGGGCAGTTCTAGTCAATAAACAAGGTGCCCTTCTCAAAGATGCTTCAAATACTAAGAAAGAGAAAGAATAGCAAGTAACTCCCTCCAACCTTTCTCCCCTCACATGAATTTATTTCATAAAACCCCTTCCACCAGTCTCTAGCCTTTTTTTTTTTTCCAGCTTAGATGGGGGAGGTAGTCCTAGATTTTTTTTTTATCTTTTGTTAAATTCTCACAGAGAATTATCAAGCATCTCTCTTTAGAATGTATGCTTATCCATTGATCTGGGTATTGAGGACTTAGTCGAAATTTGTACAGAAAAAGACATAGGTTACATTTTGTTATCTAAAAGCAGAGACAGGTTTAAATTAATTGTATTTATGGAATGTCTATATTGCCTGGAGCCACCTTAAATACTTTTGGAAAATAAAATGGGTCTAGCTATCTGGTTAGAGGGGTAAAAAAATTCTTTATCCCCAACACTGTTCTAGGCCATATGACAAATACAAAACTTTTGAGCCTTCAAGGAGCTCCTGATTAAGCTAAAAGGCAAGATTTGCGTTCTTAAAACTATTAGCTCATTATGATTGTGTTCTCTAAAAGGGTACATGTAATGTTAACAGATAAACTGTTATCCAGAAGTTAAGTTGAATCCAGCAGAGCATTACCCATCTTGCCTTCTCATTACTGAGGAGCTGCTGCTTTGTACCTTGAGTATTGCTCCAAATGGCCAGAACAGCTGAATGGGAACCATCCCCCATCAGGGCAACACTCTTCCCCGTATTGCAACATCAGGAAGCAAATGATCAACACAACAGGAGAACAGCAATATTGAGTTCATGAAGGAGAACCTTCCTGTTTTTCTGATTCAATCTGTACCATTTGGGATTGTTTCTTTTGATCACTTGTCTGCTGCACCTCAAACTTATTTGCCAAATAATCTGTAAGAACAAAAAAGTGCAAAGTATTGATTGCCCCTCACAGTACTGGAGACTTAGCTTACAGTGGGCTAGCATAAATCTGAAATGTCTTTGACAGCATTTATTTTATTTTAAAAAGTTATGAAGTTTACATCCAGTCTACCATTTGTCTCTGATTGCTTTAATTAAACAAAGACAAAAACAAAAAAACCAAGGACCTAAGTTGTTTGCCATGAAATAAGGCTGTAGCCCTGCATGCTGTACCCACAGTACACTTCCATATAAGGATTTTGCTTACTCCAGATCAAGAAGATAAATATTTTTGGGGGGGTCAAGGATAAGTTTCTAAGCTACTTTTAAATCTAACTAATACTCTCCATGAAAGTTATAGAATTTCTTTGCTTTTAAAAGTTAGCAAAGGCACCTTGGTCAATATATCATGCCCAGAACAACAATTAAATAATAAGACATGTAACAATTATTATCTTGTGAAGAATAGTATCATAATATCATCTGACATTAAACATTTTCACCTTTATTGAGATACAAGTGATTAATAGAATTGTAAGATGTTTAAAGTACACATTTGATATATATATATATATATATATATATATATATATATATATATATACACACACATACATACACACACTGCAAAGGATTCTCCAATCTAATTAGGGGGAAATCAGAGGGGGAGGTCAACCATGAGAGACTATGGACTCTGAGAAACAAGCTGAGGGTTCTAGAGGGGATGGGGGTGGGGGATGGGTTAGGCTGGTGATGGGTATTAAAGAGGACATGTACTGCATGGAGCACTGGGTGTTATACACAAACAATGAATCACGGATCATTACATCAAAAACTAATGATGTATGGTGATTAACATAACATAATAATAAAAAAAACACCTCCATCACCTCACATATTTATCTTTTTATGTGTGTGTGAGAAAATATAAGTTCTCTCTTAGCAGATTTCAACTATACAATGCAGTGTAATCAGTTACAGTCACCATCTTATACATTAGATTCTCAGACTTTGTCTTACAATTGCATGTTTGTACCATTTTACCAACCTCTTCCTATTTGCCTCCACCAGCCTGACAACCACGTTTCCACTTTCTCTTTCTGAGTTTGACTTTTTTTCAGATTCCACTTAAAAGTGATACCATGCAGTATTTGTCTTTCTCTATATGACTTATTTCACTTAGTGTACTACCTTCAAGTTTCATCCAGGTTGGCACAAATGGCAGGATTTCCTTCTTTCTCAAGGTTGAACAAATCCTATTGTGGAAGGGTATGTACATATCACACCTTTGTTGGTTCATTGACAGACACTTTGATTGTTTCCATATCTTGGCCATTGTGAACAATGCTACACTGACCATGGGAGTGCAAATATCTCTTTGATATCCTGGTTTTATTTTCTTTGAGATAAATAGGTATAGGAATTGATATACAGTATCAGGTTAATTCTTACTTAGTACAATGAATTTGAAAATATTCCCTCTTCAATTTCTTTGGAAAAGCTTGAGAGGGATTGTCATTAATTCTTCTTTAAATGTTTGGTAGAATACACCAGTAAGGTCATGTGGTCCTGGACTTTTGTTTGTTGGAAGGTTTTTGATTACTGATTCAATCTCCTTACGGGTAATTGATCTGTTCATATTTTCTCTTCATGATTTTATTTTAAACATCATGATTCATGATGTTCATACTGGTCCCATATGATCCTTTGCATTTATGTGGTGTCAGTTGTAATGTCTTCTCTTTCATTTTTATTTGACTTTTCTTTCTTTTTCTTGGAAAATTTAGCTAACAGTTTGTCTATTTTTTTTATCTTTCCAAGAAATTAGCTCTTAGTTTTATTGATCTTTTCTATTGTCTTTTTAATTTCTAATTAATTTGTTTCTGCTCTGATTTTTGTTGTTTCCTTCCATCTACTCACTTTGGTTAATTTTTTCTTTTTTAGTTCCTGGAAGTGTAAGTTAGGTTGTTCATTTGAGATCTTCCTTTTTTATTTTTTTAAATTTTTATTTAAATTCCATTTAGTTAACATACTAGCGTAATATTAGTTTTACATGTATACAGAGATCCAGTACTTCCATACAACACCTGGTGCTCATTACAAGTGCACTCCTCGGTCCCCATCACCTGTTTCACCCATCCCTCCACCAGCCTCCCCACTGGTAACCATCAGTTCCTTCACTATAGTTAAGAGTCTGTTTCTTGGTCTGCCTCTCTTGCTCTCATTTTTTCCCCTTTGCTCATGTTTTGTTTTTTAAATTCTGCATATGAGTGATATCATATGGTATTTGTCTTTGACTTACTTCGCTTACATAACACTCTCTAGCTCCACCCGTTTCATTGCAAATGATAAGATTTCATTCTTTTTTATTACTGAGTGATCTTATCTTGTATTTATATACCACTTATTTTTTTATCCATTCATCAGTCAATGGACACTTGGACTAAGCAGTATGGAGATTCCTTAAAAATAGAACTACCCAATCGCCATGTTTCAAGGGCAGCAGTGTTGGTTCTGCGGCAGTGTGGGCCGAGAACTGAGGCAGTTCTGGGAAATAAGGAGAAAACTTGGTAGTTTTATTTGGGAACAAGACTAACATTTTCTGATAGAGAAGCATGATGAAGTAACACCAAATGAAATAAAGGCCCTTAGGGAAAGCAATGAACTAGCAACAGATCAGGAAAAAGAATTATCCAAAAGCACAGAAAAGCATTTTATAAGGACTCCAGTTACAGAAAAGAAGATGTAATTCCCTCCTCAGAATTATCCAGTGAACAACATGGTAACAGGTTATATATCAATTGATGCCATGAAGAAATTCCTTGGGGAGCTACATGACTTTATTCCTGGAAGCTCAGGATATTTGGCATACCATGTTCAAAATGAAATTAACATGTCTGCTATAAAAAACAAATTGAAGAGAAAATGTTAAGTTTAATTGTCTTTATATGTAGGCATTTTCTCTAAAATATTACCAAAGATGTGCACAATTTTACATTCTCCCCTTTGGGACAGGGGGATGGGGAAATGGGGGAGAATTCTGTTTCTTTCTCAGAATGTGTCTTTAGGAAATTCAGAATCATTCTGGCTCCATGATTTGACATTTGGGTTGGATTTTCCCCCCAGCTTGTAATGTTATGTCCACAAATCCTGAGTACACAGTTGTTATGGAGTAATTGTCATTGAAACACTTCATAAGAAGTCTCAGTCTCTCTCTCTCTGTCATATGCTCTTTTGGCTTTAACATTCTATTAATTATACATGTTTTTCTAGGTTCAATGCTGTGAATACTAAGTTTAATGATTCTGGTCATCTTATTTTGATTTTAAAAAATTGGAATGTTATTGTTGAGTTCTAAATTACTGTTTCTGGCTTGAAAAATATGGAGTAAAACATTTTAATGATTCAGACTTCATGTGTGGACAGTTCCTGATAACATGTACCAGAAGTGATTTAATGTAAACAATGCTATATCATCTGAAATGAGCCGTCAAGTCAACTTAGAATTACAGTGCTGGAAAGAACCTTAGAGAACAATGAGGAAGTGAAGGCCTTCAGAGGGTGTTTTGCCTAGGCTGACTAACTGGGGGCCAAATAAGGACTAGAACATGACTGTCTTGATTTTCCAAGTCAGTTCCTCCCCACTGTCTCACATGGTATATCCTGTAGCCTGTTTCAGATATAATTGACAGCAGATCTACAAAGGGGACCAGAAACCAGCCAACATGCTTGGCTCATTTTTTTAAATAATGATTTCAAGATAGCAATTTATCTTTATTCATATGGTCATGCTATATAGAAACTGGTGGATTTATTACTTTATATACATGATATATTTTTTGTGAAGCTATCATTTTTTTAAAACTGTACTTTCTCCTAAGAAGTGCATACCAACTGTAGAATTATCTAAAGAAAATGCACTTTTTAAAAGTGTTTGGATCGGCGGCACCTGGGTGGCTCAGTCATTAAGTGTCTGCTTTCGGCTCAGGTCATGATCCCAGGGTCCTGGGATCAAGCCCTGCATCGGACTCCCTGCTCAGCTGGAAGCCTGCTTCTCATTCTCCCACTCGCCCTGCTTGTGTTCCTGCTCTCGCTAATTCTCTGTCAAATAAATAAATAAAATCTCTAAAAAAATTAAAAAAAAAAATAGAACTACCCTACGATCTTGCAATTTCACACCCAAAGAATATAAACATACTAATTCAAAGGGATACATGCACTCCATTGTTTATAGCAGCAATTTCTACAATAGCCAAATTATGGAAACAGCCTTTTTTCTTAATGTAAGCATTTTTTGCTGTAAATTTCCTCTTGGAACTATTTTTTCTGCATCCCATAAGTTTTGGTATGTTGTATTTCCATTTTCATTTATCCCAAGGTATTTTTTTATTTCTCTTTTGATTTCTCTTTTGACCTATTGGTTGTTCACTGGTATATTGTTCAATCTCCATATATTTGTGAATATTTCAGGTTTATTCTCGTAATTGATTTTTAGTTTCATGCCATTGCAGTCAGAAAAGATGCCTGATGTGATTTCAATCTTCTTAAATTTATTAAGGCTTGTTTTGTGGCCTAACGTATGATCTGTCCTGGAGAATGTTACATGTGCACTTGAGAAGAATGTGTATTCTGCTGCTTTTGGATGGAATGAATTTTTTGGGTCGCCTGTTTGCATCCATTCTATGCCTTTTGATTAGTGAATTTAGTCCATTTACATTTGAAATAATATCAATAAATAATTATTAATAGGTGTGAACTTACCATTATCATTTTTTCATTGCTTCTGACTGTCATATAGTTCCCTTCTTTTCTCCTTCTCTTTGTCTCTTGCTTTTTGATTTGATGATTTTCTGTAATGGTATACTACTTAGATTGCGTTCTCTTTATCTTTTGGGCATCTACTATAGGTTTTTGCTTTATCGTTACCATGAGGCTTGCATAAAATATGCTATATTTATATTAGTTTATTTTAAGCTGATAACAACTTAACTTTGAATGCATATTAAAGTTCTACATTTTTACTACCCCCCCACACACATTTTGTTTTGATGTCTCAGTTTACATCTTTTACCTTGTGCTCCCACTAACAACTTACTGTAGTTATGGTTTTTTTTTTTAAGATTTTATTTATTTGAGAGAGAGAGAGAATGAGCAGGGAGAGAGGCAAAGGGAGAGGGAGAAGCAGACTCCCCACTGAACAGGGAGCCTGATGCTGGGCTTGATCACAGGACACTGGGATCATGACCTGAGCTGAAGGTAAACAACTAACTGAGCCACCAGGCACCCCTATAGTTATAGATATTTTTAATACTTTTGTCTTTTCACCTTCATACAGCTTTATAAGTGATTTACCTACCACCATTATGACATTAAAATATTGTGAATTATCTATTTACCTTTACCAGTGAGATTTATACTTTTTTTTATGTTCAGTTAGCTACTGTATAGTACATAATTAGTATGTGATGTAGTGTTCAATGATTCATTAATTACACCCAGTGCTCATCACAGCACATGCCCTCCTCAATACCCATCACCCTATTACCCCTTCCCCCACCCCCTCCCCTCTGAAACCCCCAGATTGTTTCTTGGGGTCCATAGTCTCCCATGGTTCATCTCCCTCTCTGATTTGGATTTCCCTCCCTTTGGATCTCTCCCTTTGGATTTCCCTCCATTCCCCTATGGTCCTCCAAGCTATTGCTTATGTTCCACATATGAGTGAAAGCATATGATAATTGTCTTTCTCTGATTGACTTACTTCACTTAGCATAATCCCCTCCAGTTCCATCCATGTTGATGCAAATGGTAGGTATTCATCCTTTCTGATGGCTGAATAATATTCCATTGTGTATATATATACCACATCTTCTTTATCCATTCATCTGTTGAAGGACATCTTGGTTCCTTCCACAGTTAGGCTATTCTGGACATTGCTGCTATGAACATTGGGGTGCATGTGCCCCTTCTTTTCACTATGTCTGTATCTTTGGGGTAAATACCTAGTAGTGCAATTGCTGGGTCATAGGGTAACTCTATTCTTTTTTTTTTTTTTTAAGATTTTATTATTTGACAGAGAGACACAGTGAGAGAGGGAACACAAGCAGGGAGAGTGGGAGAGGGAGAAGCAGGCTTCCTGTGGAGCAGAGAGCCCGATGAGGGGCTCAATCCCAGGACCCTGAGATCATGACCTGAGCCAAAGGCAGACGCTTAACGACTGAGCCACCCAGGCGCCCCCATAGGGTAACTCTATTCTTAACATCTTGAGGAACCTCCATACTGTTTTCCAGAGTGGCTGTACCAGCTTGCATTCCCACCAACAGTGTAAGAGTGTTCCTCTTTCTCCACATCCTCGCCAACATTTGTTGTTTCCTGTTTTGTTAATTTTTGCCATTCTAACTTGTGTAAGGTGGTATCTCATTGTGGTTTTGATTTGTATTTCCCTGATGGCTACTGATGTTGAGCATTTTTCATGTGTCTGTTAGCCATTTGTATGTCTTTTTTGGAGAAGTGTCTGTTCATGTCTTCTGCCCATTTTTTGACTGGGTTATTAGTTTTTTGAGTGTTGAGTTTGAGTTCTTTATAGATCTTGGCTATCAGCCCTTTATCTGTAATGTCATTTGCAAATATCTTCTCCCATTCCATAGGCTGCCTCTTAGTTCTGTTGACTGTTTTCTTTGCTGTGCAGAAGCTTTATATCTTGATGAAGTCCCAAAAGTTCATTTTTGCTTTTGTTTCACTTGCCTTTGGAGACATGTCTTGAAAGAAGTTACTGTGGCCAATGTCGAAGAGGTAACTGCCTATGTCCTCCTCTAGGATTTTGATGGATTCCTGTCTCACATTGAGGTCTTTCATTCATTTAGAGTTTATCTTTGTGTATAGCATAAGGGAATGGTCCAGTTTCACTGTTCTATATGTAGATGTCCAATTTTCCCAGCACCACTTATTGGACTTTTTTCCATTGGATATTTTTTCCTGATTTGTCAAAGATTAGTTGACCATAGATTTGAGGGTCCATTTCTGGAGCCTCTAGCTAATAAGTTCCAACAGTACATTAAAAGGATTATTCACAGTGACCAAGTGGGTTTTATGTCTGGGATGCAGGGGTGGTTCAACATTCGCAAATCAATCAGTGTGGTAGAGCACATCAATAAAAGAAAAGACAAGAACCATATGATCCTCTCAACTGATGCAGAAAAAGCATTTGACAAAATACAACATCCATTCCTGATTAAAACTCTTCAGAGTATAGGGATAGAGGGAACATTCCTCAATATCATAAACACCATCTATGAAAAGCCCACAGTGAATATCATTATTAATGGGGGAAAGCTGAAATCTTTTCCCTTAAGATCAGGAACACAACAGGGATGCCCACTCTCACCACTATTGTTCAACACAGTTCTAGAAGTCCTAGCCTCAGCAATCAGACAACAAAAAGAAAGAAAAGGCATCCAAATTGGCAAAGAGGAAGTCAAACTCTCCCTCTTTGCAGATGACATGATACTTTATGTGGAAAACCCGAAAGACTCCACCCCCAAATTACTAGAACTCATACAGCATTTTAGCAACACGGCAGGATACAAAATCAATGCACAGAAATCAGTTGCATTTCTATACTCTAACAATGTAACTGTAGAAAAAGAAATTAAGGAATCGATTCCATTTACAATAGCACCCAAAACCATAAGATACCTAGGAATAAACCTAACCAAAGAGGTAAAGGATCTATACTCTAGAAACTACAAAACACTTATGAAAGAAATTGAGGAAGACACAAAAAGATGGAAAAATATTCCATGCTCATGGATTGGAAGAGTAAACATTGTTAAAATGCCTATCCTTCCCAGAGCAATTTACACTTTCAATGCCATTCCTATTAAAATACCATTGGCATTTTTCAAAGAGCTGGAACAAAAAATCCTAAAATTTGTATGGAACCAGAAAAGACCCTGAATCACCAAGGGAAGGATGAAAAAGAAAAACAAAGCTGGGGCATCACATTGCCTGACTTCAAGCTATATTACAAAGCTGTGATCACCAAGACAGCATGGTATTGGTACAAAAACAGACACATAGACCAATGGAGATTTATACTTCTATTTGTTTTCCTCTTACTTATTAATACCCTTTTATTTCAAACTAAAGAATTACCTTTAACATTTCTTGTAATGCCAATCCATTGCCAGTCCATAATGCCAGTCCAATGAACCCCTTTAGGTTTGTTTGTTTGTTTAGAAAACTCTTTGTCTCTCCTTCAAATCTAAAGGACAACTTTATTTGGTAGAAGGTTCTTGGTTGTCAGTATTTTTCTTCCAGCCCTGTTGTTCTACTTCCAAGTACTCATGCTATTCCCTCTGGCCTGCAATGTTTCTGCTGAAAAATTGACTAAGCCTTAGAGGGATTTCTCTGTATATAACAAATTTTTTTTTTTTATTACTACTTTTAAGATTTTGTCCTTGGCCATAACTTTTGACAAATTAATTACACTATGTTTCAGTGTGGGTCCCTTTGGACTCATCTTATTTGCAACCCTCAAGGATTCGTGGATTTGAATGTCTTTCTCAAGGTTAAGGAAGTTTTCAGCCATTATTTCTTTGAGTATGCTTTCTTCCCCTTTCCCTCTCTGTTCTCTTTCCGAGACCCCTATAATGCAAATGTCAGTCAGCTTTATGGTGTCCCATAGTCCCTTAAGCTATCTTCTCTCTTGTCTATTCTTATTCTTTGTGCTTATCTGATTGGATGAATTCTACTGCCATGTTTTGTAGTTCATTGAGCCTTTCTTCTACTTGATGTAGTCTAATGTTGAACCCCTCTACTGAATTTTTTTTAGCTCAGTTATTGTATTATTCATTTCTATGATTTTTGTTTAGTACTTTATTATATTTTTTACCTCTCTGTTGAAATTCTCACTGTTCATATATTGTTCTGATCTCGGTAAGCATCTTTATGGCCATTGTTTTGAACTCTTTATCAGGCAAATCACTTATTTCCATTTCATTAAGGTTTGTTTCTGGAGTTTTCTCTTGTTCCTTTTTGGGGGACAAATTTTTCTGTTTCTTCTTTTTTCTTGACTTCTCTGGGTTGATTTCTATGCATTAGATAGAACAGTCACTTCTCCCAGTCTTGATGGAGTATTCTCATCTAGGATATGATCCTTATCTATCAGCCCAGCCTGAGTTCTTGGTTGTCTCTCAAACCTTTGTGATTTTCCAAGCCACTCTTTTTGTTTTTAGTGACTCCTAGTATTTGAGGGTATGCCGAAATCTGTCTTTGTCTCAAAGGGGAGGATCACATTCAGAACTTAAACGTACACTGGTTGGAAGCTGGATCCTCAGGCAGCAGTGGGAAAAGTATGTAGTTAAGGAAGATACTCAGAGAGGTACTTTTTGTCTGCCCCTCTGTGATGGGCCTGTGTTTATAGCAACAGAGGGGTGCTCCTGTGCCTATTAATGTGTTTTTCTTTGTTTCTCATAATACTGTGGGACTCAGGGATGCAAGCCCTATTGGCTATCAGAGCCAAGTGATCTAGGGGCCCATCTGTTGGGCGGTGACTGCAAAACTGTAAAGCACCCACAACTTTCATGTGATGTAACTGTGATTATCTCCATTTCTATCACTAACCATGTTAGACAGCAATATTAAAGAGGCAAGGGCTGGTCAGAGAATGGTGTGAAATAAAACCAGTCCTGCCAAGGTATGAATTTGGCTCACACTGGGAACATTTTTCTAGGTGAATAACTAAAAATTGAACTTACCTGATGTACCAAGCAGTTGCTAAGTGTTTTGCATCACTTATTTAATTTCATCCTGTGAATACATTAAGAAATGAAGAGTTAAAAATATTAAATTCAGGGTGCCTGGTGGCTCAATTGGTTAAGCATCTGACTCTTGATCTTGGCTCAGGTCTTAGTCTCAGGGTCATGAGTTTGAGCCCCATGTTGGGGGCTTTAAAAAAAAAAAAGTTAAATTATTTACCTATGTCCACACATCTCTTAGCAAAGACCTGGACTTTAAACCCAGGCTTCTGACTCCAGAGACCTCCCTGGGGTGCTACAGGGTATGCACCTGTAGCATTAGGGTGCACAGATCAGTTGACATCTGGTAACATTTTTAAATGTACTTAACTGTGCTATATAACATATATATTGAAAATACATAAAAATAATTAAGATTAATAAATTATTATAAAGGAAAAACTCATGTATCTTCTACCTACATCAAGAAATGAGTCATTGCTTCTTTGCAAGGGGACTTGGCACAAATTGTAGCAAACCAACAGCTGCAGTTGCCAGTGTTCTGTCTTCAGCTTCATAATGTTTCCCATGGCCAAAAATGCTCTAAGTTGTCTCTGAGTTCGAAGCATTCAGCAAACAATGGCAAGGCAGAGCCACCAGAAACAGACACCTGATTTCTCTGACAAATATGATAATACTGTATAATCTAGTCGAGCCATTTCTGTGTTACTGTGTGGGCATATACAGCAACACAAATTGAAACAGAATGGAACCTGTCCCTGTTGGCAGAATCACCCCAAAGGAATGGAGAAATCAGTAACTATCCCAGCTGGTATAAAACTGAATTGTTTCAAAACCTACTCATACTTGATGCCAAGTAAAAGCACTGTGTACCCATTAAAACACAGCATGATTGAAGAAATAAAGTACATTTGTGAAACTTTAAAAAAAGAAAGAAATGGAACATTGTCACTATTCAAGAAGCCCTTTGCTTTCCCCTTCTTGCTCTCCCCAACGTAATCACTTTCCTGACATTTATTGTAATTATCTTAATAGTTTTACCATGTAAGATTGCATCAACTAAACAGTGTAGATTAGGTCTACCTGTTTTTGAACTTTATATAAATGGAATCATATTGTATATAATATTTTTGTCTGGCTTCATTTGAACATATCTATGAGATTCATCTAGCTTTTAGTCCTGAAACTAGTTTGTTCATTTTTTTTTTTTTTTTGGCTATATATTCATTGTAGACCTATATCACCATATATTTGTCTATTCTACTGTTAATGAACTGTTTACAGTTAAAGACTTACAAAAATATGCTGCCATGAATATCCTTGTCTCTGTCACTTGTTACATTCATGAATTTCTGTGAGTATATGTTTACAAATAGAATTTCTGGGTCTATAGATATGCATATGCTCATGCATATGATATACTTTGGTAGATATCACCAAACTGTTTCCAGAGTGGCAGCACAAATTTTATACCTGTACCAGCACTATGTAAGCATTTCTCTTGCTACACACCAATTGGTATTCTTTTTAATTTTAGCCACTCTGATAAATTGTGTAGTAGTAGCTCACTGTGGTTTTTTATTATTAATGAGACTGAGTAGCATTTCATATATTCAAGGTCATCTAGATATCCTCTTTTGTCAATTTCCTCTTCAAGTATCTTGCACAGCTTTTAAATTGGGTTGTAGATTGTTGTATGACTGAGACTCATTATTTTGTATATTATTCCTTTTTAAGTTGTATATATATTTTTAAAAGATTTATTTATTTGAGAGAGAGCATTGGGGGGGGCAGAGGGAGAAAGAGAATCTCAAGCAGATTCCCCTTTGAGCACAGAGCCCAATGTGGGACTCAGTCTCATGACCCTAAGGTCATGACTGAGCCAAAATCAAGGGTCAGACTCTTAATTGAGCCACCCAGGTGCCCATCAGTTATATATTTTTAAAATTTCCTCTCTCACTCCATGGTAGTCCTCTTCTATGAAGTCATGAAGATAGTGATCTGAATTATCTTCTAATTACTCTGCAGAGTAATGGGGAAAGATAGTATTTTCAATAGTAGTGCTAGGATACCTGGATACAATGTGGGAGAAAAAAACTCTTAACCTCTATCCCATACCATACACACACACACACACAAAACAGTTATAGTAGATTGCTAATATAAATATGGAAGGTAAAACAATAAAGATTTTAGGAGATAATTTAGATGACTATCTGCATGACCTCACAGAAGGGCACCATTTTTAAATAAGGACCCAAAAAGCACTAACCAAAAAGAAAATGTTGGTGAATTGTATTACATTAAAATTAAGAAATTATTTTCCTCAGAAGACACTAATTCCCTTTTCAACTGGGTCTAATCTGTTAAATCTTTCCCCTGAGTTCTTAATTTCAGTAGTTCAGTTTTTCCATTCTAGAATTTCTATTTGGTCCTTTTGAGATCATCTCTGTCACTTATATAGTATCTCATTATCTGTCAATATATTTTATCTTTTAGCTCCTTGAAATAGTAAGCATAATTGTTTTAAAGTCTAGCTCTAATATCTGAAGATTCTGTGGATAACTTTTTCTTTTTTGTTTTCCCCCCTGGTTAAGATCTTTCATGCCATTTAATTTCCTTGTGTGTCTTGTTATCTGTGCTTGTGTGCCACCCATTGTTTCTAAGAATTATAGCAATAATTTGTGGTCTGTGGTGATACTATCTTCCTCCATAGAAGATATTTGTTTGTTTCTGCCACATGTGGTGGGGCTCTATTAATCTGGGATTACTTTAATTCAGTTTTAGAAGTGATTATTTTTCTAGATTATCCATATATCTCTTAGCTGAGATCAGCCTATGTGAAAAGCATTTTTTTCCAATTTACTCTTCCTCCTACAATACAGACATTCAGGGCCTCAACACAAATTTCAGGGAATTTATCATGATTCCCCCTTAGCAAGCCTGAACTTTTGCCCCTCCCTATAACCTTCTAGAAGCACTGCTTAGACTCTTAGATTCCTCCATTAGAATAACAAATTCTTTACACTACATCTCTCAAGTATCACCTTCTCAGGTTTTGGCCCAATAAATCCTCCCTCCTTTATTAGAATCCCAATACCCTTATTTTATTTTTCTGTAGATTTAATAGTTATCATCATCAAAAGATTTGGTCCATACTGCCTGCCAACAATTATCAGAAGTCAAAGGCTCTGTTCCTCACCTCTCATATTATAGGGTAGGACTAATTTCATGGAGTGAATTCAATTATTTGATACTTTCATGTTTTCTGATTTCCAGGTGAAAAATTCATTAGGTTCTGTCCAAAAAGAAACTTTTGGTACCATTTCAGTTTTAGAATTCATGGGTCTAAATTCAATAGCATAATCAAAAAATTATGCCTGTATTTAAGGTTCCTTTTATTATAATATAAACCCAATTCGAACTGACTTTTTGAAAATGAGCAATATTTATTCCCTTAATCAAGAGGCATATTAGCTTCAGGAGAGGCTTTATGCAACTGCTCAAATAATCTCACCAGGACTGATTTCAGTCTCTCTCTCATTTCATTCTTTAGCCATGTTGGCAGAAGTTCTCAACCATAGTGGCTTTTGGAGACTCATCATTTATATAGTTAGTATCTTGAAGCAAGAGAGATAAAGAAAAGTGCGAGAAAGAGAGAAAGAACGAGGGGAAGGAAGGAAGGAAGGAAGGAAGGAAGGAAGGAAGGAAGGAAGGAGGGAAGGAGGGAAGGAGGGAGGGAGGGAGGGAAGGAAGGAAGGAAGGAAGGAAAGGAAGGAAGGAAGGAAGGCCCGCCCAAGAATCCTTGAAATTGTATTTATGTCTCACTGGCTCTGTTGGGTCATAGGTCCATTCAAGAACCAATCAGCATGACCTGGGAAATGAGAACCATACCTAAGTCAAATTGTCCAAAGCAAAAAATAAGTGTGAAGCCCAATCAGAAGCATAAGATCTGAAACTGGCAGAGGGCATGCTTTGCTGAGAAAAAGTCAGAAAACCATTTTTGGTAGAAGGGGAATGCATCCTGGGCAAAAGAAAACAACAGAATGTCCACTACTCCAGCCCTCTACAAACCTATATTGTAGTTTCCCTCTGTGGACTGTGTGTCTCCCAGTACCTTAGAAAGCATTTTATTGTTTAATTTATTATGCTGTCACAAGTGTACAAAGGATTCCCATTGCATCTCAGATGTGCTTGATGTGAATCTCTTCTGCCTATTAGTTTCAAAAGATTGTTAAGACTTTTGTGCATTTGGGCAGTGGAAAGGAGCAGTGCTCTACCACTAGTTGATTTCCAGAGAAGGAGCTTAATCTAAACACAATATGCCACCTTGATGAGTGTCCTAGGGGAATAAAAGGTTAGAATGGAAAACAAGTATAGGCGGTCAGTTTAGGATCATGCCTCAGAAAAAGGCCTGGTGTTATCTGTTCTGAAACTCAATGAAAATGAATTGATGAGCAGACAATAGCCCGGGTGTCCAGCTGATTGATCTGTGCAGCCCCGAGCATCCCCAAGCTGTTTGGCAGCAAGCCATCTTTCTTCTGTTCTTTCCTTATTAATTCAGGCTATGATAAATGGTCATGCTGACAGCCCACTACAATGAAAATAAAATCCTTGTCAGGGAGTCTTCCATCTTCCAAGAAGCAAAGAAAAACTTGTCCATAACCCTCTTGTAGTAGAATTTTCTCACACAATCTTAGTAGCAATGTGTGTGTGACCGCCTCTATGCATGTGAATATGTATATCCTGCTGAATGCTGTGAGCTAATGTCTAGAAGAAAAGCACAAAGGTTTATTTTTAAAAAGGCCCCTGCAAACAGAAACCACCCAGTTATACTTTGTTCACCATAAGCAAACTAGAGGAAATGTAGAACTCTCAGAAACACCTGGAGTTCAACAACACAAGGAAGAAGAAAATTAATGCTTTTTCCCCCTGGTGGTTTTATAAATGCAAGTATCAGTTGCAACGTGGAGAAAGAAGGGATGTAATGCTTATCATCCATGGCTGGGGATATTTTACACGAATCACTTTACCTTCCCTAACTTCATAAACACCTCTCTTTGTCCTGATCTGTATTGTGTGGTACTTTGTGACACACTGCGAAAGCTGGCATGCATTTAGTGTGATGTTTTCTTTATCAACAAAGGTTTACATTTTCTAATGTTGCTGAAACAGGATGCTGTATGAAGAGAGCTACAGTCTACAAAGTTATGATGGCCCCTGGAAATCATCAGATGAGGGGACTGAGACAAACATGATGGCAATTGCTATATGCAGACCTTTATCCCACGGATACATTCACATGCATATCAAAGGATAAGCATATCTTTTGCAGCATTGCTTGTAACAGCAAAAACTCAGGAGCAACCTCTATGGTCAGCAGTAGGTAAATTAAAATAAGATAGATGAATTCAGTAGAACAACCATTAGAAAGAACAAAGAAACTCTATATGTGTCAATGGCAACAATTTTCAGGGAAAAGATGTCACAGAAGAGTATATGATATCATTTATTTTTTTAAAGCAGGGAAGAAGAATAATATGTATACATGTTTGCATAGATTTCTGGACAGAATAACTGAGAAATACAAAACATTGGCTGTTTCTAGGGAAAGACAGTGGGAGCGTTGGAATAAGTGGGAGAGTCTCATAGATATTTTGTGCCCTTTGAATTTTGTTTTTTACCATTGTGTGTGTTACATTTTCATAAAAATGTAATATCATTTAAAATATGTTCCTTTCGTTCTGAGGCAAGTATTGCACTTTGCCAGTCTGCCTTCTGAAGGTGTATACAAATGCTACATGGTTATGGGCTAAGATGTTTTGCTATAGACGCCTCCAGATACTTCTCCATATGCTGACACTTGTTCCAGGGCCACTGGGGCAGAAGGCTTGCACTTCTCCTCAGTGATTCTCTGACATAGGCTGCAGTGTAGCTCACCTAGTTCTCAAGTTCTAGCATGGATAGGAAGCACTTGGAGATTTCAAGTAAATAGATTCCTACTCCCCTTCTCCAGAATCCAGTTCAAAATCAATAGCTCTGGGTGAGGCCTATGACTCTGCATTTTTTTCTTTTTAAAAATTTTCAATTAAGTATTTTAATTCCAGTATAGTTAACATACAGTGTTGTATTAGTTTCAGGTGTACAATATAGATTCAACAATTCTACACATTACTCAGTGCTCATCATGGTAAGTGTGCTCTTAACCCCCTTTACCTATTTCACCCATCCCCCCACCGACCTCCCCTCTGGTAACCATCAGTTTGTTCTCTGTAGTGAAAAGCCTGTTTCTTCGTTTGTCTCTCTCTCTTTCTTTCCTTTGCTCATTTGTTCTGTTTTTTAAATTCCACATATGAGTGAAATTATATGGCATTTGTCTTTCTCTGACTAACTTATTTCTCTTAGCATTATATCCTCTAGCTCTATCCATGTCTTTGCAAATGACAAGATTTCATTCTTTCTGTGGCTGAATAATATTCCATTATATATGTATATATTTTTTCTTTATCCATTCATCTATTGATGGACACTTGGGCTGCTTCCATTGTTTGGCTATTGTAAATAATGATGCTATAAACACTGGGGTGCATATATCCCTTTGAATTAGTGTTTTTGTGTTCTTTGGGCAAATATCTAGTAGTGCAATTGCTGGATCATAGGGTAGTTTTATTTTTAATTTTTTGAGGAAACTCCATACTGTTTTCTACAGTGGCTACACCAGTTTGCATTCCCACCAATGGTGTATGAGTGTTCTTTTCTCTGCATCGTTGCCAACACTTGTTTTTTTCTTGTAGTTTTGATTTTAGGCATTCTCACAGGTGTGAGCTGATATCTCATTGTAGCTTTGATTTGCTTTGCCCTGATAGTGATGTTGAGCATCTTTTTATGTGTCTCTTGACCATCTGAATGTCTTCTTTGGAGAAATGTCTGTTCATGTCGTCTGCTCATTTTTAATTGGATTATTTGTTTAAGGTGTTGTGTTGTATCTCTTCTTTAGAATCCTTTATCAGATAAGTCATTTGCAAGTATGTTTTCCGTTCAGTAGATTGCCTTTTAGTTTTGCTGATTTTTTGCTTTGCTCTGCAGAATATTTTTATATTGGGGCACCTGGGTGGCTAAGTTGGTTAAGCATCTGACTCTTGGTATCAGCTCAGGTCATGATCTCAGGATCATGAGACTGAGCCCCATGTCAGGCTCTGTGCTGGGCATGGAGCCTGTTTAAGATTCTCTCTTCTCTCCCTCTGCCCTTCACCCAGCACGCGTGCATGTGCGTGTGCGCGTGCGTGCACGCACACACACACACACACACACACACTCTCTCTCTCCCCCTCTCTCTTTCTCTCTCTCAAAAAAGGAAGGTTTTTATTTTGATGTAGTCCCAATAGTTTATTTTTGCTTTTATGTCTCTTGCCTCAGGAGACATATCTAGAAAAAAATGTTGCCATGGCTAGTATTACAGAAATTACTGCCTGTGTTCTTTTCTAGATTTTTATGGTTTCAGGTCTCACATTTTGGTCTTTCATCCCTTTTGAGTTTATTTTGTGTATGGTGTTAAGAACATGGTCCCTTCTTTTGCATTTGGCTGTCCAGTTTTCCCAGCACCATTTGTTGTGCCTTAGTTTCATCTTGTAGACTGGGAAGAGAACTCACCTTATTTTGAGGATTTTCATGAGACTAAAAAGCATTCGTAGAGATAAATTGCAAATTATAAATCACTATACAGATATTTGTGACTTCATTTTTGTATTTTATCTGCAAAATGGAGACAGCATTCATACCTGCTGAACAGGGTTACACTAAAGATTAAATGAAATAGTACCAGATAAAGAAAGCCTTCTCTCTGGTTCATAGTAAGTTTTCATAAAGGTTAGCTATTTGTTTCATTTTGCACAAGCTGGGGCAACTACTCTGCAATGACTACTGCAGTGTCTTCATGATTCCATTACAGAGAATCCTCAACAAGGGCCCCAGCCAGACTTCCATCTACTTCTGGGACCCCTTGTTGTGAACCTTGCACATCCTGGAAAAGCTGAACACCATGCCTCCTACTCCTAATCAAGGAGCCCAGTGGGGTTTACTCTGATGTGGTTTATCCCAGGTCAATGTGGGAAGAGCCCCTGAGGTTCCTCAATCATCTGTTTCCTGTGTACTTATACTGTCCTTATGCATCTAACAAATTAAATGTGTAATTGTGGTGAACTTTAAGTTAGCTTAAGTGTTCCACTGCCACATAAAAATATAGTAAGATTTCAACTTGAAATCCCAACTCTGTATCAGCTGCTCAATTGCATATATTATAGTGGAATTATAAGGCTAACTAAATGGGACAAATTCTTTTAAATATTACAATTATGTAAAATACCAAATAATATAAAATTCCAAATGCACAGACTCTTTTACTCAAAAATATTACTACTTTGGGTCATATAAACATTTCTGTATTTAATTCAAAATCTCCCAAGAGCTGAAATAAGTTTGCCTTCTAAGGAAACTATAATCTTATACCATGCTTTTTGGAAATTACTCAAGGTAGCAAAATGATCATTGATTTCAGCTTAGCCACTAAGTGAGCTCTGCGGGTAACCTTAGATGAACAGCACCAAACACTATGATAATTGCTCCAATACTCTGTAAGTCAAAAGGGAGAATAGACATGCAGCCCATGTGTCTCAATTCAGGTTATATCCTACCTGGTACTTTTTGACAGATAAGTCTGGAGCCTACCCTAACTGATCGCTTCATTGGTTTTAGCATTTCTCTGCTATTCTTTTGATTGGTATTTCCATCCAACTCAGTAGACTGGGCACCAGGTAAAACAGTGCATTTTCTTTTATTCTTAGGACCATACAGTTCTTTTGGATATCATAATGCCTAGAAGATTTTGGCTGTCTTGTGTGGCTCCACTTGACCATTTGGTCACTGTTTCCAGAGACTCTAGGCAGGTGCCCTCTACCCCAAGCCAGATGTTCTTGCAGTTTCTCTAACTGCCATTACACGTTCTTAAATCGACACCATGCTCATACTGTTCTTCCTCATCTGGGAGGCCTCTGTCACTCTTCCCAATCAATAGAAGGGTTTCATGAGAATCAGTAGGGAAGTCTTTTGAAAAATTACATTCTGATCTGGTAACTCTGAATTCAAGCCCAAATTATTATTTATCTATCTATCTACCTATCAATCTATCTATATCTATCTATCTTTTTTAGATAGTTACGTTTTGGGAAACCAGTGGTCTAGAAAGACCCAGTTCATGCCCAGCCTCCATCTGTACAGAACAATAGGAAATGATCAGAGTCTAGGAATTAAGAGATGCGGTTTCTAGTGCTAATCCTCTCAACTCCTCAGCTGTGTAACTTTGGATATGTCACTTAACCTTCGCACACATTTATTTCTGCAAGGATTCTTTTTCTGTGTTTGTTTTGGGTGTGTTTTTATTCCCTGCAAGAATTCTTATTTGCATGTATTAATGTACTACACACTAGGCAGTGTACTAAGACTTGATATACATTGTCTCACAATCATCACAGCAATACTATCAGTGCTCTGCTTTTCAACGACATCTACAGATGAGGAAACTGCACCTTGGAGATGTTTAAAGAAGTTGTCCAAGGTTAGCTCTACAGCTGATAAATGGTCTGGACTAAATTCAGACACAGATCTGCTGACTCTGCAACCCTTGGCCTAGGCCAGTTAGCAACTGCCTCCTGTCTATGAAATATAATTTTCTGGTCCATTTCAGAAGAGATATTTTTAATACCTGTTGAATCATTAGGGCACATCACAACAAAGCTACGTTTCTTTTTGTTATACAATCCCATTCAGGATCTGGAATTGCTATGGAAACTATAGGTAGAACACTGTAGGTTTTTTGTTTTGTCTTGTTTTGTTTAAAGCTGATTGGATCATCTTTGATATTTGGCTCCATAAGGCTCAGAAGGTAAAAGAAAGTAGTCACTTTAGGTTTTTGGGCTTAGGAATGTATAAGAAACCCACAAAGAATCTCACTGACAGGAAAATGACAACTGTTAAGCCCCAGCCCCACCCCAGACTGTCACAGTACATTGCATACACTTTGTGTTATCAAAGGCAGGGAGGATAATAAGAGATACAGTTAGTAAAATGTCCCAACAGTTTTCCAGTTGAGCTGCAGTGAGGTTTTGTTTTGTTTTGCTTCTTTTCCTTTTCCCCTCTTTAGGGCAGGCTATAGACTGATGGTGTGGGATGGCTTAATTCCTGCCTTCAATCAATTGAATTTTAATCACAGTTCTCTGTTTACTTGCTGTTCATTTTGCAATGAAATAAGGTGTCCCTCTTCACACTTCAGTACTTAAAAAGGAAGAAATTGTTTGGTGAGGACAGAGATGCACTTTAGTGTGCAGAGAATGTTAACAGGTTCAGGAATCGTTCAACCTCATTTACAGACAAGGGTGAGAAATTCCACATTGTTTATATTGTGGCTTTGGGGACTGTGTTTGCAGAGATAAAACAAGACCATATATTGCATCAAAGCTCAGCAATTACCACAGCAGTCCACCTGCACCCCTGGGATTTTCCAGGACAAAGTGAGGCAATCCACTGGGAGCAAGAGGAGAGGGATTTGGCTCTTCTTTTCCACTTAGAACGCAGCTCAAGTCATGGGCAGCCAGATGCTTGTGTAAACATAAAAACAAAAATTCTTGGGTTGAAGTTATTTAAGAAGAGCCTTGTGTTGTTTCTTGCAACAAGACCAATACACATGGATACCACACTCCTGCTCCTCTCAGAAAGTCCAGGGAAGTTTAAACTCAGGCCGCGTCCTGCCTCCACTTGCTGCTAATTCCTCTGCATGTGAAAGGGGCCATGGCAATATGTGGATCTATATAAGAGAGACAGAGAGAGAATCAGAACAAAGCTGTGCCTGTGGAAACAGTCCAGTGGAGGGAAAGGCACAGCAATTAGGTGTTTTAGAGGAACTGAACTCTTTGACCACTGAGAATTATATTTCAAGCAGGCGAATCTTCAAAGCCTTAATCATTGCTTGGGTTTCAAAATCAGCTTCTGAGCCCCTGTGTTTCTCATGTATCATGGGAAGAGGTGGTGAGGACTGAAGAGAAGCTGACCTTATAGAGTGAGCCCAAAGGACAGAAGTGAGAACAAATGTCTAGCTCACAACTAGCAGCATTAGGACAAATCATCAACCACAGTGGTGACAGGGGTGGGACACTAGTGGTTGGGTAAAACTTTTGAGGGTCAGGCCTAAAATGTGGTGGCAGACTTAGGTGTTCTAAGTGGGTACCGCCAAGGTGGTGGCCCAGGGCGCTATCAACATGGTCAGCCCTTTCAACCTGGTTACTATCCAAGCTGTCCAAGACTGCAAGTCATCCCCAGAGCTCTGGGTTGAGAAGGTTTCAGATAGATCATTTGCTCCTTTAGAACCCATCACTATTGTCTGAATTTGCTCGCTGATTTCCTTTTCTTCCCCTGGGGATTGGTTAACTCTTCTTTCAAGCTTTCAAAATACAAATTGTCAACAATCACATTCTTTTCCTGGAAAATGGGACCACTTCTTCTGAACCTACCTATTAGATGGAAGCTATTTCTATGATTGTAAGTTGCTTTTTACCTTTCTAAGGGTTACCGTTATCAATAACACTAGGGTGAGGTTGATATTAGTGACTTCCATGTGGTTTTCTCGTTCCTTCCTTATTGAAGTAGTGAGGAAAAAAGGACAAAGTGCACTCTCTGGCAGAGCACCGTCATTAAACTAGGCTCTTATTAGGATCCATATTACAGATAAAAAAGAAAAAAGCACAGTGAACACAGCGTATCAAAGACCTGGGTTCAATTTTGGCCCTTCATCTAATTTGTTAAGGAAACTTGAACACGTGACCTCATTCCCCTGAGTCCTAGTTTCCTGATTTATGAAACAAGAAAAATGATAGGAATATTTTTACTCCTGAGAGCAATAATGGAAGACTAGAATGTAATTAGAATTTTCTCTTTCTATGTTTCTCTCTTTCTCTCTCGTTAAGACTCAGAATACATTGGCAGGGACATAGCAAAGTATATTTCTTTCTGGATTAAATTAAGGAAGCACCTTGATGTATGTGCAGGATTTAGGGAGTAATCTCTTTTAGCATGGATGACTAGGGTATACAATTCCCAAGTACCTTTCTCTACTACCAAACTAAGGGTACTTATGTTTGGAGGTGTGGGTTAATCTCCCATAAGGAGGCATTATCTGCTAATTGTCACAATTACTATAGTGCTAAAGTCTTTGGTAAATAGATGAGAGTAATAACAATAATATTGGCAATACTTAATAATAATTAGGCACTTACGCTCTCATAATGGAAGAAGCATGAAGATCTTATTTAGACTTAACCACCAATTGAACCCTTGTCATGTATCAGGGACTAGGTTGATCAGTCTGTGTGCAGTATTTTTTTTAATTCTTACCATGGCAATGAAATCAACTGTTACCGTAGCCAGCCTCCAAGATTCCACAGTGATTCCCGTATGCAGGTATGCAGCAGCCAGCAGCAGTCATGTGAGTCAGCCATCTTGGAATTGGATCCACCAGCCCCAGTAAAACATTCAGCTGACTATAGCCCCAGTCTACATCTTGATTGCAGCCTCATTAGAGACCTTGGGCCAGAACCACCCAACTAAGCTGCTTCAGAATTCCTGCCTCCGTAAAATCACATAAAATAATAGAAGTTTGTTATTTAAAACCACCAAGTTTAGGGATAATTTTTTACATGACACTAAGTAACTAATATACCATATTTTACAGAAATGTAAACAGAAGTTTGGAAGGTAAAATAAGTTGTCCAAAATCACAATCCTAGGAAATATCAAGCTAAGTACAAATCTAGGCCATCTGGCTCCAGAGTCCATGCTCTCAGTCATTGTACTATTGTTTGCTTTTCACAGGGGAGAGAATGACCATAAGAGCCTCCTGCTTACACTTTAAACACATACCAGGAACCTACAACAAAAATCACAATACTAATAAATTGTTGCCAATTCTAAATAACTATCCTAACTATCTTTATTAACAAAAATATATTTGAGCTTTTGTAGTATTTATAAACTGGAACTCTTAAAAATTTGGAATGGGCAGCTCATTCAACACATATTTCTATCATATATTCCTCAGCTTGAGACTTCCCCATTTTTCCAGATTTATTGACACCTGTACTTTGAGTCTCCTCGACAATACTTTCTCATAAGAGCTCACTCTGGTCTTAATATCCAATGTAAATCTTGAAAAAAATCAGAAATGTCTTGAATGAGTTCATGAATAATGTTCTTTCTTGGTTGCTTCTTACTGATCATTTTGGAGGCCATTTCTTATCCTTTTAACTATTAACTCAAAACTCTTTAAGCTCTAGTGAACTGACATATGCTAACCAGAGAAGCAAAGATTGGTCTATGAACTGGAAGACTAGTGTTTTAATTTACAATGAAGACCCAAACATCAAAATACTATATTCCTTTCTTGATGGCATACCCTTAGCTGTATAAACTTACCTAGTAAAGGAAGTTAGTTTTCAAAAGGTTTCATGGAACAAAGCAAAGTTTTGGTTTTTTTATGACCTGAAGGACTATCTCACTAGGCCATATAAAAAATTTCTCGTTATTATAATCCTATCATCTTTTACCCTTGGGCAGAACTTGTTATTATCTTATACATTTTAACTCTGTCAGGCAAGTTTCAGAACAACCAAGAACAGCTACCTGTACACCACATAGAAACCAGTCAACACAACCTGATGATCTGCCTTTGTTACCTTGGCTAGATTTGGGAGACACTGAAGGCTCCTAAGAACCATATTTACAAATATCCTGCTTATACCTGAAGTTGACTGGTGTCTTTCATTTTTGATTTGTTCTTACTAGTTGCTATCAAGGCAGGTAACCATTTTATGGTCTGTTTCCCAAAATCAGGACCTGGAGGGAATCTTTGTGGCACACTGTGGGTTCATAACATTCGTAGAAGCTTCCCAAATGTAATCTGAAACCAGCTCCCATACTCACAGAGCAGGGAGAGACCCACGAAGGAGGCAAGCAACTCCAGGTTGATAGCTGCCAGTTTTAATAAGCAAAGGAAACTTATAAGCAGGACTTGTTTTTGGGTGGCCACAAGATGAATGGATCCCCACACCCACCCAACCAGCAAATCCTAAGTTTTAAAGAGGCTGTAACTGGGGTCAGTCACATAAATTGTGCAGGTAGTCTCAACATCATATCTCAAGGCTTTGTCCTTTGATCAGTCTCTGAGAGCAGAAAAGGCAAATAGAACCCACATTCCAAGTACAGGGGAGGGGTTGAGGAGCCTCTGTGTGCCTAGGTCTAGCTTATGGGTCAATCAGCGGGTATGTCTTTTTTTTTTTTTTTTTTTTTTAAGTTGGCTCCACACCCAGTATGGAGTCCAATGCAGGGCTTGAATTCACAACCCTGAAATCAAGACCTGAGCTGAGATCAAGAGTCGGATGCTTAGCCAATTGAACCAGAGCCACCCAGGTGCCCTGGCAGTCATGTCTTTTTGATGATATTACCCAACAATCCCATTTTCAAATGATTATATGAAGAAATATCCTGTCTTCTACGAGCTGATCTCAGTGATAGTACAAAGGAAGTCAATTGTATATTGGCTTTCATGAGAACCCAAAAATTGCAAGCAAAATCCCAACTTTCATGTGGATAGGAAGAGCAACAGGCACCTATATTAGTAGAATTATTCTGACACCCTACTGTCCAACCTACACATTGCCTAAAATCCATATCATTAAAATGGCAATTTTTATTGAGTATCTTTGTACCATTCACTATGCTAATGGTTTTACATATATAATTACATTTACCCTTCACAAAAATCTGCAAAATAAGTGGGAAATCCCTATTTTTTCAAGTGAAAAAAAAATTGAAGTTTGGAAAGGTAAAGAAATATGTCCACAGTCACAATGATAGAAAGTAATGGAATTAAAAGAATCTATGTTGATCTGACTTCAAGAAGTAGGTTCTTTCCACCATACCACAAACCTACCTTACTTGCATAGGGCTTTATTGAGCAGTATTACCAGGCAAAGACACTAGTCTACCTAAAAAGTAAAGAACTACTAGCTGACGATAATTTCCCATGTTGGTATGACATGGCATTTGTTATATGGTGCTTTACTGCACAGAATGACATATCAGTTAAACAGCACCCCTATGAGTTAGGTAAAATTTCTGCCATTTTGCAAATGAGGCTTAGGCATAGCATGAGTCTCGTGCTTTATCCCAGGTAGTTCATTTGTCCAAGTCACTCTAGGGGGTGTGGTGACTAAGTCTTCTTTTTATTTGAAAATACTATTTTGCATTTATTTCAGAAGCTTCTACCACCCATTTTCAGCTTAAAAATGAAATACACTGCAGGTAAGTTTTGACTGAGGAAAAGATAGAGAAATATTTAGGTGCATAGACTATTTCCTGGGCATCATGAAAAGATGTTAAAAAGTAACATGAGAAATAGGGTTCTGGGTCAGGCGAGTGGGAGGGTTGGGTAGGCAACTATCGACTAAGACACAAGTGATGCTGTCAGACAGAAGGTAAAGTTCTTTGCTTATACTTATTTCCTTAGTTCTCTTAAAGCTCTTTGAGTTAGATCTAATTTCCTCATTTTGTAAGTAAAGTAATGGAGGTTCAGAGAATTTAAGTAACATGTTCTTGCCCAACTTTGTAGACATTCAAAGGCAAAAACAGGATTTGAACCCAGGTCTCTGTGTGTCTAGAACTCATACTCCCTCTACCACACCCTTGGAATGAGAGGAAGACTGAACAGACCACCAGCTCCTCGATTTCACCTTAGATTGTGTCTGAATAGAGACACAATGTTCCTTCTTGAAAGCACTTAGTCATTTTTCTTCTTGCGCTGTGAGCATACTTTCAGAAAGTCTGTTTTAAAAGGTAAGGAAGAAAGAAGAAGAAAAGGTAGAAAACTTTGTTGCTACAGAACTGTTGCAATAGAAGTATTCTTTCCTATTCTTTCAAGGGAAAAATCAAGTATTGTGTTTGATACATCTGAAGCTACTTTTGTACATCAAGAGAGCCTTCAATTCTGCTTCAGAGGATGTCTTTTTTTTTTTCACATTAGTAGAAACAGATTCTGATCACAGATCTTTTCACGTCTTTAGTTTCTACTTCCTGAACCATGCATAAACTGATTTTGAAATTATTAAAGCATTCCAAATAGAAGAGGTCTCCATTGCACGTAAAATACCAGAGGGGTGGATTTGGGTTCTCATTCAATTAACTATCAAGACTAGAATGTAAGGATGTCATCTTGCAGGAATACAGGCCTGCTAATTCAACAGTGACTATTGTTTGGTTGTTCTTTCATCTATCATAAAGTGTCGTGGTTGTCATATGGCAGTATAACTTAGCATTCCTTATGATATATGCCAAATTGCACAACTAATACTAATATATATTAACATAGGATCCTATTAAGCACAACGTAAACCTAATTCTCTTTTATACAACTAGTAAAGTGGAAATATTTAATCAACTTATTGTTTAGCAATTGGAAGGTTAAAAAAATTGAATGATTTTATTTGTATTGACACATTTAGGCTCTGAATGTGGGATGGATGGATGGATGGATGGATAGGAAGGGAAGAAATGACATTTGTTAAGCATATTTTATGTCTCAAGCATTATTCCTAGCATTTTATGTTTTTCTTATTGAATTGGCATATTTATTGATAGCTGAATCCTAGGTTGTAGCCCACAGGTAATACTCTATTTGAGATATGCATCCCAAATAGTCTTTCCACTCAGGATGTGAAATAAGGTATTCTTGTGGTGCTTTATCACTTCAATTTTCATGCATGTAAATTTGATCCCCAAAAGAATGATCTTTAAGAAGTGGGATTTTGAAAGTTTATTATGTTATGTTTTTGTAATGCTTTTAGAAATATACAGTTAGATTCTAGCCTCCACGATGATTTCCCCTGCTGCAGTTAGGAAAGAAGATGCCTCTGTGTGTGTGTGTATGTGTGTATATCTGTGTGTGTGTGTGTGTGTGTGTGTTCATGTGAACTGTTCTGTGTGGTTTCCAGCAAATTAGGGTGTCTATTTCCTCATGCAATTGGGAAAAATAATCATATCCTTGGGCTTTTTTGAGGCAACTGATAGTCTCAAAGTCACATTGTCAAAATAGGATGCTCTGTCGGAGTTGACAGTAGTAGGGGGAGGAGAAGGTGTCTATTACTATTAGGACTTCTGTTACTTGTTTATAAATGACACAGTAGTAAAGAAGCTATCACTTACTGAACACAATATGTGCTAAAAATGGTGCTAATATTTTGCATCCATTATGTCCTGTTGATAAAAAACAAAAGCTAAGACAAAGAGATTAAGTGATTTATCTAAAGTGACATATAAAAGAGAGGGAGAGAAAGCAAAGAATAATTTTAACATGTTCTTTATCCTCATCTGGGGCTTTGGAATCAGGAAACTGTTAGTGAAAGCAACTGAAAATCCAACTCAAACTGGTTTACGCAAAAATGAGGATTTATTGATTGATGTATTTGAAAAATCATGGGTCACTGTCTCTTCAGGCAAGGCTGTATACAGGAGCTCAAATGGTGTCTCATTCATCTGGCTCTCATTCTCATTCCTCCCCCCTCCCCCCCATCTCTCCATATTTTGGCTTTTTTTTTCTTCTCTGTTGTCTTTATTTTCCAACACACAAGCTAGCCACCAGCAATTTGAAGTTTGTATTTTATCAGCTAAGTTGAAACAGTGGAAACAGTGTTTTACTCCAGTGGTTCCAGGGACAAGTCCCAGAACTGAATATTATTGGCCTGCCTTGGCTCACATGCCCACCCCTCAATGACTAACTGGACTGGAGGTGGAATGTTCTCACTGGCTAAGCTTAGGTTTTGCACCCAACCCATTGCATGGGTTGGTACCAGCACTGCACAAGCCAAATGAACTAATAGTGGAAGAAGGTTGTTTCCCCAAAGAAAACAATGTCGTTTTATCGGATGGGGAAAAGACACTGACAAAGATTACAGATGTCTGCTACAGCCACTTAGACATGGAAACTGCCATATCTCAGACTTGAGACACAGGGGAACAGCCCCATCCCTGAAGCTTGGGTGGCTCAGTCACATTCAGTCTGGAGTCATCATCTCAGTAGGTTATTTACTTACTCTTTCAGGATAAGTATTGAAAAGCTTCCAAATGGCAAAATGTACAACTGGAAAGCATCTTAATTATGTAAACTGACTCTTTCCCACAACTCACTAAAGCTTCCAGAATCATGAATATGAAAGGATGAGGACTGAGGTTAAAGTAGTTCCCACCAGTGAACAAACCAAAGATTATAATTACAATGGGTATTTGGCCAGTCCCGAAAAGTTTACCAGTAAAGATTCAAGTCACATTCAAATCTTAACTGGCAGAAGGGCAGGATTTATTTAAAGGGTCAGATTAGTAGCTAGTGATGGAAAGATAATGTAGAAGATGTTAAACAAAAGTTAATCTACTTTTATCCCATTTATTTATCTGTATATTTATTCTCCCTGAACTGGCTCACTCCTGAAATGGCTGCTTCTGGAGTGTATGACAGTGCATGGTTAAGGAGGGGGAGAGCATTGGCAGCTAAACAAATGACAGAATAATGATTAAGTGGGAAAACAGCTGAGTGCTGTAATTTACAGATGAAGTGGCTGCATCAAAACCAGGGAAATGAGCTCTGTCTATTTAATAGTCTCCACACTGCCATCTCTGGTGGCCCATTCTTCTGACTTTACAAGCCAGCTCCGCCACACTCAACTCTACCCAGAAAGAAATGGAGAGAAAGGAACATGCTCTACTTTTGCATAAATGGCACTGAGACTGTTCCTTCCTCCCCATTTGGGAGCAAAAGCAATGCCAATATATCCACCGAGAAACTGGCTTTTGTGCCAAATCCCTCCTAGCCAAAAAATAAAAATAAAAAATAAAAAAATAAAATTAATGGATGCTTCATCAACAAGAATTTAACTCCCAGGGAATAGTGAACATTAATAACCAAAGACTCTGACATCCTTGAAAAACCAGAGATGAGGTATCTTCCTTCAAAACATCCATGTCATCTTGGTTGTGTGGTTGAAAGCCCCTGCTTTGTCACTATTTCTTCATCTCCTGCAGGGACACGTACTGCCACAGTATAATTTTTTGTACTTAAAAAGCAGGGATTACTTGCTATTTAATAGTACTGGAGCTAACATAGCTGCCTCAAATTCCATTTTTATTCACTCTCAGCTTGAGAACAGGATGCTTTCTCTTTGTGTCCCTCCTAGCAATTTCCAATCATAGACAATTTTAATATTTCATGGTTGTGTCATTATGAAACTGGCAAGCCCAGCTGCTGTCTCTTGGTGAGATAACTAGTTGTGTGTATGCTTGAGTTGTATTTTATTCTTGTCATGAAGACACTGTTAACATTTCTTCCAAATTTTCAGGAACATAGTTAAGGCAAAATCATGTACTTGCCACTCATAATTTCATTTATTCAGTTTCCCTAGAATTCTTAGGAAGTGGCTACCCTTTCCTATCTCTCCATCCCACAAATAAGGAAGGAGGAAAGTGAGACTCAAAGAGCTTAAGTAATGTGACCATGGTTATACAGCAGTGGCAGAGACAGGATTCAGACTTGGTTGCTCTCAGAACAAAGCCCATAATTTTCCCAGTCTGAATCCCAGCCACCTTCCTTTCTCTAGTCATTTAGACTCTGAATGCCTTCAACTTACTTCCTTCCCTCCTTGGACCAAAACCTGCTTTCTGGGTCTTTCTTGCACACTGAGGTTGCAATTACTCCTAGCAGTCTTGAAATGGGACCTGTCCTGTTTATTCCAGGGATATTCCCATTGTAATACTGCTCAAAGGTCTAAGCTATTAGTCACCAACATGGACGTGCGTCACAATGACCTGCAGAGAGATTCCTGGGTTTGTTTTCACTAGAGATGCCCAGACTCATCCCTGTGAGATTGCTAATTCATTGGGGCAAGAGAGGGTCCAGTTTGTAAAACAGTGATTCTCATGTTCAGCCAGGGTAGGAAATCACTGTTTTAAAAGAATCAAGTTCACTCTGTTGATTGTTTTTCTTTGCTGTGCCTCAGCTTTTTAGTTTGAACTGCATCACTGTGTGTACATTGTGTATTTTTGCTTTTGTTTCCTGTGCTTTTGGTGTTATATTCAGAAGCCATTGCCAAGACCAAGGTCTTAAAGTTTTCCCCTATTTTTCTCCTAGGAGTTTTACAGTTTCAATTCTTACATTTGTCTTTAACCGATTTTTGTTATGGTGTAAGATAGAGGTCCAGTTTCATCATTTTGCATTTGGATGCCCAGCTTTCCCAGCCCTTTTTGTTGAAATGACTCTCCTTTCCCCATTGTGTATTTGTGGTGTTCTGGTACAATATGCATCGGTTCCTTTCTGGGCTCTCCATTTTTTTTTTTTTTTTATTTAAATTCAATTAGCCAACATATAGAACATCATTAGTCTCATATGTAGTGTCATTTTGTTCCATTGGCATATATGCTTGTCTTTATGCTAATGCCGGTACCACACTATATCTCTGTAACATATTTTTAAATCAGGAAGTTTTTCAGTCCTTTGTATACAGCAGCACTTGTCAATGTGTGTCCCCCAACCCCCCCAAAAAATACTTAAACAAAATACTAAAAAGAATGGTGTTTCCATGGTCAAATATGTTTTAAAATATTATATATTTTACCCTATTATGTATGCATAATAAAATTCTGAAAAGTTTTGAAGTAAAAAGAAAAAAGGGAAGCCTAGAGTTTATCGACCTCCATGAGCACTGAAACCTTCGTACCTTGAATACCTATTAACATCCCCAGACATAGTATTTCAGAAATACACTTTGGGAGCAAATGAATAGTGAAGTCTTTGTATCCAAAACAGAGTGATACAGATGTATTACAACTATAATATTCCACATTTATTTATATTCTCTTTACATACGTAGATAGTATTTTCAGGGACTCGAAGAGATCAAGAGGAATTTTGATGTTTTCTTGTAATTACACATAGCCCTCCCCTGGTGGTCAGCCAGCATCTACATTCACATTGCCTTTGAATATCTCTCTGCCCAATACCATCATTCTTCCTGCTCTAAAATCACAATCGTGTGCTAATTCTTGTAACATTTTAAAAAAATTTTTCTTTCTTTCTTTTTTTTTTTTTTTTAAAGATTTTATTTATTTATTTGACAGAGAGAGACACAGCGAGAGAGGGAACACCAGCAGGGGGAGTGGGAGAGGGAGAAGCAGGCTTCCCGCTGAGCAGGAAGCCCGATGCGGGGCTCGATCCCAGGACCCTGGGACCATGACCTGAGCCGAAGGCAGACGCTTAACGACTGAGCCACCCAGGCGCCCCTAAAAAATTTTTCTAATGACAGAAGCCATGCATATTTATTGCAGAAAATTTAGAAATTCCAGAAAAGTTAAATTAGGAAATAAAACTACTTAAACTCCATGCCCAGAAATAACCATTATTTGTATTTCTTTATTAATGCTTCCATTTCATACACTCATGCACACACAAGCAAATCAGCCCACACATGCGCCCTTATAGGAAATAGGCACTGTTATAGGCTGCTGTGTATTCCCGAAAATTTATATTTTGAAGCTCCAGCCCTCAGTGTGACTGCATTTGGAGACACAGCCTTTAGACGGGGGTGCAGACAAAGAGAAAAGGCCGTACGAGGTAATAGTAATGAAGTGGCCATCTGCAAACCAAAGAGAGAAGCCTCAGAATAAACCATACCTTTCAACACTCATTTTGGACTTAGGTCCTTCAAAATGATGAGAAAATACATTTCTGTTGTTTAAGCCCCCCACTCTGTGGTATTTTGTTACGATATCTATAGTAAACTAATACAAGTACATACTGTATCTAACTTTTATCGAGTACTTAATATATGCCTCATCGTAAGCCATCAGTAGCATTGGTACAGTGAATCACTCCTTTTGTCTTTTGGGTGACAACTCTTTCTAGCTCTTTTCCTTCCTTTCTGACTCTTCCTCCATGTTCTCTTCTGCTGTCTACCCTTTTCTTCCCCCAATATCTCAATATTTGGAGGGTCCTAGGGCTGCATTTTGATCTCTTGTCAATTTACCCCCTTCAGTGGGTAACCTTATCCATGTTCCTGGATTTTTACACCATCGGTATGCATATGACTTTCCAAATTTCAGTCTCCAGTCTGAATCCCTTCTCTAAACTCCTGACTTGTCTCCCATCATTCAATGCTTGAAATAATTTGCGTTTTATAGATGAGGGAATGAAAGCTCAGGGAGGTTAATTCACTTACCCCAGGCCTCAGAATTAGTAAGTGCAGGAACCTGAATCCAATTCTAAAGCAATCTGACTCCAAGGCTCCCTATATTATGTCTCTTCTCTAGTGAAGTGAACTTGTTTCTAATCATTAATATACATGACCATTTTGTTAATTTGTTAACTGAATTAACAAAATGGTCTGTATTGAACAGTCAGGTACATTCCAGACTTTGTTCTAAGTGCTGAGGCCATAACAAAAAACTAACCAGATCAAGCCCCTGTTCTAGGGATCTTATATTTTAATGGTGGAGACAGAACTAAAAACTCATCAGAAAGTTAGATGTCAGGTGATAATAAGCACTATAAAAATGTAAGTGGGAAATGGGGGGTTGGGAGGTAATATTTTATATAGGGTGGTGAGAGAAGGCATGTTTAATAAGGTAACATTTGAGTAAAAACCTAAAAGAAGGCAAAATCAAGCAATAGAGATCCTTGGAGAAAGGAGTTCCAGGTACAGGGACAAGCAAATGCAAAGGCACAGATAATGCGGGACCTGGTAGGTTACAGTAAGGCACTTACATTTCACTGTGCATGAGTTAGGAAGCCATGAACAGAAAAGTGGCATGTCTGATATTTTAAAAGGAGAAAAGTTTTATAGATTAGTCTATAAGGGGAAAGGGAGGAAAAGGGGCAACCAATTTGGAGGACATTGCAATAAGTTGAGAAATTATGGTGGCTTGAAAAGTGGTATAAGCACAATCGTGCTGAGAAAGGAAAGAGTGGTCCGATTTGAGTCATATTTTGAAGGTAGAGCTGATAAAATTTGCTGAGGGGTGAAGTGGGTATGAAAGAATCAGAGATGAGTGCATGTCTTTTGGCCTGGGAGTAAAACACCAGAATGAGAGGGAAAAGACTGGAATGGAAGGATCAAGTTCTGGGGGCAAGTCTTGAACTTAACTTTTATGCCTTAAATATTTATGTAGAGGTATCAAATGAACAATTTGAAGTTCAGAAGCAAGATCTAGGCTGGTTAAAAAATAATTGAAGATAACAGCTTTCAGTCTTGTTAATTTTTGCCATTATAACTTGTGTAATGTGGTATCTCATTGTGGTTTTGATTTGTATTTCCTTGAGGGCTAGTGATGTTGAACATTTTTTCATATGTCTGTTGGCCATTTATATGTCTTCTTTGGAGGAGCGTCTGTTCATGTCTTCTGCCCATTTACTGACTGGATTATTTGTTTTTTGGGTGTTGAGTTTGAGAAGTTCTTTATAGATCTTGGATACCAGCCCTTTATCTGTAATGTCATTTGTAAATATCTTCTCCCATTCTGTGGGTTGTCTCTTAGTTTTGTTGACTGCTTCCTTTGCTGTGCAAAAGCTTTTTATCTTAAGTCCTAAAAGTTCATTTTTGCTTTTGTTTCCCTTGCCTTTAGAGATGTGTCTTGAAAGAGGTCGCTGTGGCCAATGTTGAAGAGTTTACTGCCTATGTTCTCTAGGATTTTGATGGATTCCTGTCTCACATTGAGGTCTTTCATCCATTTTGAGTTTATTTTCATGTATGGTGTAAGAGAATGGTCCAGTTTCATTCTTCTGCATGTGGCTGTCCAATTTCCCAGCACCATTTATTGAAGAGACTGTCTTTTTTCCATTGGATATTCTTTCCTGGTTTGTTGAAAATTAGTTGGTCATAGAGTTAAGGGTCCATTTCTGGGCTCTCTATTCTGTTCCATTGATCTATGTGTCTGTTTTTGTGCCAAAACCATGCTGTCTTGATGATCACAGCTTTGTAATACAGCTTGAAGTCAGGCATTGTGATGCCCCCAGCTTTGGTTTTCTTTTTCAACAATCCCCTAGAGATTCAGGGTCTTTTCTGGTTCCATACAAAATTTAGGATTGTTTGTTCCAGTTCGGTGAAAAATGTCAATGGTATTTTGATAGGGATTGCATTGAAGGTGTAGATTGCTCTGGGCAGCATAGACATTTTCACATTGTTTATTCTTCCAATCCATGAGCATGGAATGTTTTTCCATCTCTTTGTGTCTTCCTCCATTTCTTACATAAGTGTTCTGTAGTTTCTAGAGAATAGATCCTTTACCTCTTTAGTAAGTTTTATTCCTAGGTATCTTATGATTTTTGGTGCTATTATAAATGGAATTGATTCCTTAATTTCTCTTTCTTCAGTCACATTGTTAGTGTATAGAAATGCAACAGATTTCTGTGCATTGACTTTATATCCTGCCATGTTGCTGAATTGCTGTATGAGTTCTAGTAATTAGGGGGTGGAGTCTTTTGGGTTTTCCACATAAAGTATGTCATCTGCGAAGAGAGAGGGTTTGATTTCTTCTTTGCCAATTTGAATGCCTTTTATTTCTTTCTGTTGTCTGATTGCTGAGGCTAGGACTTCTAGTACTATGTTGAACAAAAGTGGTGAGAGTGGGCATCCCTGTCGTGTTCCTGACCTTAAGGGAAAAGCTCTCAGTTTTTCCCCGTTGAGAATATTAGTCGCTGTGGGCTTTTCATAGATGGCTTTTATGATATTAAGGTATGTTCCCTCTATTGCTATATTTTGAAGACAGAAACAACAAGTGTTGGCAAGGATGTGGAGAAAGGGGAACACTCTTACACTGTTGGTGGGAATGCAAGCTGGTACAGCCACTCTGGAAAACAGTATGGAGGTTCCTCAAGAAGTTAAAAATAGAGCTACCCTATGACCCAGCAATTGCACTACTAGGTAATTACCCCAAAGATACAAACATAGTGAAAAGAAGGAACATGTGCACCCCAATGTTCATAGCAGCATTGTCCACAATAGCCAAACTGTGGAAGGAGCTAGATGTCCTTCAACAGATGAATGGATAAAGAAGATGTGGTCCATATATACAATGGAATATTACTCGGCCATCAGAAAGGATGAATACCCACCATTTGCATCAACATGGATGGAACTGGAGGGGATTATGCTAAGTGAAATAAGTAAAGCAGAGAAATTCAATTATCATATGGTTTCACTAATATGTGAAACATAAAGAATAGCACAGAGGACCACAGGGGAAGGTAGGAAAAACTGAATGGGAAGAAATCAGAGAGCGAGACAAACCATGAGAGACTCTGGACTCCGGGAACCAAACTGAGGGTTACAGAAGGGAAGGGGGATGGGAGGACGGGGTGATGGGTATTAAGGAGGGTACGTGTGGTGTTGAGCCCTGGATGTTATACGCAACTAATGAATTGTGGAACACTACATCAAAAATTAATGATATACCATATGCTGGCTAATTGAACATAATAATAATAAAAAAAGATAACAGCTTTCATTTGGTTGTATGGGCTTCCCATTACTGCTATAACAAGTACTACAAATGTGATGGCTTAAAACAACACAGACTTAAAGTCAGAAGACTGACATAGATCTCACAGGGCTAAAATCAAGATGTGGACAAGGCTATCTTACTTTCTGGAGACTCTAGAGGAGAATCCATGTCTTTGCTTTTTCTTTCTTTCTTTCTTTCTTTCTTTTTTTTTTTAATTATGTTAGTCACCATACATTACATCATTAGTTTTATTTTATTTTATTTTATTATGTTAATCACCATACATCATTAGTTTTTGATGCAGTGTTCCATGATTCATTGTTTGCATATAATACCCAGTGCTCCATTCAGTACATGCCCTCTTTAATACCCATCACCAGGCTAACTCATCCCCCCACCCCTCTCCCCTCTAGAAACCTCAATTTGTTTCTCAGAGTCCATAGTCTCTCATGGTTCGTCTCCTGCTCCGATTCCCCCCCTTCATTTTTCCCTTTTTACTATCTTTTTTTTTTTTTTTTACATATAATGTATTGGTGTAGTGTTCCATGATTCATTGTTGTATATACGTGCCCTCCTTAATACCTCACTGGGCTAACCCATCCCCCCAACCCCTTCCCCTCTAAAACCCTCAATTTGTTTCTTAGAGTCCATAGTCTCTCATCGTTTGTCTCCCCCTCTGACTCCCCCTGCTTCATTTTTCCCTTCCTACTATTTTTTTTTTTAACATAAAATGTATTACTGGTTTCAGAGGTACAGGTCTGTGATTCATCAGTCATACACAATTCACAGCACTCACCATAGCACATACCCTCCCCAATGTCCATCACCCAGCCACCCCATCCATCCCTCCCCCGACCACTCCAGCAACCCTCAGTTTGTTTCCTGAGATTAAGAATTCCTCATATCAGTGAGGTCATATGATACATGTCTTTCTCTGATTGACTTATTTCCCTTAGCATAATACCCTCTAGTTCAATCCATGTTGTTGCAAATGGCAAGATTTTTTGATAGCTGTATAATATTCCATTATATATATATATATATATAATCTTCTTGATCCACTCATCTGTCAATGGACATCTAGCTCTTTCCATAGTTTGGCTATTGTGAACATTGCTGCTATAAACATTGGGGTGCACGTACCCCTTTGGATCACTACATTTGTATCTTTGGGGTAAGTACCCAGTAGTGCAATTGCTGGGTCATAGGGTAGCTCTATTTGCAACTTTTTGAGGAACATCCATACTGTACTGTTTTCCAGAGTGGCTGCAACAGCTTGCATTCCCACCAACAGTGTAGGAGGGTTCCCCTTTCTCTGCATCCTCACCAAAATCAGTCATTTCCTGACTTGTTAATTTTAGCCATTCTGACTGGTGTGAGGTGGTATCTCATTGAGGTTTTGATTTGTAGTTCCCTGATGCCAAGCGATGTTGAGCACTTTTTCATGTGTCTGTTGGCCATTTGGATGTCTTCTTTGGAAAAATGTCTGTTCATGTCTTCTGCCCATTTCTTGATTGGATTCTTTGTTCTTTGGGTGATGAGTTTTGTAAATTCTTTATAGATTTTGGATACTAGCCCTTTATCTGATATGTCATTTGCAAATATCTTCTCCCATTCTGTCGGTTGTCTTTTGGTTTTGTTGACTGTTTCTTTTGCTATGCAAAAGCTTTTTAGCTTGATGAAGTCCCAATAGTTCATTTTTGCTCTTGCTTGCCTTGCCTTTGGCGATGTTTCTAGGAAGAAGTAGCTGTGGCTGAGGTCGAAGAGGTTGCTGCCTGTGTTCTCCTTTAGGATTTTGATGGACTCCTCTCACATTTAGGTCTTTCATCCATTTTGAGTCTATTTTTGTGTGTGGTATAAGGAAATGGTCCAGTTTCATCCACATGCAGCTGTCCAATTTTCCCAGAATCATTTGTTGAGGAGACTGTCTTTTTTCCATTGGACATTCTTTCCTGCTTTGTCGAAGATTAGTTGACCACAGAGTTGACAGTCCATTTCTGGGCTCTCTATTCTGTTCCATTGATCTATGTGTCTGTTTTTGTGCCAGTACCATACTGTCTTAATGATTACAGCTTTGTATTAGAGCTTGAAGTCCAGAATTGTGATGCCACCAGCTTTGCTTTTCTTTTTCAACATTCTTCTGGCTCTTCATGGTCTTTTCTGGTTCCATACAAATTTTAGGATTATTTGTTCCATTTCTTCGAAAAAAGTGGATGGTATCTTGATAGGGATTGCATTGAATGTGTAGATTGCTCTAGGTAGCATTGACATCTTCATAATATTTGTTCTTCCAATCCATGAGCATGGGACATTTTTCCATTTCTTTGTGTCTTCTTCAATTTCTTTCATGAGTATTCTATAGTTTTCTGAGTACAGATTCTTTGCCTCTTTGGTTAGATTTATTCCCAGGTATCTTATGGTTTTGGGTGCAATTGTAAATGGGATCGACTCCTTAATTTCTCTTTCTTCTGTCTTATTGTTGGTGTATAGAAGTGCCACTGATTTCTGTGCATTGATTTTATATCCTGCCACTGTACTGAATTCCTGTATAAGTTCTAGAAGTTTTGGGGTGGAGTCTTTTGGGTTTTCCACATAAAGTATCATATCATCTGCAAAGAGTGAGAGTTTGACTTCTTTTTTGCTGATTCGGATGCCTTTTATTTATTTTTGTTGTCTGATTGTTGTGGCTAGGACTTCTAGTACTATGTTGAATAGCAGTGGTGATAGTGGACATCCTCGCTGTTTTCCTGACCTTAGAGGAAAAGCTCTTAGTTTTTCCCCATTGAGAATGATATTCACTGTGGGTTTTTCATAGATGGCTTTTATGATATTGAGGTATGTACCCTCTATCCATACACTCTAAAGAGTTTTAATCAAGAAAGGATGCTGTATATTGTCAAATGCTTTTTCTGCATCTACTGAGAGGATCATATGGTTCTTGTTCTTTCTTTTATTAGTGTATTGTATCACACTGATTGATTTGTGGATGTTGAACCAACCTTGCAGTGCAGGAATAAATCCCACTTGGTCATGGTGAATAATCCTTTTAATGTACTGTTGGATCCTATTGGCTAGTATTTTGGTGAGAATTTTTACATCCACGTTCATCATGGATATTGGTCTGTAATTCTCCTTTTTGATGGGGTCTTTGTCTGGTTTTGGGATCAAGGTAATGCTGGTCTCATAAAACGAGTTTTGAAGTTTTCCTTCCATTTCAATTTTTTGGAGTAGTTTCAGAAGAATAGGTATTAATTCTTCTTTAAATGTTTGGTAGAATTCCCCTGGGAAGCCATCTGGCCCTGGGCTCTTGTTTGTTGGGAGATTTTTGATGACTGCTTCAATTTCCTCAGTGGTTATAGGTCTGTTCAGGTTTTCTATTTCTTCCTGGTTCAGTTTTGGTAGTTGATACATCTCTAGGAATGCATCCATTTCTTCCCGGTTATCTAATTTGCTGGCATAGAGTTGCTCATAATATGTTCTTATAATTGTTTGTATTTCTTTGCTGTTGGTTGTGGTCTCTCCTCTTTCATTCATGATTTTATTTGGGTCATTTCTCTTTTCTTTTTGATAAGTCTGGCCAGGGGCTTATCAATCTTGTTAATTCTTTCAAAGAACCAGCTCCTAGTTTCGTTGATCTGTTCTACTGTTCTTTTGGTTTCTACTAAATTGATTTCTGCTCTGATCTTTATTATTTCTCTTCTCCTGCTGGGTTTAGGCTTTCTTTGCTGTTCTTTCTCCAGCTTCTTTAGGTGTAGGGTTAGGTTGTGTATTTGAGACCTTTCTTGTTTCTTGAGAAAGGCTTGTATTGCTATATACTTTCCTCTTAGGACTGCCTTTGCTGTATCCCAAAGATTTTGAACAGTTGTGTTTTCATTTTCATTTGTTTCCATGAATTTTTTAAATTCTTCTTTAATTTCCTGGTTGACCCATTCATTCTTTACTGGGATGCTCTTTAGCCTCCATGTATTCAAGTTCTTTCCGACTTTCCTCTTGTGATTGAGTTCTAGTTTCAAAGCTTTGTGGTCTGAAATATGCAGGGAATGATCCCAATCTTCTGGTACTGGTTGAGACCTGATTTGTGACCCAGGATGTGATCTATTCTGGAGAATGTTCCATGGGCACTAGAGAAGAATGTGTATTCTGTGCTTTGGGATTGAATGTTCTCAATATATCTGTGAAGTCCATTTGGTCCTGTGTGTCATTTAAAGCCTTTATTTCCTTGTTGATCTGTTGCTTAGATGATCTGTCCATTTCAGTGAGGGGGGTGTTAAAGTCCCCCACTATTATTGTATTGTTGTCAATGTGTTTCTTTGCTTTTGTTATTAATTGCCTTATATAATTGGCTGTTCCCATGGTAGGGCAATAGATATTTACAATTGTTAGATCTTCTTGTTGGATAGACCCTTTAAGTAGGATATAGTGTCCTTCCTCATCCGTTATTATATTCTTTGGTTTAAAATTTAATTTGTCTGATACAAGGATTGCCACCCCAACTTTCTTTTGGTGTCCAATAGCATGGTAAATGGTTTTCCACCCCCTCACTTTCAATCTGGAGGTGTCTTTGGGTCTAAAATGAGTCTCTTAGAGGCAGCATATCGTTGGGTCTTGTTTTTTTTATCCAATCTGATACCTGTGTCTTTTGATTGGGGCATTTAGCCCATTTACATTCAGGGTAAGTATTGAAAGATATGAATTTAGTGCCATTGTATTGCCTGTAAGGTGACTGTTATTGTATATTGTCTCTATTCCTTTCTGGTCTATGTTACTTTTAGGCTCTCTCTTTGCTTAAAGGACCCCTTTTAAGATTTCTTGTAAGGCTGGATTCGTGTTTACAAATTCCTTTAGTTTTTGTTTGTTCTGGGAGCTTTTTATCTCTCCTCCTATTTTCAATGACAGCCTAGCTGGATATGGTATTCTTGGCTGCATATTTTTCTTGTTTAGTGCTCTGAATGTATCATGCCAGTCCTTTCTGGCCTGTTGGGTCTCTGTGGATAGGTCTGCTGCCAATCTAATGTTTCTACCATTGTAGTTTACATATCTCTTGTCCTGAGCTGCTTTCAGGATTTTCTCTTCGTCTCTGAGACTTCTAAGTTTTACTATTAGATGTCGGGGTGTTGACCCATTTTTATTGATTTTGATGTGGGTTCTCTGTGCCTCCTGGATTTTGATGCCTGTTTCCTTCCCCAAATTAGGGAAGTTCTCTGCTATAATTTGCTCCAGTATACCTTCTGCCCCTCTCTCTCTTTCTTCTTCTGGGATCCCAATTATTCTAATATTGTTTCATCTTATGGTATTACTTCTCTCAAATTCTGCCCTCATGATCCAGTAGTTGTTTATCTCTCTTTTTCTCAGCTTCTTTATTCTCCATCATTTGGTCTTCTATATTCTCTCTTCTGCCTCTTTTGTCCTAGGAGTTAGAGCCTCCATTTTTGATTGCACCTCATTAATAACATTTTTTATTTCAACTTGGTTAGATTTTAATTCTTTTATTTCTCCAGAAAGGGATTCTCTAGTATCATCCATGCTTTTTTCAAGTCCAGCTAGTATCTTTATAGTCATCATTCTGAACTCTAGTTCTGACATCTTACTAATGTCCGTATTGATTAGGTCCCTGGCAGTCAGTATTGCCTCTTGTTCTTTTTTTTTTTTTTTTTTTTGAGGTGAGTTTTTCCATCTTGTCATTTTGTCCAGAGAAGAATAGATGAATGAGAGAACAAAATGCTAACAGGGTAACAACGGCCCCAGAAAAATATACACTAAATAAATCAGAAGAGACAGAAACCAGGGGGAAAAGAAAGGGAAAGAAAGAAAGAAAGAAAAGAAATATGATCAAATATGATCAGGCTGGTAAATAGATCAGTGCCACACACTAGATTTGGGGCTTATTTTGGTCTGTTAGAAGAAACTGCCTCCCAAAATTTTAAAGGGAGAAAAACCTATATTTGTACAAAAATAAGGGTAAATACGATGAAGGAATGGAATATAACTGTAACGATGAAAATTATAAAAGATTTTATAAAAGGAATTGATAAGAATTTGGCTGAAAATAGAAGAGAAATCTAAAAAAAGAGAGAGAGAGAGAGAATGTGATCAGGCAGGAGACTAGAACAAAGCCATACACTAGAGATTTAGGGTATACTTTGGTCTGTTAGAAGAAACTGTATCCCAAAATTTTAAAGAGAGAATGTATACAAGAAATAAGGTTAACTACAATGAAGGGATAGAATATTACTCTAAAAATGAAAAATAAAAAAGATTTTTTAAAAAGTTTTGATAAGATGTTGGTTGAAAAAGGGAAAAAGATAAATTCAAGATAAAAAGAAAAAGAAAAAAATAAAGAAAATTTAAAAAATTAACTTTGAAAGACTAAAGAATCATGGGGAAAAAAGCCATGAATTCTATGTGCTGTATTCCCCTAGTGCTGGAGTTGTGCCATTCTCATTGATTGGTAAACTTGTTCTTGGCTGGCTGTTCTTGCTGATCTTCTGGGGGAGGGGCCTGTTGCAGTGGTTTGCAAATGTCTTTGCCTGAGGCAGAATTGCACCGCCCTTGCCGGGGGCGGGCTAAGTAATCTGCTGAGAAACACTCCAGTCATTCCACCCAGGTTTGCTCTCGGTAGCTTCTGTTCCCTGAAAACTTTCCATACAGCTTTGGAGGATGAGAGTGAAAATGGTGGCCTCCCAATCTCTGCCCTGGAAGAGATGAGAACTTGGGGCCCCACTCCTCAGTGCTCCCCCAGAGAAAAGCAATCAATCACTCCTGTCTCCCCAGTCTCCGGCAGCACTCCGTGCCCACCCAGCCTCTGACCGGGCATTTCTATCTGTGGCACACAAACCCGTTTGTAGTCTTCAAACCCAGCAGGTTCCTGCCGTGCACTCTTGCGCCATTCCTCCCAGGGGAGGAAGGGGAGTCTCCCTGGATCTGCCGCTTGTTGGGTCCCTGCTGGAAGAGCAGTGGCCCGACTGCGCCGTGGATCACAGTTTATGGCAATCCCAACCTGAGAGCCCACTTCTCGGCTCCATCTCTGCAGCCTACTTCCCTGCTCTGATACCTGGGGGCTCTGCCACACTCAGGCACCCCCAGTCTTTCTGTGACCCCAAGGGTCCTGAAACCACACTGTCCTAGCAAGGGTTCCACCCCCCACTTAGCCACTGGTGCGACGTCCCTCAGCAGAGCAGACTTCTAAAAGTTCCGATTTTGTGCTCCGGGATCTGTCACTTGCCGGTAGCTGGCTGATGGAGGCTCCCTTCCCCCTCAGTCTGTCTTCCCAAATATTGCCTCGGATTCCCTTCTCCGCACATCCTGTCTTCCAGAAAGTGGTCGCTTTTCTGTTCAGAGAGTTTCTGCTGTTCTTTTCTTCGATCTCCTGTTGAGTTTGTAGGTGTTCAGAATGGTTTGATACCTATCTAGCTGAATTCCTGGGACCAGACAAAATTTAGGTCTCCTACTCCTCCACCATCTTGCCCTTCTTCCCTCTGTCTTTGCTTTTTCAAAGCTTCTGGAGGCTGTTGCATTCCTCAGCTCATGGCTGCCTTCTTCCATCTTCACAGCCAGCAATGGTGACTGGAGTGTTTCTCAGCATGCATCACTCTGACATCCTGTTCTGCCTCCCTCTTATACTTTAGCAACCGTTAGGATTACATTGGACCCATTCGGATAATCCAGACTAATCTCTTTTAAGGACAGCTGATTAGTAACCTTAATTCCATATGCAAACTTAATTCCTTTTTGCCATGTAATGTAACATGTCCACAGGTTTCAGAAATTCAGATCTGGACATCTTTGGGGAGTGGGACACTATTCTGCCTACTGTGGTGGTATATAAATTGATGAGACTGAACGAGATCCCCTAGAGCATGAGTATGGAGGAACAAGAAAAGCAGTCCAATGGCTGGGGTTGAGGAGTTAAGGGGGATCCACTAAAGGAGACAGAGAAGAAGCAGGCATGGAAGGAGAAAACAAAAGGGAAAAGTGGCATCCTGAAAACTCAGTGAGAAAAGTCTTTCAAGAAAGAGGGAATGACCCACTGTGCCAGTGCTGCAGATAGGTTAAATAAGGAGGGCTGAGAAGGGACTCTTGAATTTGGCAGTGTGCAGGTCATTAGTGACTCTGATAAAGTTGTTTTGGTGTTGAGTTTTGTGCACATCTATTTCCTGCCCCACTTGCCAATACGATTCACATAATCAGTTTCCCAAGTGAATGCAGTAGAGTTGTCTATTCCTTATGACCAGTGTCTTCCATCTTTAAAAACCTTCATTTCTTTTTTTTTTATTATGTTATGTTAGTCACCATACAGTACATCATTAGTTTTTGATGTGGTGTTCCATGATTCATTGTTTGTGTATAACACCCAGTGCTCCATGCAATACATGCCCTCCTTAATACCCATCACTGGGCTAACACCCCCCCAACGCTCTCCCCTCTAAAACTCTCAGTTTGTTTCTCAGAGTCCATAGTCTCTCATGGTTTGTCTCCCCCTCCAATTTCCGCCCCTTCATTTTTCCCTTCCTTCTCCCTTCCTTATGTCCCACAAATAAGTGAAGCCATATGATAATTGACTTCTCTGCTTGACTTATTTCACTTAGCATAATCTCCTCCAGTCCCATCCACGTTGATGTAAAAGTTGGGTATTCATCTTTTCTGATGGCTGAGTAATATTCCATTGTATATATGGACCACATCTTCTTTATCCATTCATCTGTTGAAGGGCATCTCAGCTCTTTCCACAGTTTGGCTATTGTGGACATTGCTGCTCTGAACATTGGGGTGCATGTGCCCCTTCTTTTTACTACATCTCTTTGTTGTAAATACCCAGTAGTGCAATTGCTGGGTCATAGGGTAGCTCTATTTTTAATTTTTTGAGGAAGCTCCACACTGTTTTCCAAAGTGGCTGTACCAACTTGCATTCCCACCAACAGTGTAAGAGGGTTCCCCTTTCTCCACAACCTCTCCAACATTTGTTGTTTCTTGCCTTGTCAATTTTTTGCCATTCTAACTTGTGTAAGGTGGTATCTCAATGTGGTTTTGATTTGAATTTCCCTGATGGCTAATGATGATGAACATTTTTTCATGTGTCTGTTAGCCATTTGTATGTCTTCTTTGGAGAAGTGTCTGTTCATGTCTTCTGCCCATTTTTTGACTTGATTATTTGTTTTTTGGGTGTTGAGTTTGAGAAGTTCTTTATAGATCTTGGATATCAGCCCTTTATCTGTAATGTCATTTGTAAGTATCTCCTCCCATTCCGTGGGTTGCCTCTTTGTTTTGTTGACTGTTTCCTTTGCTGTGCAGAAGTTTTTATCTTGATGAAGTCCCAAAAGTTCATTTTCGCTTTCGTTTCCCTTGCCTTTGGAGACGTGTCTTGAAAGAAGTTGCTGTGGCCGATGTCGAAGAGGTCACTGCCTTTGTTCTCCTCTAGGATTTTGATGGATTCCTGTCTCACATTGAGGTCTTTCATCCATTTTGAGTTTACCTTTATGTATATAAAAACCTTCATTTCTACCATTCTATTTTTCTTTCCCTCTTCTAGCAAAACTTCTTTTTTGCAGTGTCTTTGCTTCCTAGCTTCCTATTCTCTTTTGCACCCATTTCAAGAAAGGTTTTGTCCCCAGCTCTCCACCAAAACAAGTTTCTGCAAGTGTAAGATTGTGAAGTGTTGCTAGAGTGTTATTAAGAAATACACTGCTGCAAATAAAAATCTGGCTGTGTCTGAGATGGAAAAGTCAAGTTGTAAAGGAGAGTGTGGTTTGTCCTCTTGTAACATAGCAAGGTGGAAAATTTTATCCTAATGGAGAAAAAGAAAACAATAAAAACTCAGTTCTGAGGTTTTTGTACTTCTCATGACATTTCCCTGCTTTGGAACTGTTAGACCCATTGTCTTGCTTGTTAACACTGGGCAGAAGGAGGGAAGCCAATATTCTGAAGACATGAGAGTGAGAAAGGCACACCAGCTTCTTTATGATTAACTTGGAAGGAATAAGGGCGCTCTTGCTGGAGTAACTTAAATTATTGACTGTGAAGTGTAAGCACGCTTGGAAGGGCTTCGATGCCAAGAGCCAAAGTCCTGGACCATGTGCCAGATTCCCAGTGTCTAATTTCCTATGTGTGGTGGTCTGTTTTGCTGAATTCTGTTACATTTAAAATGCACTTTAAAAGCTCAGAAGGAAAAATCACAGCAAAGCTCTTTCAGTAACATTGCTCCCTCATACAATATTTACCTTACCTGCTGTATATTGTACCAAAAAAATTTGCAAAACTAAGGGGCAGAAAAAAATCACTTATTTGTCGTGCCCATTTAGAGATGAGGAAACAGAATTTTTGCCCCAGATTCCACAGCTATTGAGTAGCCAACTTAAACAGGTACACAATGCTCCTCTAAGGCTTGAAACTAAAATTGAAAAGAGACATGGTGATTGTTCAGCTATCTAAGTGAGCCGCATAAAGCTCAGTAATCAAGGTGAGATGGTGTTAAACATGCTATTAAAGAAAAATGATTAGTAGTTTCACTGGAAGAGTATGGCAGCCATAGACTGCTCTGGAACTAAATAGCACTTTTTTCTGATTGGAGAAAGTCACCACATAGGGTAGTATTTGATATATGTCTGGAGATCACACTTTCATTCTGGGTCTTTCTGTAACTCTAAACCCAAAACACCTTGACCCTCCCTTCACATCATATTTTTTTTAAATGTCAAATTGGATCATAGACTTAAACATAAAATATAAAGCCACAACATTTCTTGAAGAACAAAACAGAAGAAAAATCTTTGTTAAGTTTGGATTAGGCAAAGATGTTTTTAGATAAGACTAAGAAGCTTATAATATACCCTAAAGAAAAATATTTAAAACTTCTATTCTTAAGACACTATAAATAAAATGACCAGACAAGCCTCAGACAGAGAACATATTTGCAAAACAGCTACTTGGTAAAGGACTTCTATCTAGAATATATAAGGAACTTCTAATCTCAATAAGAAGATAAAAACCCAAGAAAAATGACAAAAGATATGAATGAACACTTGTCCAGAAGACATACATGGGTTGCAAATGAACACACACACACACAACTTCAATATGATTAGTCATTAGGGAGATGCAAATTAAAATTACAATGAGATATGGATATGCAACTTGGAGTAAGTGGAACTCTCAGACATTGCTGGTGTGAATGTCAAATGATACGGACACTTTGGAAGAGAGTTTGGCAGTTGCTCATAAAGTGAAACCTACACTTAGCATATGATCCAACGATTCCAGTCCTAGGTATTTGCGCAAGAGAAATGAAAACACATGCCCACAAGATAACCTGTAGGTGAATGTGTATAATAGATTTATTCATAACAAGCCAAAATTAGAAATAATAACCAGTGCCCATCAAATGGTAAACTTCAGCAATTGTGGTACAGCAGAATATTGCTCAGCAGTAAAAAGAAAGAAGCTACTAACACATTCAACAACATCCTAAAAAAGGCAAAACTACAGTGACCAAAAGCAGATGAGGGTTGCCTAAGGCTGAGGGTCTGCAGAGTAACTGACTGTAGAGGGACAGTGGGAACTTCTTGGGGTGAAGTAAATGTTCTATATTTTAACTGTAGTAGTGGTAACATGACTATGCATTTTTGCCAAAATGCACCAAACTGTACATTTGAAAAGGATGAATTTTGCTATGTATAAATGATATCTTAAGACCTAATGTAAGTCAAGGGGGAGAATGAATTAAAGGGAAGGAAACTTAACCCAGGGAGGCAAAAATGGGTAGTTTCTAGCTGAGAGAAAGAAAGACTGTAAGTCTTTGTTTTAAAAGGAGTTTTCCAAGTGACTGTGCTTGGATTGGAATGTAGCCCATTGTCATCATTTTTGTCAGCATGGGATTGGCCACACTATGTATAAGTGAATGATTAATGATTTGCCGACATCTAAAACGCACAAGAAACTTCACATAAAAATCTACTTTTTTGACCTTCTGTAAAAATGACATGGAAATCTGATCCCATTGGAATAAAATTCCAGTAGAGCCAACCTGACTGAGTTGAGTGGCACTGGGCCTGTTTCACTCCTTTGCCTGTCTGGATCCCATAGGCATTTTTGTTTTCAACTGTGGCTTTAAATCTCAAAACAGCCCAGCTAACAACGGTCTCTTGAGACCTCTGTGTTGAGTAATTGGGGACAGTAGCTTTAGCGTGTGCAGACTAAAATGCCTTCTTTACACTTCCAAGAATTCTGAATGTACTTGATTTTTTTAAAAATTTACCTTAGTTACAGTCAGTTGTGCTTATATAGTCCTCCTTATTTAAAACATGTTTGGAATGGTATTTTAATGTTAATAAAGCTTAATCAATTCAAATGCTGATATCTTAATTAGTGAGACAGAAGGGGGAAACCTTTCCAAGACATCCCTTATCAATGCCTACAATAATTATAGCTATGGATAAAAAGCCCCCATTGGCAAATCCACCTCCTAGAAATACCTGAAGAAATCTTAGCCATAATGTCTCAGAATACTTAAGCAGATTGTAAGTGTACACCTTGCAAAGTCAACATTTTTCATGATGTTCCAAGTCACAACTAGAAGTCACAATTAGAAAGGAACATTTAATTTAAAACTGTAACTGTAAATAATTAGTTGGGGCGCCTGGGTGGCTCACTCAGTTAAGTGTCTGCCTTTGGCTCAGGTCATGATCCCAGGGTCCTGGGATCGAGTTCGCATTGGGCTCCTTTCTCAGTGAGGAGCCTGCTTCTCCCTCTGCCTGCAGCTCCCCCTCCTTGTGCTCGCTCTCTCTCTCTTGCTCTCTCTCTCTGTCAAATAAATAAATAATAAATAATAATAATTAGTACCAGTTAAAAGATTTATGAGAAAGCCACAAAATTTTTAACCTGTTTTTTTTTTCTTTTTTTTCCTCCGTCATGTCTTATACAATAAAAATTATCCTCCTTCATGGTTAAAATTTTGTTAAAGTTCATGTTTTGATACAGATGTGTATTTACAAGGTTAACAACAGGTTTCATAGCAAGATCAATCTGAGTCACCTTGTAGCAAAGATAACCAATCAGAGGAAAAGTTTCTAATAGATAGAAGAAACAACGCTTTAAAGGAAAGCTCCCTCTCCCTGATACCATGTCACAGTATAGAAATTTTTTTTTTCCCTGCAGGGTTATAATGTTCATTTGTGGGTGGAAAGTTTGAGGATTATTCCCTTTCTTTACCTTGAATTCAAACATGCCTCTGGTCCTTGTCACATAGCTCTGTAATAATTAGGGGCCATACATAAAAAAGAAGAATGTTTTAGGGAAGGCATAGAAGCTTTTGGCAGATTTGATTCTAAAATTCAGAGCTAAATGTTAAGACTTTTCTGATGGGGGTGGGGAAGTTGTGGTCTGTGGACCCAACTGCATATCTCAGAACTTTAAAACAAGTTGTCAAATAAACTCTGAAGAGGTTTAATATCAGGAAATGTCAACCTACCAATACAAATTCTGATTTCTGGTTTAAATCCTGCTATTTGTCCCACAGAGCAAATACACACCCTGTGAGTATTATGAGCAGTGTTATTTTCAAAAACTGAATTATTTTCACTAGACAACCCTAACTGTTCATAATTCAGGCTATCTGCTTTTTTATTATTTTTCTGACATAGTACAGAGTCACTAGACTTCATACAAAGATAAATGCATATATGAGCCTTGCAATTATTCCTCTATCTACCAGCATTTTATTTACGCTTGTGTACCAGAGCACAGTATAATTCATATCTGTCAAATGTTGCCGAGAGTCATTTTAAACCCATGAGGTAGATGAAAACAGGAGGACACCAAGATTTGTTACCGAGATCCTGTCTGGTTCACAGAAGTCATTGCCCTTCCTAGTAGATATAGTGTTGCAAACATTAAGAATAATGACTAATAAAAAAGGTCAGATTCCAAAGCTGCTCCCTTTGGAATCTGTTTGAGCGGCTTAATAAACTGCTCAAAATGAGAGTATGGAGGACCTGCTTTCAGGGTGTGAAAGATTTAGGTAATGGAAAATGCCATTTAAAAGGGGGAAATCCTAGCAAATTAGTACAGTATCCTCAGGGAACACTTGAGTTTTGTGCAGATTTGTTTCCTGGCCTACTCACCAAGACTGCTCGTATAATTAGTTTTCCTGACAAATGAGTGCAGCCAAAGTTAGTCACTCCTTATGACCAATATTAACAGGTTAAATTCAACAGTGTTTCCAAATAGCCAGATTTGCCATTGTACACTGTCACGAAGGAGAATATTTCTTTTTTTTTAATTCTTTAAATTCAATTTAGTTAACATATACTGTATTATTAGTTTCAGAAGTAGAGTTTAGTGATTCATCAGTTGCATATAACACCCAGTGCTCATTACATCAAGTGCCCTCCTTAATGCCCATCACCCAGTTACCCCTTCCCCCCACCCCCCTCCCCTCCAGCAACCCTCAGTTTGTTTCCTGGAGTTCAGTGTCTCTTATGGCTTTCCTCCCTCTCTATTTTCATCTTATTTTAAGGTCCATTTCATTGTGTGAGCTGAACTGTTTTCCCTTTCCTCCTCTCTCTGTTGCCTCTCTGCTTTCACAGGGGCTTTGCTCTGCTTGAAATGCCCTCTCATTCCATAATCTAGAAAATTTCAGGGAGCCTTCTGTGACCTCTGTGTCCGAATTATGTGTACCATTCCTGGGCTCCCATAGTACCCTGTGCTTATCACACTGTATTGCAGTCATTGATCAACTTAGCTGTCTCTACTAAAATTGCTACTACTTTAGTGACAACTACATTGAATCTGAAGTACTTTGTACTCGGCACAATGTACAGAGTAGGTAGTCTGAACAGTGGAAGACTAAAGTAGAAGCCATTTCAGGAAGACACCACATAGGCTTTAAGTGTACTTTTTATCCTTTAAGCAAAGACTGTCAGATTGCGGTCAGTGTCTATGCTTCTAGCATAGTAGTGATGCCCATGCAACACACGCATTTGTGACTCTTGCAGAAGTTATGTTGACATCAGAATAGCCCACTTACGTTGATGTTCCTATTTGTAAAAAATTAGATTCAGACACAAATGAAAGCACCTCACAGGAGCTAGATATTTGCATCCTGTACATTTTGATGTTTTAAGAGACATAACACCTAACCGTTATGAAGCTCTCTTTTTCATTAAGTTGAAAACATAATCATATTCCTGAATAGCAGATCAATGGGGCTGTGATAAAAGAAAAGGAGATGAAAATGTCCCTGTGTTTTTATATTCTCCCCATCCAGTCTCACAATCCAAAGTACTACTGAGACATAGAAAGAAGGGATTTCTGCAGCTTTTATGCTTATTGGTGCCCAATTATTTAGGAGAAGGGGAAATAGGGAGGTGATCTCTTGATCATCTGTTTGTAGTTTCTACTCCTGAGATGAAATAACAGTGTATGATGGCACAAAACTTTGTATTTAAAAACTAAATATAGGGGCACCTGGGTGGCTCAGTCGGTTTAGCGGCTGCCTTCGGCTCAGGTCATGATCCCAGAGTCCTGGGATTGAGCCCCACGTCGGGCTCCCTGCTCAGTGGAGAGCCTGCTTCTCCCTCTCCCTCTGCCTGCCTCTGACTACTTGTGCTCTCTCTCTCTCTGTCAAATAAATAAATAAAATCTTTTTAAAAAAACTAAATATAACCATCAGCTAATTTTTCTTGTAAACAAGTTTTACACAATTTAATATATTCCATCAACATCATAGGTCAGCAGGCAAGATAGGAATGAGGCAGGTGGGTTAGGTCATATGAACGATGTGGGTGGGGCATCTGATTTAATGAATTGGGCAGTTTGTTCAGCTCTAAAATGAGGTTGAACAAAATTATCTTTAAAGAGTTCTTTTTGCTATAAAATTATATAATGTTATGATTCTGAATCAGCCATGCTCTTCAGTAAGAAATGAAAATCGTCACACCTAACACTGTGCAATGCTTTATGAAGGGTTTTTGCATCCTTTATCAAATGAAGTCTACTCTTAAGTTTGGCTTGATGAAAAGACCCGACATTTTCTTGAATAACATATAGATACAGTCCATTCATTCACTTACTTATTTCACAGATCGTTCATTGATTTCTACTATGTGCTATCCAGCGTGCTAAAAGCTTAGGAGATAAAAGTGAACATAATGTAAGCCCTGTTTTCATGAAGTGTGTACAGTCTAATAGGATAAATAGACATTAAATATATATATATGTACATATTGATATATATCCAGGAATTAGATATTTGTATATAATTATTTATATGATTTTGTTTATACGTATATAAATGCAAGTTGAGAAAATGGCATCAAAGGAAGAGAGTTCAATGAGTAAAAACAACAGGTTGAAATATTTTAGATTGGGTTGTCAAGGCAGGCTTGAGGGGCTGACATATAATCTAAGACCTGAAACATGCAAAGGAGGCAGCCTTTCTTTTTTTTAATCATTTTTTTATTATGTTCAGTTGGCCACTGTATAGGCAGCCTTTCGAAGAGCCAGGAAGGAGTGCTCGAGGCAGGAGGAATGGCGGGGATGAAGGCTTGAGGAGGAAAGAGGGTAGCATGTTAAAGTCACTGACTGAAGGCCAGTGTGGCTGGGGCAGGATGACCAAGGGCAGGGTGACAGGAGGCCACCTGAGGGTGTGACAGGGGCCTTGTCTCCTAGGCCATAGGAAAGAGTTTAGAGTTTATTTAGAATGCAAGGAGAAAAGTTGAGTGTGTTTTCCACAGGGAATGATATGATCTCATTTACCTGTTTAACAGACTCTTCTGGCTTCTGTGTGGAGAGTGGGTTGTAGAGAGCAAGAGAGGAAGCAGGAGAGCACTTAGGGAAATTTTGCACTTGTCCAGGTGAGGTATGGTGGCAGCATGGACTGGGGCAGAGGAGAGGGAGGGGAGGGAACATATCTGGGGAGCAGGTGAGAGTTTGAATCAACAGGGCTTACTGGTGCTTTGGGTGTGGGACACAAGAAAGGAGGAGGATACTCAGATGACAACCAGCTTCTCTCCTGAGCAGCTAAGTTGATCGTAGTGTCATTTACTGAGACACTCAGTAAGGAGTGAGGGAGAAATAGGTTGAGGAGAGGGAGTAAAAAGGTACGATTTGGGTTATGTTAAGTCTCAGATACCTGTGAGACATCCATGAGGACACCCAGCAGGTCATGGGACCCTCTAGTCCGGGAGCTCCTAACAGAAGTTAGGCCTGGAAATAAAATATGCAAGTTGTCAGCATATAAAGAGTACTTGAAGTCATGAGCTAAAGGGATCTAGAAAGCTATAATGAGGCAAATGGTTCTGTTCTTTGTTGGGAAACTTGATAAATCACGATTCTTAGTCTACCCCTGTTTTTTTCATTTATTTTTATTATGGTAAAATACACATAAAATTTACCATCTTAACCAATTTTTTTGTAGAAGTATCCAGGGAAATTCTTTAATATACTGTTATCACTTCACATTCTAGCCATAACTACTTTTTTCCTTTTTTTTTCATTTTGCTAAAATAAACGCAACATAAAAATTACTATTTACAGTTCACTGGCATTAAAACATTCATATTGTTGTGTAAACACCACCACCATCCATCCACAGAACTGTTTATCTTCGGCAAAGCTCATTAAACACTAGCTTCCCATTCCCCATCCCCTCCCAGCCCATGGCAATCACCATTCTACTTTCTGTCTCTATGACTGAAAACTCTGAGTACCTCATAGAAATAAAATCATGGATATTTGCCTTTTCATGATATTCTCAAGGTTCATGCATATTGTAGCATATGTCAGAATTTCTTTTTAAAGCTGAATAATATTCCATTGTATGTTTAGAGCACATTTAGCTAATCCATTCATCTGTTGATAGACACTTGAGTTGCTTCCATGTTTTACCTATGGTGAATAATTTGGTCTACCTCATTTTTAACCTGATATACTCATATCCATCAGTCTGTCAAAGGATGTTTATTAAACACCTGTTATGCACACAGCACTGAAACATGAGCAAATCATAAGTAGCTGATCTTAAAATTAATAATTTTTAATATTCTGATATACTATTGTATAGCAAGTCAAAACTCCTGTGTTTGGTATTGTCTGAACTGATTTTGCTTTGTATTTTATTTGTATTCATCAGAATCACTGTAAATTTGTGGAATTGAATTAGATAACACTATAGTACTTATCAAGTAATTTTTCTGTATGAAAGTCCAATTCTGCTTCCTTTGGTATGCTTTTATGAGAGTAATGCAAACATAATTTTTAAAATGTATATGTATGTATAGTGCATATCACATTTAAGGTGACTCATTTACATTTATCTTCCTTTATTATAGGAAGAGAAGGTGGAAAGATTGTGTATAATCAGCAAATTTGCTCTGAAAGAAATAGTTCCATTACCCACAAATAAAATTTACTGCAATATTATACATGAGAAATTGTAAGGAAAGTGTTCACAATTGAAACTTTACTGTAGGCATCTATTAAGGAGAAATGTTAGCTAGAAACCCAATTTTCTTATACAATAACAGCAAAAGCAACTGGCATTTCTAATAAGCAAAGTCACAAAGTTGCCACAAGCTATATTTTGGTTCATGAATGCAAATTTAGGCTGTTTTCAACTGCAGGGAATGTTTGCAGAACAAAAGGGACAATGTTTTAAGCAATTTAGTGCATAGGGAGAGATTTACTTTGTGAAGAGGAGTATATAAACCTTATATAAGCAGGCATTAAAATATATTAAATGATTGTAGTGACTCTGGAGAATTGTATTTATTATGAAATGTTTCTTTTTTCCTTCTTGAAAGTTGACATCCAAAGTGTCTTTTGCTGAGACACTTTCTTAACACAAGAAAATGCATGCTCATTTCTTACTAGAATGAGTGAGCATTTTATGACAGTATTTTTATAACTGAGTGTTTTCTGTGTCAGAAGTTTGTTCCTCAGAATCTTCCACTTGGCCACAAGTCAAGGGTCCATTAATCCCAGAAACAGAATCTGTGCAATAAAAATAAAATCCATGGCTTCATTTATTGATGACATCATCTAAGTGTTTTTTCCACAAGTTTATAAATGCATTGCTTGGCCATGTTAAATATTTGCTGATGGACTGCTGAACTGAAATATGATAATGTTCCCCTCTTCTCTCCTTGGGATTTCAACACACTTAAAATCAAAGTATGGGCCAGTCAAGTCAGCTTTATTGGACTGGTCTTTGGTTTTTCTTCCCTTCAGAGATTCAGTGGAACAGATGCTCTCCTTGCCCAGGAATCACACCAAAAATCATTTCAGATAGGACACTAGAGTAGGGAAAGAAATGCTTTAAATAATGATGATATTGTTGATACCAGTGTTAATCATTTAAATGAGATCATTAATTTTTTAATGCTGAAAGGACCATCAACATGTACTTCAGTTATAAGTTTATAGGTAATGGAACCCAGAAAAATCTGGAGATATTCTGGTAGAAGAGACCCACCCATTACAAGGAGTTGTATCAGCCCAAAGCACAACTCAGCTCTGAGAGAATCCCCTTCTCAGGCCACAAGTTGTAAGTAAACCCACCTCAGACCTTCTGGTCCCCTTGATTAATATGTCATTGGGTTGGATGAATCTCTAAGGGCTGAAGCTGGAGCACAATTTATTGAATTTTTAAGAGACTAATTATAACACAGCTATGGGGGAGCCCCCTTCCTTCCTAACTTGTTTCCTCTCTGAGTTTACATAATTTCAGGCAATAAAAATCATACATCTTGGCAATTGTAGTCCAGGTCTGTACCTTCCTTGACAGGTGTGATTTCCGCTAAAACCCCTAAGGATTTGTTTTCTTCGTTTTGACAGTCTCCTTCCACCCCACTTCCTGCAATCCTCTTGACAATTCCACTCCTATTCCCTCCAACTCTGGTCCATTTATTTCATGTTGTATCAACATACCTAGTGCACAGAGAGATTTCACTAAATGGGGAATAAAAGTACACCCTGAATACGACTGAAAGGCAAGGTTACTATGGTTACTTCAGATACCAGGCTTCTACTTATGTAAATTGTCTTCTGTGTAAAAGTGCAAAAGAAACTGGCCTCTGAGGACACTTAAACCAAAGTCCTCAAAAGACTTCATTCAAAACCTAATTTGCAGCTGAATAAAACCTTGCCTTCTTTCTCTGCTTGCCCAGTTATCTTTTTAAGTCACTTTGTTTATATTTGAACATTCTCCTTCCAGTGCTTCTCCCTTAATCCCCTGTGTGAACTGGTGAGAATGGGTATGATTGAATAATAACTGGAAGTCTTTTTGTATTTGACAGAATGTTACCAAAGTCGACTGACAGTTGACCATTGTGGAGACTTTGTAATGAGCAGGCAGTATATATGACCTGAGTACCCAAGGGCCCAAACATGTGTACATTAATTAAAAATAGTGCGGCCATGATTTCTGATTAGTTAATTAAGGGAAATTAATTTTACTGCTCAGACTGTCAGAAGTCATACCACTTAATTCATTTCCATTAAAACAATTTTTCGTGTTTGCCAGAATTGTAGAAGAAAGACTATTAGAAGGTTAGGAGCAAAAACACCCTTTAAAAATATGTAGACCATTAATGAAAAGACATTGTTAAGAGAGAGAAAAGGCAAGCTACAGGGCAGAAGAAGATATTTTATAGATAGATAGTCTGACAAAGAGTTCAAATTCAAAATGCATGAAGAATGCCTATAAATCAGTAAGAAAAGTCAGGCAACCCAATTGAAAAATGGGAAAAACACTTGAACCAGATGTGTCAAAGAGACTCATTTAGGGAAATGCATTTTGAAACCACAATGAGATATCATTGCACATGAAAGACAGCACCAGGTGTTAACATAAATATGAAATAAGTGGAACATTCATACCCTGCCGCTGGGAGCATAAACTGACACGCTGTTGGAAAACTATCTGGCAATATCTATTAAAGCTGAACATGAACAGGTCCTGTAACCCATCAGTTCCACTCCTAGGTATATTCTCAACAGAATTGCCTATGATGGTCACCAAAATACTTGCACAAGAATGATTATAACAGTGTTATTTCTAATAGTCCCAAACCAGGAATTGTCCAACTATTTATCAACAAATGAATGGATAAATTCAGATATACTCATACATTGGGATAGTTTAGAACAATGAAAACAAACTCCTGATATTTTCATGAATTCATCTCATGAATGCAATATTGAATGAAAGAAGCCAGGCACAACTGAATACATACTGCATGATTCCATTTATCTAAAGAAAGTTCAAACATAGACAAAACTAATCTACAGTGTTAGAGAGTAGGATATGCTTGCCCTGTGGGTAGGGTTAATCCCTGGGAGGAGATAGGAAGTTTCTGGGATGCTGGTTATATTCTATTTCTTGATCTATGTACTGCTGACTTAGGAATTAAATACTTATATTAACTCACTCCACTAATAAAAGAGCCCCTGTCTTTTAACTCCCAGGCCTACCATTCTACCCAAGAGAAGCTGGTCAGAAACCATGGTCAGTCCTTGAAGTTAAGGAAAACTGGTCAGGAATGTGGTGGGGGATGGATATGTAGACCAAACAGAACCACTTAAAATAAGCAGCTGATGCTCTCACTACCCCCTTGGTTTTCCTGGTTTTGTATGACCAGATGGTAGGATGTCCTGCTGTAGCCCTTGAATCTAGGCTTGGTAGTTTTTTAAAGATTTCCTGGATGGCACCTCAGGTCTGAGTTGGCTTTTCTTCCTCCTCACCCTGCTACTTGGTTTCTTGGTCATAGACACAACTGACCTTGCCCATAATACACTGGATTTGTGATATTAGTGAGGCCCAGGAGTGAGGATTTTGCCAACTGAATCTCAGAAACTAAAGAATCTGATTATTTTGGCTACTTCTCAGCTTCTTCAGAATGCCAAAATAAACTTGCATTACTGGCAGATGAGACAGTCTATCATTTTGAGATCTATCATTTTGGCAAGAGACTTTCTAAACTTTTGAAAAGCAGGAGTCTGAAATGGCAGTAACCAGGAAAATGAAGATCAAATGAGAAGAAAGCAATCAGTGATGCCCTTTGTCCCATAAATGCTATCACTAGGTGTAAACCTTACTTTGAATAAGTTAAACTAATGGGGTATGACAGAAAAGAACTGTATTCTTTGTCACCCCTGCCCCTTCAAACCCTCTATGAAAGCAGTTCTCAAAGTTGGGTCCCTGGACCAGCAACATTAGCATCACCTGAGAACTTGTTGGAAATGCACATTCTCAATCCCCACCCACACCTGCTGAATCAGAAGTTCTGTGGTGGGGCCCAGCAATCTCTTTCAAGAAGCCTTCCAAGTAAGTCTGGTGCATACTAGAATTTGAGAACCAGCCATTATGTCAACTTTATTCTTCATTAAATTTGTTGGAATGGAAAGGATATGTGGCTTACATGTTCTACAGTTTGGGCTTTAGGGAGAAAAATATCTAGTAAAGAAAACAACTAAGATTTTTCAGAGTGCTCGAGGTACCACAGGGTTGAAGGGAGCCTCTATTGGGAAGATCAACAATTCTTAACTTAGGTTATCAGTTAAGGTCACCAAAAGAAATTTTTAAAAGTACTCTGTTCAGGCCTCCTCCCCAGAGATTCTTATTTCATTGTGGTGTTGGGTGAGATCTCAGTCTTCAGTATTTTTTTAAAAGTCCCCCTAACCCTAACATGTAACCAGGGTTGTAAACTAACAGTTAGGTCACCAAATCCCTTGTGTTTGCTAATACAATTATTTCTGGTTTTGAAGAGCTGCTTCTCCAGGTTACAGGTTCTTCTCAGTTTTCTGTTCATCTTCGTGTCTCATCAAAGTCTCTGTCATGTGACTCTTGAATCAAAATTTGAATTAAATCTGAATTAAAATATTTGTCATTTACCTGCAATGTTGCCAGTATGACTAGGAAAATAAGGGAGGCTGTGACCTCCCATCTAGCCCATATGGTTCTTGTCCTTCAAAAGTGTTAAAATGTTTTTTGTGTGTAGATTAGTAGGTGGGGCTCTAGGGTCAAGCAATTCTGAGTGTGAGTGCCAGTCCCCCCCCTCCCAATTATGAAAGAAGCAATCTCAAGCAAGTAACTTCACCTCTGGGGACCCTGGTTTCCTCATCAGTGAAAGGATGCTAGCATAGTGCCATGTCATATGTTGTTGGGAGGATTAAATGAGACTATACAAAGGAACTGCTTAACATAGAGCCTCGGATATCAGTAAGTCCTCAGTGCACAGTCTCCATTGCTGAGGGCCCATTTCAGATCACCTATTATTTTCTGACCAACTTCTCTGGAATTAGACTATCTGAGTTCAATCCTAGCCTACCCACTCCCCACATGCTAGCTGTATGACTTTTGCCATATTATGTAATCCCTCTAAACCTCGGACTCCTCATCTGTAAAATGGGGATCATATTAAAACTTTATATGAGAATTAAATGACATACCCTGGATATTATTTAGCCCAATGCAAATCTTTGTTTGGTTATATTTTATTTTCTATTTTTTAAAGATTTTTTTAAAAATTTTTTTATTGTTATGTTAATCCCCATACATTACATCATTAGTTTTAGATGTAGTGTTCCATGATTCATTGTTTGTGCATAACACCCAGTGCTCCATGCAGAACGTGCCCTCCTCAATACCCATCACCAGGCTAACCCATCCTCCCACCCCCCTCCCCTCTAGAACCCTCAGTTTGTTTTTCAGAGTCCATCGTCTCTCATGGTTCTTCTCCCCCTCCGATTTCCCCCCCTTCATTCTTCCCCTCCTGCTACATTCTTCTTCTTCTTTTTTTCTTTCTTAACATATATTGCATTATTTGTTTCAGAGGTACAGATCTGAGATTCAACAGTCTTGCACAATTCACAGCGCTTACCAGAACACATACCCTCCCCAGTGTCCATCACCCAGTCACCCCATCCCTCCCACCCCACCCCCCACTCCAGCAACCCTCAGTTTGTTTCCTGAGATTAAGAATTCCTCCTATCAGTGAGGTCATATGATACATGTCTTTCTCTGTTTGACTTATTTCGCTCAGCATAATACCCTCCAGTTCCATCCACGTCGTTGCAAATGGCAAGATCTCATTCCTTTTGATGGCTACATAATATTCCATTGTATATATATACCACCTCTTCTTTATCCATTCATCTGTTGATGGACATCTTGGCTCTTTCCACAGTTTGGCTATTGTGGACATTGCTGCTATAAACATTGGGGTGCACGTACCCTTTCGGGTCCCTACTTTTGTATCTTTGGGGTAAATACCCAAGAGTGCAATTGCTGGATCATAGGGTAGCTCTATTTTCAACTTTTTGAGGAACCTCCATACTGTTTTCCAGAGTGGCTGCACCAGCTTGTATTCCCACCAACAGTGTAGGAGGGTTCCCCTTTCTCTGCATCCCCGCCAACATCTGTCATTCCCTGACTTGTTAATTTTAGCCATTCTGACTGGTGTGAGGTGGTATCTCATTGAGGTTTTGATTTGGATTTCCCTGATGCCGAGCGATACTGAACACTTTTTCATGTGTCTGTTGGCCATTTGGATGTCTTCTTTGGAAAAATGTCTGTTCATGTCTTCTGCCCATTTCTTGATTGGATTCTTTGTTCTTTTGGTGTTGAGTTTGATGAGTTCTTTATAGATTTTGGATACTAGCCCTTTATCTGATATGTCATTTGCAAATATCTTCTCCCTTTCTGTCAGTTGTCTTTTGGTTTTGTTGACTGTTTCCTTTGCTTTGCAAAAGCTTTTTATCTTGATGAAGTCCCAATAGTTCATTTTTGCCCTTGCTTCCCTTGCCTTTGGCGATGTGTCTAGGAAGAAGTTGCTGCGGCTGAGGTCGAAGAGGTTGCTGCCTGTGTTCTCCTTTAGGATTTTGATGGACTCCTGTCTCACATTGAGGTCTTTCAACCATTTGGAGTCTATTTTTGTGTGTGGTGTAAGGAAATGGTCCAGTTTCATTCTTCTGCATGTGGCTGTCCAATTTTCCCAACACCATTTGTTGAAGAGACTGTCTTTTTTCCATTGGACATTCTTTCGTGCTTTGTCAAAGATTAGTTGACCATAGAGTTGAGGGTCCATTTCTGGGCTCTCTATTCTGTTCCATTGATCTATGTGTCTGTTTTTGTGCCAGTACCATACTGTCTTGATGATGACAGCTTTGTAGTAGAGCTGGAAGTCCGGAATTGTGATGCCGCCAGCTTTGCTTTTCTTTTTCAACATTCCTCTGGCTATGCGGGGTCTTTTCTGGTTCCATACAAATTTTAGGATTATTTGTTCCATTTCTTTGAAAAAAGTGGATGGTATTTTGATGGGGATTGCATGGAATGTGTAGATTGCTCTAGGTAGGATTGACATCTTCACAATATTTGTTCTTCCAATCCATGAGCATGGAACGTTTTTCCATTTCTTTGTGTCTTCCTCAATTTCTTTCATGAGTATTTTATAGTTTTCTGAGTACAGATCCTTTGCCTCTTTGGTTAGATTTATTCCTAGGTATCTTATGGTTTTGGGTGCAATTGTAAATGGGATCGACTCCTTAATTTCTCTTTCTTCTGACTTGTTGTTGGTGTATAGGAATGCCACTGACTTCTGTGCATTGATTTTATATTCTGCCACTTGACTGAATTCCTGTATGAGTTCTAGCAGTTTTGGGGTGGAGTCTTTGGGATTTTCCACATAAAGTATCATATCATCTGCAAAGAGTGAGAGTTTGACTTCTTCTTTGCCGATTTGGATGCCTTTGATTTCTTTTTGTTGTCTGATTGCTGTGGCTAGGACTTCCAATACTATGTTGAATAGCAGTGGTGATAGTGGACATCCCTGTCGCGTTCCTGACCTTAGGGGGAAAGCTCTCAGTTTTTCCCCATTGAGAATGATATTCGCTGTAGGTTTTTCATAGATGGCTTTTATGATATTGAGGTATGTACCCTCTATCCCTATACTCTGAAGAGTTTTGATCAAGAAAGGATGCTGTACTTTGTCAAATGCTTTTTCTGCATCTATTGAGAGGATCATATGATTCTTGTTCTTTCTTTTGTTAATGTATTGTATCACATTGATTGATTTGCGGATGTTGAACCAACCTTGCAGCCCAGGGATAAATCCGACTTGGTCGTGGTGAATAATCCTTTTAATGTACTGTTGGATCCTATTGGCTAGTATTTTGGTGAGAATTTTTGCATCCATGTTCATCAGGGATATTGGTCTGTAATTCTCCTTTTTGATGGGGTCTTTGTCTGGTTTTGGGATCAAGGTAATGCTGGCCTCATAAAATGAGTTTGGAAGTTTTCCTTCCATTTCTATTTTTTGGAACAGTTTCAGAAGGATAGGTATTAATTCTTCTTGAAATGTTTGGTAGAATTCCCCTGGGAAGCCATCTGGCCCTGGGCTTTTGTGTTTTGGGAGATTTTTGATGACTGCTTCTATTTCCTTAGTGGTTATAGGTCTGTTCAGGTGTTCTATTTCTTCCTGGTTCAGTTTTGGTAGTTGATACATCTCTAGGAATGCATCCATTTCTTCCAGGTTATCTAATTTGCTGGCATAGAGTTGCTCATAATATGTTCTTATAATTGTTTGTATTTCTTTGCTGTTGGTTGTGATCTCTCCTCTTTCATTCATGATTTTGTTGATTTGGGTCATTTCTCTTTTCTTTTTGATAAGTCTGGCCAGGGGCTTATCAATCTTGTTAATTCTTTCAAAGAACCAGCTCCTAGTTTCGTTGATCTGTTCTACTGTTCTTTTGCTTTCTATTTCATTGATTTCTGCTCTGATCTTTATTATTTCTCTTCTCCTGCTGGGTTTAGGCTTTATTTGCTGTTCTTTCTCCAGCTTCTTTAGGTGTAGGGTTAGGTTGTGTACTTGAGACCTTTCTTGTTTCTTGAGAAAGGCTTGTATTGCTATATACTTTCCTCTTAGGACTGCCTTTGCTGCATCCCAAAGATTTTGAACAGTTGTGTTTTCATTTTCATTGGTTTCCATGAATTTTTTTAATTCTTCTTTAATTTCCTGGTTGACCCATTCATTCTTCAGTAGGATGCTCTTTAGCCTCCATGTATTTGAGTTCTTTCCAACTTTCCTCTTGTGATTGAGTTCTAGTTTCAAAGCATTGTGGTCTGAAAATATGCAGGGGATCATCCCAATCTTCTGGTACCGGTTGAGACCTGATTTATGACCTAGGATGTGATCTATTCTGGAGAATGTTCCATGGGCACTAGAGAAGAATGTGTATTCCGTTGCTTTGGGATGGAATGTTCTGAATATGTCTGTGAAGTCCATTTGGTCCAGTGTGTCATTTAAAGTCTTTATTTCCTTGTTGATCTTTTGCTTAGACGATCTGTCCAGTTCAGTGAGGGGGGTGTTAAAGTCCCCCACTATTATTGTATTGTTGTCAATGTGTTTCTTTGCTTTTGTTATTAATTGCCTTATATAATTGGCTGCTCCCATGTTAGGGGCATAGATATTTACAATTGTTAGATCTTCTTGTTGGATAGACCCTTTAAGTATGATATAGTGTCTTTCCTCATCTCTTATTACAGTCTTTGGTTTAAAATCTACTTTGTCTGATATAAGGATTGCCACCCCAGCTTTCTTTTGGTGTCCATTAGCATGGTAAATGGTTTTCCACCCCCTCACTTTCAATCTGTGGGTGTCTTTGGGTATAAAATGAGTCTCTTGCAGACAGCATATCGATGGGTCTTGTTTTTTAATCCAATCTGATAGCCTGTGTCTTTTGATTGGGGCATTTAGCCCATTTATATTCAGGGTAACTATTGAAAGATAGGAATTTAGTGCCATTGTATTGCCTGTAAAGTGACTGTTACTTTATATTGTTTGTGTTCCTTTCTGGTCTATGTTGCTTTTAGGCTCTCTCTTTGCTTAGAGGACCCCTCTCAATATTTCTTGTAGGGCTTGTTTTGTGTTTGCAAATTCCTTTAGTTTTTGTTTGTCCTGGGAGCTTTTTATCTCTCCTTCAATTTTCAATGACAGCCTAGCTGGATATAGTATTCTTGGCTGCATATTTTTCTCATTTACTGTTCTGAATATGTCCTGCCAGTCCTTTCTGGCCTGTTGGGTCTCTGTGGATAAGTCTGTTGCCAATCTAATGTTTCTACCATTGTAGGTTACATATCTCTTCTCCCGAGCTGCTTTCAGGATTTTCTCTTTGTCTCTGAGACTCGTAAGTTTTACTATTAGATGTCGGGGTGTTGACCTATTTTTATTGATTTTGAGAGGGGTTCTCTGTGCTTCCTGGATTTTGATGCCTGTTTCCTTCCCCAAATTAGGGAAGTTCTCTGCTATAATTTGCTCATTATACCTTCTGCCCCTCTCTCTCTTTCTTCTTCTTCTGGGATCCCAATTATTCTAATGTTGTTTCGTCTTATGGTATCGTTTATCTCTAGAATTCTGCCCTCGTGATCCAGTAGTTGTTTATCTCTCTTTTTCTCAGCTTCTTGATTTTCCATCATTTGGTCTTCTATCTCACTGATTCTTTCTTCTGCCTCATTTATCCTAGCAGTTAGCGCCCCCATATTTGATTGCACCTCATTAATAGCCTTTTTGATTTCTACTTGGTTCGATTTTAGTTCTTTTACTTCTCCAGAAAGGGTTTCTCTAATAACTTCCATGCTTTTTTCAAGCCCAGCTAGTATCTTTAAAGTGATGATTCTGAACTCTAGATCTGACATCGTACTAATGTCCGTATTGAGTAGGTCCCTGGCAGTCGGTACTACCTCTTGTTCTTTTTGTTGAGGTGATTTTTTCCGTCTTGTCATTTTGTGCAGAGGAGAATAGATTAATGAGAGAACAAAATGCTAGCAGGGTAACAACGTCCCCAGAAAATATACTCTAAACAAATCAGAAAAGACCTGAAGCAGTGGGAAAAGAAAGGGAAAGAGAGAAAAAAGAAAAAGAAAGAAGAAAAGAAAAAAGAAAAAGATAAAGATAATAACAAACAAAAGCAGAACAAAACAAAACAAAACAAAAACAGAAAATGATCAAATATGATCAGTTTGGTGCATAGATCAGTGCCACACACTAGATTTTGGGTGTATTTTGGTCTGTTAAAAGAAAGTCCCTCCCAAAATTTTAAAGAAAGAAAAACTTATATATGTACAAAAATAAGGGTTGATATGATGAAGGGATGGAATATGACTGTAAAGATGGAAATTATAAAAAATTTTTAAAAAGGATTTGATAAGTTGTTTGAAAAAAGAAAGAAGAGGATTAAAAAAAAAAGAAAGAAAAAAGGGAGAGAATGTGATCAGGCAGGGGAGTAGAAAAAAACCATACACTAGAGATTTAGAGTATATTTTGATCTGTTAGAAGAAACTATCTCAAGATTTTAAAGAGAGAACAACTTATATATATATGCCAAAAATACGGGTAACTACTATGAAGGGATAGAATATGACTTTAAAAATGAAAAATAAAAATGTTTTTTTTTTAAAAAGGGATTGATAAGATGTTGGTTGAAAAAGGGAAAAAGAAAAATTCAAAAAAAAAGAAAAAAGAAAAAAGAAAAAAAGACAGTTAAAAAAAATAATTAACTTTGAAAGACTAAAGAATCATGGTAAAAAAGCCATGAATTCTATGTGCAGTATTCCCCTAGCGCTGGAGTTCTGCCCTTCTCACTGATTGGTAAACTTGGTCTTGGCTGGCTGTTCTCGCTGATCTTCTGGGGGAGGGGCCTGTTGCCGTGGTTCCCAAATGTCTTTGCCAGAGGCAAAATTGCCCCGCCCTTGTCGGTCCGGGCTAAGTAATCTGCTCGGGTTTGCTCTCGGGAGCTTTTGTTCCCTGCAAGCTCTCCATACAGCTTTGGAGGCGGAGAGTGAAAATGGCAGCCTCCCAGTCTCCGCCCCGGAGGAGCTGAGAACTCGGGGTCCCGCTCCTCAGCGAGCCCCCAGAGAAAAGCAGTCAGTCACTCCCGTCTCCCCGGTCTCCGGCCACACTCCGCGCTCACCTGGCCTGTGACCGCGCCTTTCTATCTGGCACCCGACCCCGGGTGGAGTCTCCAAACCCAGCAGATCCCTGCAGTGCGCTCCCGCACCTCTCGTCCCGGGGGAAGAAGGTGAGTCTCCCCGGATCTGCCGCTTGTTGGGTCCCTGCTGGAGGAGCAGTGGCCCGACTGTGCCGCGGATCACGGTCTATGACAACCCCGAGCTGAGAGCCCGCGCCTGGGCTCCATCTCTGCAGCCGGCTTCCCTGCTCCGATCCCTGGGAGCTCTGCCGCACTCAGGCACCCCCGGTCTTTCTGTGACCCTGAGGGTCCTGAGACCACACTGTCCCGCAAGGGTTCCACCCCCCACTTCGCCACCAGAGTGACGTCCCTCAGCGGAGTAGACTTCTAAAAGTTCCGATTTTGTGCTCCGGGGCTCTATCACTTGCCAGAAGCGGCCGAGGGAGGCCCCTCCCCCGCCGTCTATCCTCCCGAATAACGCCTGGGATTCACTTCTCCGCACGTCCTACCTTCCAGAAAGTGGTCGCTTTTCTGTTCAGAGAGTTGTTGCTATTCTTTTCTTCGATCTCCTGTTGAGTTTGTAGGTGTTCAGAATGGTTTGATCCCTATCCAGCTGAATTCCTGAGAGGAGACGAAATCCAGGTCTCCTACTCCTCTGCCATCTTGCTCCGCCCCCCTATTTTTTAAAGATTTTGTTTATTGTCTCCTTCTCTGATTTCGCCTTATTTTACTTTTCCCTCCCTTCCCCTGTAATCCTCAGTTTTATTTCTTAAATTCCACATTTGAGTGAAATCATATGATAATTATCTTTCTCTAATTGACTTATTTCCCTAAGCATAATACCCCCTAGTTCCATCCATGTCATTGCAAGTGGCAAGATTTCATTTTTTTGATGGCTGAGTAGTATTCATTCCATTATGTGGTGTGTGTGTGTGTGTGTGTGTGTGTGTATACACACCACATCTTCTTTATCCATTCATCTGTCAGTGGACATCTGGACTCTTTCTATAGTTCGGCTATTGTGGACATTCCTGCTATAAACATTGGGGCATAGGTGCCCCTTCGGATCACTCTGTTTCTATCCTTTGAGTAAATACCTAGTAGTGCAATTGCTGGGTCATAGGGTAGCTCTATTTTTAACTTTTTGAAGAACCTCCATACTGTTTTCCAGAGTGGCTGTACCAGCTTAAATTCCCACCAGCAGTGTAAGAGGGTTCCCCTTTCTCTGCATCCTTGTAACTATAGGAAACAAACCAAGGGTTGCTGAAGGGGAGGTGGGTGGGGGGATGGGGTAGCTGGGTGATGGGCATTAAGGAGGGCACTTGATGTAATGAGCACTGGGTGTTATATGCAACAGATGAATTACTGAATCCTACCTCTGAAACTAATAGTACACTATATGTTAATTAATTGAATTAAAATAAAATTTAAAAATAAAAATCAAAAAATCTTTTATTTGAGAGAGAGACAGTGCGAGCACGATGTGGGGGGGGGGAGGACAGAGGGAGAGAGAGAAGCAGACTCACCACTGAGCAGGGAGCGTGATGCAGGGCTCAATCCCAAGACCCCAAGATCATGACCTGAGCTAAAGGCAGACGCTTAACTGACCAAGCCACCCAGGTGCCCCAAAATCTTAAAAAAAAAAAGACACAGAGAGAGAGACAACAGGCCCATCATGGAGTCAGTTGTGCTGAACCCACATCATCAAACAGACTAAATGCCTAACTTAATTACCATTTCAACCTCTCCCCGGAGTGGAATCTTAAACCAGTCAATCTGGAATTACTCGTCAGCCCTAGTGAGGTAATCTGCCTGATAGACCCCTGTTGACCCCCAAAAGAAGGTGACCTTGCCTGAAACAATCTACTCTTTGATAGCAATTTCCTTGTTCTGCTCCCTTCTGCCTATAAAAGTCTGTCATTTTGTATAGCTTTTGGGAGCTCCTTTCTATCTGCTATAAGAGATGCTGCCTGATTCATGGATCATTGGTAAAGCCAATAAGATCTTTAAAATTTATTCAGTTGAATTTTGTTTTTTAACAGTTATTATATAGCATAATTTTATAGATAAATACTGATCTAAAAATCATTTTAGCACAGTTGTTTTATTTAAGAGCTTTCAGGATTTGGACTCCCAGATATGCGGTCTTCCATTAAATTAGTATTTGGTTTGGGATTGGGATAGGGGTTACTGTTGGAGTTAGTATAAGTATTAATTTAAACACAATTGTGTGTCCAGGGCATTATGGTAGAGAGGAAATGAGCAGGCTTTACCTCTTCCCAGTTTCGCAGTTCCCCCCCCACCCACCCACCCAAGCCTTCCACATTTCCTTCCAGGGCTTTCTCACTCTCCTTCAGCATCAGACAGACTGGATCCATAGTCTGGGTCCAGCACCCTTCCTATTCCCCTTACCAAGGACTAAATCCTCCTGATGTTCAAAACATACTACTTCCCTTCAAATATGGTTAAATTCTCTCAAACTTGCTAAAACTCCCTCTTCCTAATGGCTTCTAATTCAAGAATGAATACCAGTCATTCTTTTGTCTCTGGTACTTAGAAACTAAAATATCCTTTAAGCCCATCTGTGAAGCAACCAATTCAATTAAATTTTCAGATAAGTGCACATGAAGCATAATTGAGAAAAGACAAGAGAAGCTTGCCTTAAGAAAAGATAAGGAATTCTTGGTGACTATAGGACTACATGCATTCTGATTTTCTTCCTTCCAAATGTGCCTGCTATTCATGAGTCATCTTGTCTCATGCCAGTTTGTGCATACTGTTGTCAGTGTTGCCAGGCTCATTTCCCTGTATCTGTGCACAAATGACTGTTCAGGATTGTTAATGGGTGTTCCATGTGTTCACTGATTGGAGAAGTGCTGAGGGAGGAATTAAAGGGATTATCCTAAATGCATCCATTAAGAGGATTTGAACAGAGTCAAAAGTCTTAAGTGATTCAAACAGGAGCCAACATTTTTCTTTATTCCCAAAGCTGACTAGCAATGTATTATGAAACATTTCATTAATAATCAACTACTAACTAATCTAGGTAGGTATTGTCAACTTCTTGGGTTACTATCAAAATCTGTTATGTCTTACAGTAGCTTCTCCCAGTACTCCAGCCCTTACTAGGCTTCCTAAAGTACTTGGATTTGAGTTTGAAGGAGTTTTGAAGGTCATGAAGCCCAACTCTTGGCTAGGTATGAATTCAGCCTATCATAGCTCCCTAAGTGAACATCCAGGCCATTCTAGAGACTTGGTATGAGCAGCTCTATTTGAGGTCTCATTAAGGGGTAAGTGCCTCTAGTCTGAGATTTGTGTTGATTAAATTAGTTCTCTTGTCTTTTCTCTTAGCTCTTCTCAGTCAATAGCTAACCTTAGGATCCTTACTTAAGCATTTCCATTGCCATGTTCCACGTCACCAAACTCTGAGCTCACTCCAGTCCCAACCCCAGCACAAGCCTCTCACCCTCTGTGGAATGACTTCTGGATGCTATCCTTTCCTGCTTTGGTTCCCTGGCACCCTGCTCAAACTGCTTTCTGCCCTCCAAACCCACCTATATGGAGGAATTAGTAGAGCTGATTATGTTGTGTCTGCTCTGTCTCATCTTAGGAGGATCAGCCATATCATACCCCACAAATCAGCTGTTAAATCTCTACTAATGGAGAATTCACCACGGTAGGGGCAGTCAATTACCTCTTCAAACCCCTGCTTGTTAAATATTCTTCCTAACACTGAGCTGACAGCTGCACCTCTGTGTTGCCATGATAGCATAGTGATGAAAGATGCAGAGGTTGCACTGACCAGATTAGCTCCACCACTTCCTTGACTGGGCCTTAACCAAATAGCTCAATATATCCCAGTGTCATTTTTTTAGTCTTTTAAAATAGAAATAAAAGCAGTAAGCATTTTATAGGGATGTTGTGTACATAAATGAGGAGTTTTATAAAGCACTTAGCACAGTGATTGGCACACATAAATTCTTAATTTATTATTGTTGTAGTTGTTATGCTGTTGTTATTCTGCTTGTTCATCTTAATTTTTATCACTGTAATTATATGTAATGAGTCCATATCTTCTAAATAACAATCCTTCATTTGTTGAAAGACCTCTTTTATATCCTACCAAAGGATTTTTTTTTTCAGAATAAAGATATTTACTATTTTAACCATTTATTTTGTTAAATGGATTTGAATCCATCCCTATAGTGTAGAGGATCCAGAGGATCAGGGCATATGGATTAGACTCAGAGAAGGTGGGTTAAAATGTAATTTCCACTTATTAACTGCAGAAATTTAGGAAAATCCCATGCCCTCTCATTCATAAAGGCAGTCTGATACTGAGTTGTGATGTGGGGGGCAGTTACATCATAATGTTTATCACATCAAAATTCCAGGTCTTTTCTATATATGTGATACACTTTTGTAGTTGGTGTTTATTTCAGGGGACTGGAAAGGTGAAATGAGAATGTCAGAGAGGAGAGGTAATCTTAGCCTGGGGTCCCATAAAAGGAGTAGGAGTAGAGAAAGCAAGAGAGTAGGTGGTAAAACAGTCCCAAATACAGTGCAGTTTCCTGCTGGCCTCTGCAGAGTACCAAGCACAGTGACGGATTGATCTTACAGGTCCACCAGCTTCTGAGAGGCTTTGTAATCAACTGTTTCTCAGGAACATGAGGAAAGGAGGTGTATTGGTATAGTCAATTTCCATTTTCAAGGGCTTGCTCCATGGGACAGTCATTCTCCTGTACTTCCAAGTCACACATGCATTGTCACTGTGCAGATCCTTAGATGTCTCACTCCCAGAAGGAGGCTAGAGGTGTAGGAGGCAGGTATAAGGTAAGATCCAATCAGTCATGCCCTTCCAAATCTGCAAGGAGCAGGAGCTGGGGCCTAAAAAAATGGTCAAGACCCTGAAGACCCTTGAGGTCAAGAGGACACGGAATGTATCACTGTGTAAAATGAGTGTGTGACACTTAGGCAATTTTAACCTAATGTTTTTAACCTACAGCAGGACTTTGTATGTGTGGCCATTACATGCCCCCTGTTAATTCGTCCCTCCTCCCAACTGCATGATGTCCTGTTGCTTCTCTGTCATTTAGTGTAGTCACTATGGCTAATATGCTCATTGTCATGCACAATTCAGTTGATCACTCTTCCATCTGGGTTATCAAGATATTGGGAAAAAAAAAGTTGAATGAGAAAAGGCCCCCTCAGGCACTTCACCTCATCATTTTTTGCATCAGGTTTCACTACATTAGTGGGAATCTCCTCCTCCTTTGAAATTGGTCCTAAACAGAATTGCCAAAAATCACTCCTTTTCCCTGTTATTGCCCTGCATACACACAATCAGCTTTAATAGAAGGATATAACCATTAAGCTACCAGACTATAAATATCTCAAAATTGATTTATTTATTGTTCCTGTCATCTACCCTTTGCTTTCCAGTCCCATGGATCAACTAAAGTTTAAGTTGCCTGAAGTAGTTCCATGCAAATATGGCAGCAAACTGAGTAGATAATAATTCCTCCTTCGTATGCTATAGATCCTCTGTGTTTGATTTAATCCCTCTCTTGAAGCTTCAGCAGCAGAAACAAAGATACTAAGGTGCATACAAGGCTAAGTGCATTGAGAGACATTTAAATATAAAATCACCTATGACCTTTTATATTTATAAATATTTCCATTTAAGTTATCTTGATGTATTCAAATGTTTCCATTTGTTATTGCTCTGATTTGTCATTTTTTTTTTTTTTAAGATTTTATTTATTTATTTGACAGAGAGACAGCGAGAGAGGGAACACAAGCAGGGGGAGTGGGAGAGGGAGAAGCAAGCTTCCCATGGAGCAGGGAGCCTGATGCGGGGCTTGATCCCAGGACCCTGGGATCATGACCTGAGCTGAAGGCAGACGCTTAACCGACTGAGCCACCCAGGCGCCCCATGATTTGTCATTTTAAACTAAAAATATAAAGGCCTGAAATATTATTGGAGATCCCATTTATTGAGACTGTATAGTCAGGCAACCCTATAACAGAATCAATGACAATAGAAATAATTTTATTTGCTACATATCATAAACATATTGACTAATTTGACTTGATTATTTTATGTCACTATTTTTTTCTCCTTGTAGCTTAACTCAGTTTGAATTAAAATACTGAGAGAAGTATCTTCTGCAAAAAACATTGTTTAAAAGCTAAGACAAAAATATGATACCACAAAATGTTATTCCATCTTTATAGTTGATGAAAAGTCAGATTCCTTTCCAGGAAGGAGGAAGTGTTAAGGTGAGGAAGGTAATGAAGTGAAATAATAAGAAGGCATTTTTTCACACTCCTCTTACATGTGATAAATGTAAGGTGGCAAGGAGTCCTTCTAGATTAATTTTCATAATGTGTTATCATATTATGCAGCTCTAGAAAAGCAAGACTATATCAACTGATTGGCTCTGAATGGTACCTAGCCATCCAGAAAAATGCATTAATGAACCTTTTGGACATCACAGTCAGTGTAGAGACTGCCTGCCATTTTATTTTAGATCTGTAAATATTTGTTGTTTTGTTTATAATTGTCAAAGCACTTTTATGTACATATGTCATTTGATCTTCACAGTTATCTGGTGATGTAGACAGGGAAAATATAATCCTTATTTTACAGATGGAGAATCTGAGGTTAGAAGAGGTTGTTATATTCAATGGGTTGTTCACTCCTTGTTTAGATGGGAGTATTATGAATATGGGGAATTTCAGAAAAGATGTGTAAGCGCACTCTGAGATTTAAGACTTGAGATTATTTAATTTTATATTTGTTGAATACACTGGACAATAGAAGTAAAATACTTAACATTTTCAGTGCGTGGTAGCTGTCAACACAGAGTAAACCATATGAGTGGGACTGTATATATACTAGTCATCTAAAAATAGCATTGATTAATAGAACATAACAAAAAATCCAGCATTAAATAAAAAATATATCTGGCACTTGAGATAGATTCTAAGATGTCTTGGGGGTGGGGGGAATCATATAATGTCATTTGTAAACACAATCTCTCCCCTCAACTCTTAGACCTAATGGAGTATGTGAATGTTTAACAGCCGGCTCTCAGGAAGATGGGAGGGGGAAAGCCCTGACTTGAGCATTTGTTAATTTCTGTGATTTTAATATTCCCATCATTGCTGATTCTAAGCTATCAATAGTTTAATAAGTGGTTTATAAAATTCCTGAAAATTATGTAATTGGTTCTCACAGCTGGTACAAACAGGCTACAGCACCACTGAGTATAGTTATATAACTTTTCAGCATCTCCACTCGCCTGTCTCATAATTGCCTCAAACCTTGTATGCTCAGAGCTGAACTCCTGAACTTACCCTGCCTCACAGCCCCCTCATATACATACCTCTTCCTTCTGTGGTCTCTCCTGTCTCCATTAGTGACAACTCCATACTTCTCATTGTTTGGGCCAAAATTCTTGGTGTCATCTTTTTCTCCCATGCCTTTCTGAGTGTTCCAGAAAATCTGGTTCGTGCTACCTTCAAAATACATCTAGGTTCCAACCACTTTTCACAACCTCACTACTCACCCCCAGATCCAAGTCATTATGATCTCATCTGGTTTATTGCACAAGGCTCCTGTCTTTGTGAGGCTAAATCCCTCTAGATGCTCTAACAAACATTCCCAACTCTCAGTGGCCTAGCATAGTAAAAGTTCTTTTCTCACTCACCTCATTGTTTGATGCAGGCCTAAGGGTACCCTTGGGTAGCTCCCCGCTAAGCAATGGCTTGGGGATCTATGGTGCTGCCATCACATGTCTACTATTCAAAAGTTCTTATCTCCCAGCCCTGCAGGTGGAGGAGAGAACATATAAAAGCTTGGCACCTTTCAGGACCTGGGCGTGGAAATAACATGTATCTCTTTCACTCACATTCCATCATCCAAAATTAGGTATGGCTTCACGTGGCACAAAGGGACTGGAAAATATGGTCTTCCACTGTGCACCTTGGAGGAAACAAAGCTCTTTTGGCCAACATGTAGCATTGCCTGTGTCATACTTCCAAAATGGTGTCTCTGCTCCCACTCTTGACTCCTGTAGTCGATTCTCAACACAGCAGCATTTACGCTACCTGTTTCACAATCGATTAAACTATAAGTCATTTTATGTACCCCTCTGCTTAAAACCATCCAACAGCTTCATAACTCGTGAAATGTGAAAAACTGAAGTCCCTACAATGGTTTATAAGGCACTTCATGGCCTGGCTTGTTTCTTCTCTGATCTCATGGCCTACTTCTCTCTTGCACACTCACTCATTTCTAACCATAGTGGATTCCTTGCTATTGCACTGATATGCCAGGCACACTACTGCCTCAGGGCCTTTGTACTTGCTTTTTTCTCTTTGCTTCAACACACTTCACCCTGGTATCTACCTGGCTAATTTACTCATCTTCTTAAAATATTCCTTACATGTCACCCCCCCTTGGCCACTCTACTTAAAATGTCAATAATTTTGCTCAGTTCTTTTAATTCCTACCATACTCCTTGTCCCCTTCTCAACTTTTACTTTGCTCTATAGCACTTAACACCTATTAACACATAAATAATTTATGTGTTCATTTATTATGGTTTCTCTAACCCTAGTAGAATTTAAGGGAGATCAGGGTATTTTGTTACTTATATCTCCCAACACAAAGAACAGTGCCTAGCAGATAGTAGGTATTCAAAATATTTGGTTAATGAGTGAATAAATGATCAATGAAATAAAGATCTGTTTTGAAATCATAACCTGTTTTGAAATATTAAATAATCATGTTTTAAGTCTTTAAAGATAGATTATATAATTCAAACCTTTAATAATAATATAATGCCAGGTATTATACAAGTTATTCTCATTGGGTTCTATTATTTAATCTGTACAAAATCACAACAAGATAGGTGTTGTTTTCCCCATTTTATAGTTGAGGACTAAAGCATAGAAAGGATAAGTCATTTGCCCTGTCTTATTAAATGCCTAGTAAGTGGCAATGTGAGGATTTGAATCCAATGTGACCCCAGAGTAAGGGAAACTAGATTTCAGTGGTGAAACATTTCTAGTCTGTGTTAAGCGGAGAAAGACTTAGTGTCAAGTGACTGAGTTCTGCCACAAATTAGCTGTGGGACCCTGACCACATCTGAGTTTCTTTGGATCTTAGTGTTTTCATCTGTAGAGAAGATGTTGATACCAGATCATTGTAGAAATGTCTTCCAGCTTGATGAATCAATAACCTGCTTGGGGCCACACAAGCAGTAATTAAAAGAGCCCCCACTGAAAGCCTATCCTGTGAGCTCTCTCAGAGAAGGGTTTTTCTACTTAATGGTGTCTGCCACAGAAATATCTCAGACAAGGAGGGGCACTGAAGTATCCTACTTGTATAAATATAAATTAATCATGGCATAAAAAAGTTCAGACAGTGGATGCCATAACTGGTTTATATCTCAAAGGTGCTTCCTTGCTGTGACTAGCAAATTAACAAATATTAGAGCAGGAGGGACTCTGAGTCATTTTATCATGATTGAAGTGCTCACATGTATAAGTTCATTAAATATTTAGAACCACTATGGACCTAGTACTTTCATCAATGCCACTTTATAATTAAGGAAACTGAGGCACACAAACATTAAGAATTTTACCTACAGTTATCAGGGGAAGCAAAGACTGAATCTAGGTCTTACTCCCAATCTGAGGCCAAGCTCTTAGCCATTCCCTCTACTGACACTCAATGTTAATATATATCACTGTGCATTTGGGGGAAAATGGAAACAGAACAGTGAAAGACAACTGCATTGCTGAATACGACCATATGAAGATTTTTTTCCTCTGTAACAACACTTCTCTAGTGTTTTTTTCTTTGTATTACATGAAACAGACCCCATTTAAAAATGCATACATGGCAACAGTGGAAAACAAAATGACAGCAACAAAAAAACCTAGTTTTATGATGATGTCTTGCAGCTAAAGCCCATGGTATTTACTTATTTACTTATTTATTTATGGGGGGAGCAGTTCCTGCAAGAACTATATTTTCCTGAAACTGGTCACCTGATTTCAGAAAACTAAGTAAAAGGGAAATGTGGATACTGAAGGCCAGATAAAAGAAAAATATATTGCAGTTGGAACTGTTTTGACAGTCAACCCCACACTCAGATTGATCTCCACTTGTGTTTTCCTACTATTCTATTTCTGGAAACTCTTAAATGATAAACTGAACTTTGAATATCATGTGTTACTGAGATCTGCAGGGTGGAGATAGTGCCATCTAGCCTCATATCCTCAGTACCTATCCTTAGCAGGTGCTTCCTAATTATTAAATGGGTGAGTGGTGGACGGATGGATGCTTGGGTGGATGCGTAGATGGACAAATGGATCAGCAAAAGAATATTATGGATGGAAGCACATATATAATGAACATTGGATAGTGGTCAGGAAACGTGTTCTGACCCCAAACTTTGGTTAACTTGCCTATGTTACTGGGCGAAAACCCTTCTCATTTCTAGTCTTCGGTTTCCTCTTCTGTGAAATACCTATGATTCCATTAGATTCAAAACATGACTGAATATACGACTCAGTTCCCTCAAGGTTGCCTTTAAACATGCTCCCCACTGAAAAAAATAATTTTCCCATGTTTTGTCTCTATCTCTTCCCTCCATAGTAAGACCAATCAGAGCAACTGAGTCATAACCAGTAAGATAACATTGACTACAATTATTTACCATGAGGCCTAACACTTAATCGCATGAATTCCCTGCTGTAAAGTTTTTTATTTTCTTTCTGCCGATGAAGTACTTGATCATTTGCTTGAAAGTTCTAGATTTGTGTTTAAGAAGTAGGAAGAAAGAGTGAAGCAGGAAGAGGGCATACTTGGCTGTAAGAGCTATGGGTTTGGGATAATCCTCCTCCTCATCATTATCATCAGGAGACAGTTGAATGTGGTTGTGAAGTGTATGAGCCCTATTCTGAATTTTTAAAAAATCAAACCTTGCTATGGTTTCTTGGGCAAGTCTGTATAGAATGAAGATAGTTAAACATACCTCCCAGGATTGTGATGGGGAGTAAGTAGAACATTCCACATTAAGAACTTAGCATAGTGCTTGACTCATAGTGAGTATCTGGTAAAAGTAAGCTGTAAGCATTGCCATCATCATTTTTCATTTTAAGTTAGGATGGACATTTACTACAGAGTGGCTTAAAACAACAGAAGTTTATTATCTCACCAAATTTATTGTAGAGGCCAGAAGTCTGAAATCAGGTTGTCAGCAGAGCCATACTTCCTCTTAAGGCTCTCAGGGAGGATCCTTCCTTGTCTCTTCCATCTTCTGGAAGGTTGGTGGTTGCTAGAAATCCTTGGCTTCTTTGGCTTATAGCTGACTTATTCCAATTTCTACCTCCATCCTCGCATGATGTCCTCCTCTCTGTGTGTATCCATGTCCCCACATGGCTTTCTTATAAGAACAGCAGTTACTGGATTTAGGACCCACCCTAATCCAGTATGACTTTGTATTAACTAATTACACCTGTAAAGATCTATTTCCAAATAAGGAAAAGAGTCACATTTGGACATTCTAAGTAGACATCAAATTTGGGAGAACACTATTCAATTCAATTTAGGCAACTCATATTCTTGCTTTAACCTCTTCTTCTCCTCTCCCCAACCATTCTCAGTTCATGTCCCATGTCTCTGGTAGGATGTCCTATCATCCTGGGAACTTCTAGTGCTGCTGAGAGTTGAAGCAGAAAGCATAGGCATCAGTCTTCTAAACTTGAAGTTTTCTTCATTTTTAGAAAGCAAGAGTTGGAACTATAACCTGAGATCCCCTCCAACTAGCCAAGTGTAAAATGATCTTTTCTTCAAATATTTGCGAGTGTTCAGAGGGACACTAATTTGAGTAGTGTTGATCACGTATGAAAGGAGCAAGATTGCAAATACCAAGTAAGCATTTTCAATATGTTGATAAATGTGCGAAACTCCTATGGCAGGTGCAAGAGAAAGTGCCAATTAAAAAGTAGCTGCCATACACATTTATAGATGGTGTTGTTGACTCCAGCATTTTGCTGTTGCCTATTAAAGTAGGAGTTGACAGGTAAATTTCCTCTGCTGAATTCTTCTATAGGTCAGGAAACAGTCTTGCACAGCTTTTGGAACCCATCCAAACTGTTTAATGAGTCCTTCCTTGGCTGTAGATGCTGTAATTCAACCCTTTTACTTTGTTAAAAAAATGTTGCTAAAAGTGTAAATATGATTTTAGATGGTGTTCAAGAATCATAGAAGTACAAGCTTTTTGCTGAAAGAGATGGTAAAGGTCACTTGGTCACTCTAATCACATTAAAGCTTATGTCCCTGCTATATCCCTTTCACTGTGTCACCCATCCTGCTATGAGAAGCTCCTTTCTCTAGGGATGGCTCTGGATCTCATAAATTTCTTCCTCTTAATTGTTAGAATAAATGAAAAACGTATGATTTGGTCATGTAGATATTAGAATCATTTTTAAGTATTCAAGCACCATCTTAATCCTGAAGTCCTTCCTGATCCAGCTCCAAGAAGGTTGGCACATTCCTTCTTGCTAAGATGTGTTGAGATTCCAGCTGAGAGAGGGATTTTACTTGCATTCTAGCCTCATTGTCTGCCTTCATAAGACTCTCGCCAGCCTGTTAATAAAACACCTACCCTCCAGCAAAGGGTGACTTCAGATCTTCCAAGTGAGAAGTAGGTTCTCACCAAAAGGCTGCAGAGTCATTTAGAGCAGTGATTCTCAAACTTGAAAGTGTATATGAATTACCTCATATCTTGTTAAATTGCAAATTCTGATTCCAAAATTGGGCCTGAGATTGAGCATTTCTAACAAGCACTCATGCAGTAGTAATATGTAGTAATAAGAATTCATAGACTGTACCAGGTTCCAGTCTGAATAAAAACAAAATTCTATGTTTGTATTAGTTTTCTGTGGCTATTTTAACAGATTACAACACATTTGGTATCTTCAAACATTGGAAATGTATTCTCTTATAGTTCTGGAGGCCAGAAGTCTGAAATCAGTTTTAGGGGGCTAAAATCAGGTTGTCAGCGGGGCAGTACTCCCTCTAGAGGCTTTAGGGAAGGATTTGATCTTGCTTCTTCTGGTTTCTTGTGGTTGCCAGAATTCTTTGGCTTGTGGTCACATCATCTGCCTTCATAGTGCTATTATCTCCATTTCTTCTGTCTCTCTAAAATCTCCCTCTGCATCTCTTATAAGGACACTTAAGATTACATTTAAGACCTACCTAGACTATCCAGGATAATCTCCCCATGTCACGATCCTTAACTTAATCACATCTCCAAAGATCCTTTTTGCATATGAGGTAATATTTAGAAATTACAAGAATTAGGACCTGATATTTTAGGGGCCATTATTTAGCCTATCACAAAATTCCTCTTGCAAAATGCAAACCTCTTGGGTGGGTCCTAGTAATCACGGTAAAGTGTTCAGATACAGGTAGGTTCAAGTCATACCTAGAATCCTGTTTCATTGCAGGTAATGGAGGATGTTTTCCTTTCGTTTAATTTTTTGTGTGTATACAGGGCTTTAAAGCACCTTGCTTGCGAGTGTTCATTTTTCTTTAGAGGGGTTACTTAGAAACAGACATCTCCAAATCTGTTTTGTTTCATTTTAATTCACATTAAGGGATAAAAAGATGACACCAATAAAGTTAAGTCTGACATGAAGCCCAGGGGTTGCATGTTCCATGCATGTTTTAAGTTCTCAGAAGCCAGTTCCATGTCGGAGTATTGTGGATAAGAAAATTTCAAGAAGAAGACCTACTTCTCTTTGGACTCTAAAGACGGAACTCTTGAGATATTAATTCTATGGGATAATAATTCTTATGTTTAGTAGCACACTTAAATTTACACTGTTGTATGATACTCATCTATTCATGTATTTAATCTTTCAAATATTATTAATTCAGTCATGTTTGCACTAGCTACTCTGATGGGGCAGTAGAAGCTGGAGATATGTCAAGATCCAGTGCCTGCCCTCAGAATGCACATGCAATATATAGTAAAACCAAAGAAAGACAAAAGAAGAACAAAGCCATGTAAAGACAATGGAATTTTAAAATTTTTGCTTTAAATTTTTGCTTTTGTGTTGGGATGAGCACTGGGTGTTATACACAACTAATGAATCGTTGAACACTACAACAAAAACTTATATACTATATGTTGGCTAACTGAACATAAAAAACTAAAAATAAATAAATAAAATGTTGCTTTAATATACACTACAATTGCTGCCAACTATGGAAAGTTTGGAAAACCATACTGAACTCTTCAAAGAGAAGAGCACTATGTCAATTCAAAACAACCACTCAAACATATTACCACATGGCATTAATATCAAAATTCTACCTATAGTTTCTGTAGTTCAAATCTGCAATTTTCAAAAGGCATAGATTCTCTCTTCTTGACCAATTATTTGGAACAGCAAAAAGTATGGTCTAGTAAAATATATCCTACCATTTGTATCTTGGAAAGCAGGAATGAAAAATTTTTCAAACAAGATCTAAGTTTATGCTTGTGTGTGTGTGTGTGTGTGTGTGTGTGTGTGTGTGTGTGTTTATCAAACTCCTATGATGTCCTCCCTGCCCTTCAGTTTAATGCATATCATTATTTGAGATCTGGTAAACTTCAGTTCATCTTGAAAACATGAAGAGTGAAATCTAATCACCATTTAACAGCAATTAGCAATCCGTCCTTTCAGGGATTCACAGTCCAAATCCACTCAGTGGATAATTGCAACAATTAACTCCTTGTACCTTTCTGTGTTTTGGACAAGACAGCCTTGTTTTCATTAGCATAAAACCTAGGCTTGATGGAGACCTCCTAGTGCTGAAAGCTGAAGCAGAGATTTAAAAATATAATAAGCAACTGTTTTCAAGTAGCCAGCATCCACAAGATAGGATGTGACTAACTGATGATATTACTTGTGTTTTGTAAGTAATCTCTGGGAAGTGTGGTGGCTCAGAATTCCGTGTTAGCACTGAGAGAACCATCCAAGGATGGATACACTAATGTGCATGCATGTAATACAAGGGCAATTACATGAGGAGAAACTGAAAATATGAGAAATCCGCTGACAATTTAGATTGTTTATTCTCCTTTTTAGCAGAATAAAGCAGTGTTAGAGGTCTTTAGCATGTTGTAGCCAAAGACAGAAAAACGGGTTTAAAACCATCAGTTGAACTGTCTCTGATATAAATTCATACATTCAAGAAATTATAATGATAATGATGATGATTGATAGATCGATGATTGGTAGATGATGAATAGAGATAGATAATAGATGGATGAATCAATAGATGGATGATAGATGACTGAGATATATATGATAGAGATGGATAATGGATAGCTAGCTAGATGATGGATAAATAGATAATTGATATAGATAATAGAGACTGATAGATATGATAGATGATGGATGATAGATGATTGATACATAGAGATGATAGAGATAGATAATGGATAGATGGATGGTGATAGATGGTAGAAATCGATGATAGATGGTAGATGGTTGGATGATAGATGATTGATAGATATCTATCATAGATATGATAGAGATGATAGATAGAAATAGATAGATATTGCTAATTGTCTTCTTACTGTGTACCAGGCACTGTGCTAAACACTTTATATGCGCTATTCTCATTTTACATTTACAATATTTTGAAGTAGGTTATTTGCATTTTACTAATTAAAAAAACAACAAAGCTTAGCAAGTTAATTGCCCAGGAAAGGTTAGGAAGTGAGTTTCTGAGATTTAAAATAGGCAGTGTGCCTCAGGATGCCAAGTACTTGTTTGTTCATTCAACAAATATTTATTGAGCACCTACTATATGTCAGTTACTGTGCTAGACTGTGAAGATAAAAACCAATCTGTAAATAGGGAAGGAGTTACAAATCAGGATAGTGTTAGGAAGGGAAAAGACCAATACTGAGATGCAGAATGGGGATGGGGGGCTGTGCTGTTGAAGTGGACAGAAAAAGCCTGTCTGAGGATATGGCATTATCGCTGAGACCCAAAAAAATGAGAAAGGTTGAGCAACAAAGGAGAACATTCCTGGCAGTAAGAATGGTTTATACAAAAACTCACAGGCTTGAGGGAACCTCATGAAGGAGAAGCAGAAGGAATTGTCCAAGCCTGGAAAGATCTTTAACAAGCAGAGAAGTTTTACCAGGTGGACAGAGTTATTGAACTAAGACATAGTAGGTGAGAGGGAAGTAAGCAGAACATTTCCATTTACAGTACTGTGGCTGGGCCTTCTCTTGAGTGCACGAACCAATTGGAAAAGATTGTAAAGGATTTAAAGCCCTTTTAATGTTTTCAGGCTTGTATTGATAGTGTGCGTTTCTGTGTGTGTGTGTCTGGAGGGCAAAGATACCTTTGTGTTAGTTAAATTAAACTAAGGCATTTTCTCATTAAATGCTGTGGTGGTCCTGCCCACTGGCCACATGAGGACCATAGTGGGGCAGAAAAGGTGACTAGCGATGCATTCTTAAGTGGGTAAAGCTTAATCTAAGTCAGGCACCCTGTTAGGTCCTACATGTGCCAAGATGGAAGGTTTCCAAGGGGAATTTCTAATGCAGTGATATTAAAAAGTCAAGTAAACAGGGGCACCTGGGCAGTTTGGTGGGTTGAGCCTCCTACTCTTGGTTTTGGCTCAGGTCATGATCTCAAGGTCGTGAGATCAAGCCCCATGAGGAGCCCCATGCTCAGGGCAGAGTCTGCTTGAGAGTATCTCCCTCTCCCTCTGCACCTTCCCCTGTTCACATGTTCTCTCTCTCTCTCTAAAATAAATAAATAAAATCTTAAAGTCAAGTAAACAAGTAAGAATTTCCAGCCCACCACCTCCTTCTGTAGTTTGCAGCTAAGAATGGATTTTAATGGCCAGAAAAAAATCAAAAGAATAATATTTTGTGACACATGAAAATGATATGAAACTCAAATTTTAGTGGTAATAAAGTTTTACTGAAACACTGACACACCCTTGGCCATTTTTGAGCTACAGTGGCGGAATTGAGTAGTTGTGACAGAGACCTTATATGGCCCACATGGCTGGAAATATTTACTATCAGGTACTTTACAGAAAATATTATCTGGGGGCACCTGGGTGGCTCAGTCAGTTAAGCATCTGCCTTCAGCTCAGGTCGTGATCCCAGGGTCCTGGGATCAAGCTGCATGTCGGGCTCTTTGCTCAGCAGGGAACCTGCTTCTCCCTCTTCTTCTGCTGCTCTGCCTGCTTCACTCTCTCTCTCTCTCTTCCTGTCAAATAAATGAATAAAATCTTAATTAAAAAAAAAAGAATCTTATCTCTCCCCTGGTGTAGGTATTTGGAGGGGCCATGAAAGTATCACAGAGGGTCATGTAACTCAAAAATTAGGGAGGTCTTCCTGAAGCTAAATTTAGTGCTGGCTCTTCAATGATAAAAAGTGAGCCAGATAGAAAAACCTTCCAGGGAAAAGAGAGTAAATTAGTTTTCTTGTTTATGATATCAATATAATGGCACTTAAAGAGGAAACAGTTTCCCAACCCAGGGGGATAAAGATAAGCAGAGATAAAGATAGGGGCTTTCATTATGTAGCAGTGTTCCAACACCCCAACTATATATCTGCCCCTCTCACCCAGTAGGCATACACACAATGTTGGTGACATCATATTGTGAGGCTCAGGTTATTAGTAAATAAATGGGAAAAGAAACATGGGCTATAAGTTCAGATTGCAGTCCTGGAGTTTGAAGAAATCTGGGAAGGCTCCGTAGAGGAAGAGGAGGGATTGGTCCAGAATTTGAGAAATCTAAACAGTCGGGAGGGTCTCTCAGATCATCAGAGCTACCTGAACAAAGACTTATCCTCCAAGTAACCAAGTTATTTTAATTGTCTGGGGGCTCTCCCCTGAAACACATAATCCAATTGAGGATTTAGAAGGATTTAAGACACTCTTAATGTTCTTCAGCTTGCACTGAAATTATGCTTCTCTGTGTTGTAAAGTTGGGGTGGAGGCAGCCTTCAAGTAAATTAAACACAGTCTTGGCATTTTCTCATTAAATCCTGGAGCAGCTCAATCCCAGAGGCCTGTATAAGGACCACAGTAGACAGAGCAAGTGATTCCAGGTCTTAGAACCATCAAGAAGATGCCCACAGTACTGACTTTTAATTAATAACTACTCTGCATCTAGACATTTGTCTCACGCCTCTTGGGGGGAAGTTGGAAGTATTTCACTAGATGAACTCCAAAGTCCCTTCCAGCCTAATAGTGCAGACACATTTTAGTGGGGTGGGAGGAGCATGAGGCTTGCAGTGGGATAGATGTTCATTTTCATTCAGGCTCTGACACCATCTTTTTGAACCTAGGGAGTCACTAAGTGACTGGTGGATAGGAGACCTGAGCCAGTTACCTTGCTTCTCCCATTGCCTCATTTCTAAAATTGGAATGATAATAGTACTAACTTCAAAGGGCCACTGTGAGTATTTAGGGAAAATTCCATAAAGTGCTTGGTCTACTCTAAATGATCAATATTAGCTCCCTGCCCTTTCCCAGTGATTGGTAAGGGAGCAGATCCACAAAGAAGATGAGGGAAATTTCCATAAGGCCCAATCAGTAATCATCGTATGGAGTGCGGAAAAGTGAGCAATTGTGGGCACATGTTTGCAAAGTGAAACAAGAAACACAGGACTTAAAAATATCTTCTAGTCCTTTAAATGCCCTCTGCTTTTTCAGCTGAGGGGCAATGTTGGCAATCTTCTGGTTCCTTAGCAATCAGAAATTGGTTTGGCCAGAAAGGGCTTCCATCCTTGAGCATTGACCAGCCATTTGATATTTTGTTCTTTTTTTTTTTTTTTTAATTAAGCACATGATGACTCATGATGGTGTAAATTTAAACATAGAGATCCCAGACAAGTTTATGGGGTTGGGTGTCTAGATCAGAAAACTCAGGACCTTTTTTCTCCCCCAAGAATTTCAGGTTCTGGCTTCACAGAAGCCGGATCTCCAACATATGGGAGAAACCAGGATTTGGGGCAAACTGCCCAGAGAATGTTCCAATCTCTGTTGACAAATGAGCACAGTCTCCAAAGAGAAGAGGTTCCGCAGACACTGTGCCCAGGCAAAGCCTAAATGATTATCAGAGGAATAATGGGCCTGTCTCATTCATGAGTCCTGCTGTTATAGTTGGTGCTGTCACTGAGGGATGGAGTGAGAACTTTTTCAAAATCGGTGAAATAAAGAAATAGCAAAGATTAGAAAAATTAAAAGCTTTTCTTTGAAAAGGCCTATGGAGATAACAAAGAAACAGAATGCAGTCCAGAAGAGGCAAATCTATAAAGGCAGAAAGTAGATTCGTGGATGTCTGGGGCTGAGAATACGGAATAACTGGCCCCTGCCCCCAAAGGCTGGATCTCATTGGGGTAATGGAAATGTTTTACCCCTGGACTGTGATGATAGTTGCACAACTCTGTAAATGTACTACAAAATCATTGAATTTATACTTAAAACAAGTGTATTTAAACAAGTAATTTTTATGCTATGTCAAGAAAGCAGTTTAGAAATACAGAATATAAGAAGAAATATAAAAAATATAACCACAGATACAAAAGATATTTATAAAAATACTAAGGGCTATCAGCAACTACATGATGTTGATGTTGTAAACATAACAAAAATAGGATAAATTCCTAGAAAATTAGAGTAAGAAGAAACAGATGTCTTGAATTGTCCAGTAACTATTTTTAGATGGTAGTCAAAGATTATGCTCTGAAACAATCCTGGGTCCAGATGTCTTTACAAGTAGTCTTATCAAACTTTCAAGGAACAGTTGATTCCTTGCTATGCAAGTTATTTAAGAAAATTTAAAAAAAAAAGAAAAAGCTACCCAGCTTGTGTTCTTAACTCCAAATATAAAGACAAGAGCAGGAAAAAAATCATAGAAATTATAGGCACATTTCATTTATGAACAAAAGTATAAAAATACATTAGCTAACTGAATTCAACAGTGTATGAAAATATATCCTAATCAAAGGCAATACATCTCTAAAACATTGCTAAACAATAGGAAATTCATAGGCTTATGGCCACCAATGCCTAAAAGTTTGCAAAATAATTCACTCATCTTCAGGATGAATCTAGAAAGTCCCCATCTGGAATTCATCCCTGAAACTCTCACCCAGATCCCAGATGAGGGGGCACATGTGAACAATTTCCTTGCCAGGATATTTGAATTACTGAGGAGTCAAAGGCAACCTGGGTATGCATTTCTAGAATAGTGGTGGGTAGGTTAGGTGGGCACACATCCAGGAGGATTATGTAGCAGAGGAAGTGATAGAACAACAGATCATTAAAAAGTAGTAAAAACAGAGGAAGAAACAGGATAGGATATGTAACACTGCCATGTACATAAATTTAAAATTCACATAGAAATACAATACACAGGGGTGCCTGGGTGGCTCAGTCGTTAAGCATCTGCCTTCAGCTCAGGTCATGATCCCAGGGTCCTGGGATCAAGCCCCGCATCGGGCTCCCTGCTTGGCGGGAAGCCTGCTTCTCCCTCTCCCACTCCCCCTGCTTGTGTTCCTGCTCTCACTATCTCTCTCTGTCAAATAAATAAATAAAATCTTTAAAAAAAAAAAAAAAAAGAACTACAGTACACATTCTACAATTCTATATCAAATAGAATGTACAATTAACACATTAAATGCTGAGAGAGAGAGACATGGGAGTGGGTAGACAGTAAATCAAGCAGGCAGCCCAGACAATCAACAATCATTTAGCTTGAGCTAAAGAGCATGATTAACTCAACCCCTGCCTGGATCTCACAGAAATGTGATCTCTTTCTGAAGTTCTTTCTGGGGCTGAGGTAATTCCTTTATAAGCTCTACTTGCTTTGTTTAATATTTCACAAGACTCATTTTACACAAGAATTGAGCTGTCCATTGTCTGGTTCCCAGACTTTTGGATTTTAATGACCAGAAGGATTTTTTAAAATAGGGATACCAACAGAGTTATCTAATGCTTAATCTGTTAAGAAAAGAAAAATCTCAAAGTCACATTTTTTCTCAAAAAGTCCTATTAGTAAAATTGCATGAACTATTTATATCTTATCTACACTATGAAGACTTATATACATACATAAACAATAACATGCACAACCATTTTTCTTTGAGCTGGGAAAAATATCCTCATAAGCTGGTGTTCTTTAACCTTATTTTTATTTTATATTTTTTAGACATTTTTACCCACACACTCCCATGAAATTTTAATATCACAAAAGTACTGTGCATGTATTATGGCCCTTTGGAGGGTCATAAACCATTGTAATATTTGATAATTTTTTGGACCCTCTGGAACCAATTTTCCCCTCTTGGGCATGATAACATCCCCACTGAGAATGCATGCCATACACCAAAGCCAGCCTGTGGACCAGGACTTGAGACCACTCTTTTAGGCAGTAAGATTCAAAGAAGTATTTCTCCTATCTTTGTATCTGAAACCCTCCTTCAGCAACTCATTCCTTTGTGTTCAGCGTTTTCTATTCTCATCCTATCTCTCTTCTAAGTAGCAAACATTTCTGAGACACAACACATTAAAAATATAAAGCAATATTTTTAAAAAATTAAAATGTATAGAACACCTGCTGAGAGCAATATGCTTTGCAAGCATTAGGAAGGATTGAAAGTTGACTCAGCAGCAAGCTCATCCCTCAGAGGAGTTCTGACCTGGTGGAGCAGAGAAATGGTACAAGAATGTGAATGTACAGGTGAAGGGGAAGTGGTCTGTGTAGGCAGGAGGTAGCAAGACACAGCCTCAGAGTGAAAACCTGGAACACTCAATTATCATCATATGATTAAGTTTATTCAGTCTTGTTTCTGGGAAGTAGAGAGGAGAAAGGAAGGTGCTGATAAGCCTGGGTAGGAGAGATGTTCATCCATCCATCCGGCGTCCGTCCACCCATCCTTCTGACCATCCATCTGTCTGTCCGTACATCCATCCATCCATCCATCCATTCAGTAAACATTTATTGAGAACACACTATGTGCCAGGTACTGTGTCAGGGGCTGATACAGAGACCTAGTTTCCCCGCTCAAGCCAATCCTTCTCCCAAGGAGGATGATCAGACTGGGGAAGAGCTAACATCCTAACAATAGTGGGAGCTCCTCTGGTTTGTCAGTCACTGCAACACTGGCCCCTGAAACTCGACTCCTGAAAACAAGTGTTGTTTGCTTTCTCAGCCTGTGGGCTGTCAGCAACACAGTAATGAGACAGGCACATTGTATAGCAACCCAGTCTCCCCTGCGACTGCCTGACAGTGCTTAGAACCATTTGTCAGACAGATAAACAATGAGCTCAAAGCCTTAGCAAGGTGGCAATTAAGAAAATTCAAGCATATCTTCATTTACCCCAGTGGAGTTCTTCATTCTTGACAGTTTGTGAAATTACAGTGTTAAGTAAAGACATCACCAGAATGTTCTTAGCTTATTTGAAAACTTGTTAACTAGAAAATAATGAGGTAAATTTATACACCTAAATGATGTTTACAATTCTGCACAATGTCTGAGGGTGGTTTTTTTTTTCTTTCTTTTTCCTTCCTTTCTGTCTTTCTGTCATTCTGCCTTATTTTTTGTTTGATGTCCTCTGAATTTCAGGAATTTTTGTTGTGTTCGGGGTTTATTTTTTATTTTAAGTTACATTACGTTTGCTACTGTGTAAGAGGAGACTTACCTTTTTGCAGAGTCTGAAATAGAAGTTTATGGAAGTGTAAACTTTTGGGCTGTGCTTTGCAGAGGCATCTGTCCTTAATTATTCCCACAGATACAGCTGATCCATGCTGTGGGTAATCCCCAAAGCTTTTCTAATTTGTTTTGGGAAACAAACTAACTAAAAATATTCAAAAACCATAGTCTTTCTGCTCAAACGTTAGATGTTATTCTTTTTGTAGCTCATTATAGCTGAAATATGTTTTGTTCAGCATGGTATGTTGGAAAAAAGCTGGAGTAGAAATAAGGACTCACCAGCTCTGTTATTAACTTGCGCGGTGACTACATCAGTCAGTGTAGGCTATATAATACTGCAGTAACAGATGACCTCAAGTGGAAGCTTACAATAGCATAGGTTTATTTCTCATCCTCATTGCTCCAAGTTGACTATGGCTTTGCCTTGATTCATCCCTGATCTGGAACCCAAGCTGAAGGAACAGCTCCTACCCAGGACATTGCTTTTCACATAAAAGAGGTAGAGCACATGGCAGAATCACATGATGGCTCTTAAAATCCCTACCTGAAAGTAGCCTAAAATTTTCATGTGTCTTTGGCCAATGCAAATAAGGTGGCCAAATCTGATGACAAAGAGGTGAAAAAATAAAATCGTTCCACAAAGAGGGGCAGCAAATATCTTGAAGTAACAATCTACAAAGTAACAGTGGGCAAAGCATTGGCCTTTAGTTTCCTTATCTGTAAAATGGGAGGGCGGAACTAGGCATCTCTGAAAATTCTGTGCTTCTTATAAAATGAGTGTAATATTCAAGAAGCTGGAAAGGTGCCTGTTGAGGGATTAAGGCTGAGATTAAATGATATCTCTGGAAAAAAAAGTATGGACATGTGGAGCCTTCCTGGACAATTCAGTACAATGTCTGTATCACTTGAGGTGAAGGAGTTGCAATAGTTGCTTGATTTTGAAAGGTTTCACATAGTAGCTAAGTAAGCCATCCAAATGGCATGATCAGAGGCACGCTAAGCTAGCATCCTCCCCTGAGATAACTGCCATGGGGCCAGAGATCCCTACAATTAAAAACACACCTTTCTGTCTCACCAGAAAACTCCTCTCATGTCAGATATGGGACTGCCTAATGCTTATGCCTCCTCAGCAAAGAGTAGGTCCATTATTATTCAAGGTGAGAGGGGACTGGACAGGCCTCAGACATTACAGGGAGTTTCACCCTCAGTCTCAGTGGGATATGCTCTGGGCATCCAGATGCTGTAGGTGATTAGATTGCCAATAGGAACAGCTTGGATGGGGGGCAAAGTAGAGAAGATAGCCACAGTACAAATTAAACTGCATTTACTTTTTGATTATTCCTAATATCACTTATTTGGACAAATATTTTAGCCCAATTTGACTTTTTCTATTATAGTCAAAATAAAGTTTTCTAGCACTGTGAAATGGGAGCATATGTTTAACAGAAGGAAGGTAGCAAGGAAAAGCCATCTTCAAGATCTTGTGGACCTAAAGGTGGGTTTGGTAGGAAGTTTGTTGTATTGTTTTGGTTACACTGCAAAGTAATCACTGTCAGCTTTGCACGGCGTAAGGCAGTTTGTGTGTAGGATTACTTGAGGCATAAGCATGCCATCTTTGGGCATGAGATGCAGTCGTGCTCAGCCTATCTGTTCAACCATCTCATCTTTTCATATATACCTGTACCTTTTGCCACTTGGAAGCTGGCTCAGTAAATATTTTGAATAGTAAATATCAAGGCACTTCCAAATGACCAAGGCCTGGGGACTTAGAGAAAAGAGCCAGCTTAGATTTTCCCATTGAGCATCCTGTTAGCCAGCTGTGTCCAGAGGGGCCCCTTCTCTGATGCATTGAGCCGTCTGATCCCGCAGCAGTGTCTGAGAGCCAGCAGCCAGATGGCTGTGATATATACCCATGCGCTGGAGAGCACATAGAGGTAAAAGAAAAACAAAGGGATTTGTCAAGTCTTTTGTGCAGAATAGAGACCTCAACCAAAGAAAGCAGGAGATAAGCCATTCTTCTTGAACCAGTCATTGCTGCTCTTTTTTTGGGTGCTCTCATGACCTGCCTTGTGAACTCTGTCTCCAGGCAGTTGGTGACTCTGAGGCAAGGCCTAGGGCCTGGGATTCTCAGCCTTGGCGCTGTTCATATTGGGGGTGGGTAATTCTGCATCCTGGGGGCTCTCCTGTGCATTGTAGAATATGTGGCACCATCTCTGGTTTCTACCCTCTGATGCCAGTAGCACCCATGCCCCAAGTTGGAACAATCAGAAATGTCCCCTTGCCATTACCATATGTCACACTGGGGACAAAGGCACCTCCAGTTGAGGACCAGTAATCTGGAAAATGTGAGTTTTGAGCCACCTGAGCCAGTTCGTTGTTGACTGCTGCAAACAGGCATGTGCCTTGCAGTGATGGGTTTCTGTGTACTTCCTGTTTAAAGTGTTAAAGAATGATCAAGAGTCTGGCTCTCTCAGGTTAGTAATTACCTCTGTTGTTATTAATTTTCTAAAGCAACCCGGGCAAATGAGTCATTATTATCTCAATCCCTCCGCCATGGCTGATTGATTTTGCTCCCCTATTGTTTCTAATTTCTGTAATGTCTGATTACAATAGAAAATTTTCAATACAATTCTCATGTAAGAGTCATTACAAATAGGCTTATTCCTCAGCTCTAAGTAGGAATGGACGAAGGGTTTTATATCACTTCATTGAAACAAATGTCTTACTAGAAGTAAAATGCTTGAACACTTCACAAATTGATAGTGTAGTATAAAAAGCCAAAATAAGTCAATACAAGGACCTAATCATTTTTAAATATGCCAAACATTCATATTTGTGATTTGCTTTCATTTATGTTGTACAAATTAGAGCCATCAATTCAATGAAAAGCACCCTTCTGTGATATCTATCATTTTTCTCTCTGGAATTCTAGGGATGTGTCTCTTAGGTTTGTATCGTATTTGCTCCTATTTGAAAATATATTAGGAGCTCTCTACCGATCTTGGGAACAAATCTGGACAGATACAAAATAGTGCAAAAGGAATTGGCTTTTAGCCTTGTGAGTGTCTGAGTCCCTGGCAATAAGTTACGCTTGTGGGTGGATATCCCCTTACTCAGCTCCCAAGGGGCCCTCCCACTTACTACATTGCCAGGAAAGCACCTGGCCAAAGCAGGAGTCTGGGCAGATGCTGGGCGGTCTGATGCTGCCTCCTTGTCGTGTGGTAAAATCATAAAATGACTAATAGAAGCCAGTCAGGGAGGAGCATTAATGGCATTCAGGGAAGTTTGGAGGGGGTGGGTGAGAAGTACGGGAAGGTGAGGAACCACTCAGCTGCAGCCAGCTACTAGATGTGGTCCAGACTGTAGGGAGGGATATCTGGAGCTCTTTTCAATATTAGAGCTACATTTCCCCAAGGACTGTGCTTTTGGTTTGAAGCATTGCCAGTAGTTAAACTCTATGTTAAAAGAGCCATGATGAGGTGTTTTTTCTCCCGCACTGTGTGGCCATAGACTTTGCCTGGCAAAATTACATGGTAGTGAAGAGCACAGATTCTAAACCAGAATGCCTGGGTTCAAATCCTGCCTCTGCCCCTTGTTGGCTTATCCACTTGGGCAAGTTACTTAATCTCTCTGTGTCTCAGTTTCTTCCTCTGGAAAAAAGAGGATAAAGTAGTAATATTGTTTTTATAAGGATTAAATGAGTCAAAAAATGTGCAAAGTGCTCACAATAAGACCTGGCACATAAAAGGGCTATATGGTGTTGAAAGGCATATCTTTAACATTTGCTAATCCCTCTCTTAAAAAGATCCTTCTACATAGAGTTTCCACATTTAGTCAATGAAAATACAGGATGCCCTGTTAAATTTTAATTCCAGAAAAACAAAAAATTCTTTTTACTCTGAGTATGTCCCATGTAATATTTGGGTCATTTGGGCATACTTTCACTAAAGAAAAAACTGCTACTCCCATTGTTGTTAGACATCACTTCTTAAAAGAGATGTCCTATTCACTTTGCTGATATTTTAGATAGTGTAAAATGAAATATTCTTCAATCATGTCACATGATACTGTTTTCTGGTCCTCACTTATAGACTGCCTCTGCCACTCACAAAAAAAGCATGCATCTCTTTAAATACTCCCAAATACATACCTACTCTAGAAAATCTCATAGTAAAGCTCACTTCTTCCAGTCATTTTTTTTCATTAATCCCACCTAGCTCTCTCTTGGTCATTTTTATTCTAGTATATCAATTATCAGATAGTTAAATGTTTCCTTGGGATGTTTTCCTGGTGTCTCCCATGGACTCAAATGAGTTGCTTTCTTACTTGAAGCAAGAACTATGTCTATTTTATATTTTCCATTAAGAGAACATATTAATCAACTCTGCACAGAACAAATGTTCAAAAAATGGCTAATTAATGATGACACAAGTTCCCTATCTGTCCAGTGGCAGTTTATTTGCTCATGTTTGAGTTATGTTGACTCAAACAGCTTTGAATAAGGTGGCATAATACAGATTATCAGTTGAATTATATAACCCATTAAGAAGGAATGATTTAGATGTATTTTTTCACAAGTGTGGATCACATAAACTCATCTTTCTCTGAGTCGGATTTGCTTTGGGAAACTGAGAAGACATCTGTAATTCATAGCTGAACTCTTGGGCATATTATGCTGGCTAAGTCCCCAAGGTTTATTGTAAAATGACAATGTTATTTCCCTATAGAAGTTGGTAGTAAAATAGAGCAAGTGGATCTCTTGAAACTGCTTCGGTCCATCTTCTTTTAGATAAGAGATCAGTTAGGAAGCATGAGAGTATTTCTTCCATACTACGGAATGGCATTGAAAGATTCTGATGTGACCTAGAATGTATTTTCTGAGAACTTGCTTGCAGACAATAGTATGCAAAACCAATATTTTATTTTGCAAAATCCTGCAGTCACGACGTTGTTTCACATTGTGTCAGAGTCTCATCAAATGTCAAATCTAAAACTCCTACCTCGCCTCCCTACCCTTGTTTTTAACACTTCAGAAAACTGACACTCCCAAGAGGTGATGTAACTGCCCAGGGTCACACGAGTGGGGAGTATTTGTTGTTCTTCCCCCATCACAGAAACAAGGGGAAGAGAAAAGAAATACATACATACTAGATTCTTTGAACTCTTTGGAAGAAAACTCCATAGAAATGGAGGAATTGTTATTAATAACATTTTCTGCAATGGTGTGTGGGCTTCAGATTCACAGTAGCTTGAGTGCAGTGTCGTGGGTGGTTCCAACTGCCTTTGAACTAGGTGTTGACAGAAAAATAACACAGCACGGCAGAACTATTCAGGGAGGAGTCTCATAAGGACATGTGGGGTACCCTGGATCCTTCAGCACCCTTTCAGTTGTAAGTGACATAATATATCTCAAATGTGCGTAAGTACAAATGTTAAATAGTCTGTTCACCTAAGTAAGAAATTCAAGTGTTAGATTCGGGCACACCTAGATCCAGGGACTAAACCATTGTGGTCCAGACTCTACGTTTTACTCCCAGATAGGTTCTCTCCATGCAGTTACAAGGTGGTTGCCAAAGACTCCAATCTTTTCTCAGGATTGCAGAGAGAGTATATTTCCTGACAGCACCAGGACAATTCATAGACAGGTCTCTCATTGGCCCAACATGATGCAGTTGTATATACCTTGACCAATCACTAGTGAGAGGAATGGAGTAATGGGATTGGCCAGGCCTGGGGCACATACCCAGCTTTTGAGCTGGAGGCAAAGGAAATCTCCACCAGATCTTCATATACTGAGAAGAAAAGATTGGGACTTTCCCTAAAAGAAAGGAAGTTAGACCACAGATGTTTTGCCTATATATTTATACACACACCACACGTCTGTGGCCGCTTTACCTATTCCTGAGTGTAGCCTAGTCCAATCCTGGAGTCAGCAATAGAGTCTAAAGGTATTTACAGATAGTACTTAGAGTCAATTTCCCATCTCTTTTAAAATTCCTTAGCTCCTTAAGGATTTCGTTTCCTGCTTTAGTCAAATAGTGAGGAAAATCTGTTCTGTTGCTCTACTTGTTACTGTATTTATGACCTACACTTTGTTTCAAATTATCACAGCACCCTTTGTCTCATATAGTTTTCATTTCTCTAAAAGCAAAGCAAGTTGTAGTGTTAATGGAACTGACCACTGATCCTCAGAGATTCACAAGGTATGAGACCTGGGATCTCGATGGGATTTACTAACCTGAAGGATTTCGGTGGCTTTTAAGAGCGTTTTGGAGGCTCCTTCTTTCATTTGTCAAATATCTATTGAGTAGCACCACATACTGGACATGGTTTTAGGCAGAGTTCAGAGTGATAAGTAAGGCAGACAACAGCTCAGTTTTTATGGAGCTTGCATTCTGGTGGTAGGAAAAGAAAATGATGAAGTAAAACAAATAGGAAGATAAGAATGAGACAATAAGATTAGTCACTGGGAGGGTAACTCTTAAGAAAGTCAGGGAAAGACTATGGAGATATTTATCTTGAGCTGACACTTAAATGACAAGGAGGAGCAATGACATTCAGACATTTGGTGTGGAATACTCCTTTCTGAAGGCTCTGAGGTGGGAAGAAATTTGAGAGTTGAGCAGAAGAAAGGAGGCTCAGTGAACAAGGGGGAAATAAGGATAGAGGGATCTCAGGGGCCATATAAAAAAGGACCTCATAAGTAGATGTGAGGGGTCAGGTTTTTATAATGGGTATAAGTAAGAAGGAATTGGAAGCTTGTTTGCAAACACAACACTTAATCTGATTGGAGTGTAGGAAAGATCACTCTGACTGGTATGTGGAAAATATATTGTGTAGAGCTCTGGCTTTCAAGATGTGTTGTCTGGGACCAGTAGCAGCATGGCCTGGGAACTTGTTAGAAATGCATATTCTCAGGTCCCATCCAGACCTACTAAATCAGAAACTTTGGGGTGGGACTCATCAATCTATACTTTAATAAGCCCTCCAAGTGATTCTGATGCACATTCCAGTTGAAAATTGCTGATGTTAAGGCAAGAGTGACAGGAGGAAGATCCCCTAGGAAGATGGAAAGATTAGAACGAGCCAGATGACACAACTATGTGTTGGCTCTGCACTTTGTTGTTTCCTTAGTAAAGTCACTTTTCTTACTGAGCCTTAGTTTTCTTAGCTGTAAAATGGAATTATTGATAATCTACCTCAAAAAAATGATGTTAGAACTAAGCATTGACTTTGTGAATAATTAACCACCATGTAAATGGAAATTGTTGACATGAACATTGTTCATGCTGGAAGACAGGAGGTGTGGACAGTTAGTGGGCAGGAGCATGGATCCACACACCATTTTGTAGAACTCCACCAAACAGCTGCCCTTCAGTGGTATCTTTGAATCCCACCTAACTGAGATTCAGCCTAGTGATTGCTATCGTTCTAGCAAAATCACCTTTTTACTTTGAGGGGTATATGTAATTTATTTCTCTAGTTAGGAAATGTTCTTCCACACAAAAAATAATTACCAATTTTTAAGATCCCATGCTAAAGACTGTGTAGACTACAAAGATGAATAAAATGTATTTGCTGCTCTTGGAGAGTTTATAATCTAACAAAAGATAAAATGTATACAGAATATTAGAAAGTACATGCTATAGAAGTTCAGAAAGGATAAAGATTTCCAGACCTCTCCATCCTCCTTAAAACCTGCTTATAACTTCTAATGTATTACCAACTCTCTGGAACTCTCAGTTGTGTTCCACATGAGAAGTTCCATTTGAGAAAAAGAATCTGAAGCACCACAAGGCTCAAAAGAATAAACTATGTGGAAACTTCAGAAGCCTAAAGATTAGCAAATCTACTTGTGAATTTTAAAGGAGAAAATGAATTCTGTGTACCAGTGACTGGTGTTAATTATAATCTTAGGCAATTTTTCTAAACTATTATATCAAAAGAAACCTAAAGTAGGTCTGAAACTTGGCTGTGCAGAAGAAGACTATGCCTGAGAAATTTATCTTGGATTCACCGAAGCCTGGCAGGAAGCATTCGGGAATGTGCGAGGGATGTTTTCTACTAATTAATTGCACCTGGTGAGTAGGTGGCTCACAGCCAAAATCTTAAGGGTAGTTGGAAGGCAAGGAGCCTATAAAGACCTTTGAGAATAATATATTGCAGACTTTTTGCTTATGGACACTCCAACACTGCAGGAAGGAAGTACCAGCCGTAGGTTTCCATGGGGAATTTTGGGACATCTAAGCCAAGAGATGCTAATTATCTCCTGCTTTGAGTAGTCACTTCTAAGCAGACAATGTCCTTCTCTTGGCAATTAAGGAAAATGTCTGAATCTGTTGCTGTCTTTTCATGAAGCATATACATTGCAACAAGCATTGAGATGGTTCTGGGCTGTTGTAAAAGGAAGGAGTAATCACCTTAGGAATCAACCACTATGCCTGACCAAACTCATTTTCCTTTTGGGAAAGTTTCTACAAGAGAAGAAAAATAAATGTAAGAGAAATAATGTATTAAAGTTCCAGAAAGGCATCAACAAGTTCTATCATAATATGATTATAAACCAACACAGCAAAGTGGGAATTAGAGGGCAGTACCCATTGAGAGGGTTCATAAAGTGGTCAAAAGGCCAGTACCTAAGGGTGAAGAGGAATTGATTTTCAATGATTTTTTTAGCCCACGTCTGTGACTTGGTACAGGGTGATTGGTGTCAGAGGAGAGGATGGAGACAGTCTCTAGGGAAATGCCAACTCAGCACCAGGTAAGCACAGAAGAGTTCTGTTTGTGAAATGGGATGCAACATCTTGTAGAGGTAGATGGGTAAGAGAGAGACCAAATTAGAAGTTTTATAATGAGGCACTTAAAGCTCATACTGGATGAGCCCAAATCTGAAGCCAAGGCCATAGCATTAAAGATACCAGTTAAGAGAAAGAAAGAAAGCTTTCAGCAAAGAGTGGGTCATGCAATATTCCTCGGCACATTCCTTGGCATTGTAAGTGGACTCTCGCATGTGGCAGGTCTTTCCAGAGACACCTTAAAGGTACTTTAATTGGGGCAGAAAAATCCTGAAGTGAGGAACCAATACAGTGGGAGTAGGGTGGCAAGTCATCCCAGTTGCCTGGCACTGAGACATTCCCAGAATGTGTGCTTTCACTTTTAAAACCGGGACAAGTTGGTCACCCAAATAGCGAAGGGACCCAAAATCATGTCACATGAGGATATATTGGAAACACAGCCATAATGGTAGCACTTGCCATTTGGCAAATTCTCTGTCAAGCAATTTAGATCATAGCTTCATTTCATCTTCACCACCATCTTCATGAGGCCGAAACCGAAACTTACGAAGACTGAATAATTGCCCAGGGACACTTCTAATAAGTGACAGAATCCTGAATTGAACCTGAGCTGTTGGATTCCAGAGCCTGCAATCTTAAACCCTCCAGAAGATGTAAACGGCCTTAATCATTAGCTGCTTCATCACTTGAAGGGCTATCATGGGAGAAAGACGGCGTTTATTTCACAAAACAGTGGTGCTCAGTGAGTACGTGAGGTCATGGAGACACAGGGTTGTAAATTTTTCAGCTTTCCAGAATGGAATAGGCTGCTCCAGAAAAGACAATTCCCGGAGCTTGGTAGGAATGCTTGGCAAAAATATAAACGTTACGTAACTGGCCAATTTTTAAAATCACTTCTAACGTGGAGACGCTATTTTTTTAATTTATTTTTCTGGCAAGGTCAAAATTAGGCCAAAAGACTCCCCACACACATACTCACAAAATTGACTTTAAAAGCACAATAGAAAGGCAAGTTATTTTATTTTACGGCAAAACTTATGATTCATCATAAATCCCCATGCTTTTTTAATAAACGCCTGATGTACCATATGCCCCCTTCAGTTCAAGTTTAAGTGTAAATCATAAAATGTCCATAATCCAAAACGCTTTATGTGTTTTTATGATCACAGAAGGCTTCCTTGCCTTCCATTCATGATTAATTTTTTTTGATGGCTCCCTCTAGATCTTAGAAAATAATTAAAACTAATGAACAATCCACAATGGCAGTAAAGCAACAAGCATATTGTTTCCTGTCTGGGCTCAAAGCTTGATCAAAGGGAAGACTCACTGAGACACAACACACTTTTGTGTTGTACTTCACTTCCTGACCACCCACTGAGACCAAATGACAGCTTCAGGGAAAATCATGAATTAGGATTTTTTTTTTAGCACTTTATAGAATAGTTAGAGTTTGCAAAAATACAATTAGTCGCTATAACTGCTGATTCCCCAACAGAGAAGGATTCTAAGATATGCACTTTATATTTTCTCTTACCACTTTCCTCTATCAGTGGACCCATGTTTTCATTAAACCAGATCTGCTACTCACAAATATATAAACCAGGGTGACAGCAGCAAGCAAGAACAGAAGAGAAAAAAGAAATGAAAAAAAGAGAAAAGAAAAGAAACATTCACAAATTACCATTTTATCTTATTTTTCCAAGTTCAATGATACATTTTTGACAGATAATATATAGAATTTTATTCAGGGGTTTATCCAGTCAAAGAAGAAAAGCAAAGCTTCAGGTTAAATCAATCCTTTCGAGGATAGGAAGTTGAATTGTGAGGTGCTTCAGTAGAAGGAAAGAAGGGAGTGGAAATTTTGGGGGAGGATTGATTACTTACATCCAGTTGCTAATATATATTCTGTGGCTCCAGCGGTGGAAAAGTGCTTGACTTTTTTGGCTGACTTGATACTTAACTCAATTTAATTTGACCAGTCAAGCAATTAACAAATCGTAGTCAATCAAAATAGAAGCTTTGTCTTCTTTTGCTTTTCTTCTGCAAATGACTTTTTTTTAAAGTAAGTTCCATGCATTAAAGATACAGCCAAAGTGAATTAGCTTTTATCAACCTCAAAGGGGATTTAGATGATAATAAAAATATAGTCAATTCTTAATTGCTCTGAAGCTGATTACATTTGGGGCCTTCTGGAGAGTTTCTTCCTTCTTTCATATCCTGTCTTTCTGTTTATTGGCTCCAAATGGGGAGGAAAAAACCACAGATGGTCCAGAAGCTCTTGTTAAAAGACTTTATATGAAAGAGTTGTCAGGAGTTGGTTAGATTTCCATCAACCAGGCTTGCTCCATTGTCTCACTTGCACAGCATATTGAAAGTTGGCAGTACAGTTCCAGAACTCAATCAGGAAGCTTCTGTGGACTTGCCACCATCATTGGCCCAGAACAAGGCCTTCCACATTCCTTCAGGTGCCCCCACCTTCTTCTGTCTCTGTCATAAAATCTTTAAACCTCAAGAATGGAAAAGCTTAGCTGTTCCCTCCTGAGCCCCTTGGGTCATTCCTTACTCTCAGAAAAGGATGTCATACCTGCAGAATTTCAGATGGGTTTTTAAATCTCTTTATTTATTGTGGAATAAAAGAGGTTATGGGTTGAAAGGGTAGCAAGTATCTGAGTTGGTAGAAGAAGTGTCGAAGTTATATTTTATATACTACACACCAAGTTAGCATGTTTCTGAGATCATTCCTGTTCTATTATACATAAGCAAGGGCAGAGTTCTGAACCAGGGTCCCTTGACAAAGGTCTAATTCAGGCCTCGGCAATCTACAGCCCACAGCCAAATCAAGCCCACCACCTGTTATGGTCTGTGAGCTGAGAATGTTTTTCACATTTTGAAATGGGTGAAAAAACTTAATATTTTGTGACATGTGAAAGTGGTATGAAATTCAAATTTTAGTGTCCACACTAAAACTAAAGTTTTATTGGAACACAGCCATGCACACTGATTTACATCTTGTTCATGGATGCTTTCACACTACAGTGGCAGCGCTGGGTTTTGGTGAAAGCCCATGGTGCCTAAAATACTGTCCTTCTGAAAAAAAAAAAAAAAATTGCCAACCTTCAGTCTGGATCAGTGTTTTAAAACCATTTCCTAAGGATCCTGATTGTTCAAAGGAGCTCACCTCAGAGCAGAGAATGGGAAGGAAATGCTCCAGAAAGAGGCCACATGGAAGATGTGTCATATTCCACTACAGTTGTTCTGCTTTTACCTCTTACACTTCAGAAAGCATGATTGAGCAGAGGTTTCTCTGGAAGAAAGCTAGAACTGGGAACTGGAAACGTGTCAGGTCCCAAGCAGTGCTAACTAGATCCACCTTCTTCTCCCTTTGCTACTCATCTCAGCTCTTAGGGTCTTCACGTCTTTTTTTCATTTATTATGTTCTCATCCTGTCTCTCCCTACTAATTTCTTCAACTTCTGCATGGTTTCTTATAAACATGATTTCTTAGGTTCCTTCTTATATGTGGGTATGGCTTACCATTGCATCCTTATAACTTCTGCTCCACTATTATTTTGCAAATTCCTTCTATTTCTCTCCCAGGGGGGAAAATTTAGTAGTTAAGGACATAAGCTTTGGAGCCAGACTACCCAGGTTTGAATCCTGGCCCTTCTCCTTACCAACTATCAAGTTACTTTGTTTCACTGGGCTTTAGTTTCCTCATGATGAAAATGGAGATAATACTTATCTCATAAGGCAGTCATGAGAGTTGAATAACATATGTAAAGTAGTTAGAACTATGTCTGGCATCTAGTAAGCGTGAAATAGGTGTTTGCCGTTGCCAGCATCTGATTGGCTCACTTCAGCCATGGGTGGGCCCCTGATCAACTTAAAAGATTTTTTTAGTATTGATCTTTTGTCAGCTACCACCCCTATAGGTCTAATCAACAAAGGTTGGGTGATAGGGTATGGTAGATTGCATTAAATACGCCAATTTTTACCCCTCCTTGTATCTAATCCCTGTGTTGTGTAATGTTGCAGTATGTGTACTTCTTGTGCCTTGACTCCAGGCTTTTTGTGTGTCTTGCCTTGGCCAGTGGAAGGTTAGCAGGCATAATACAAACAGAAGCTGGAAAAGCACTTACACAGCTGGGTTCATGCTCTCTGCCATCGTCCTGAGAAGGGCATGCTCAAATTGATCCACTAATTCCAAGAGGAGGATGAAGAACTTGTGGAGCAGAGCCATCCCTGGCCCAACCAGCCTAGATGAGCCAGTCCCCAGTCAACCTGCAGACTAATGAGAAATAAGACATGATTTTATGCCTTCAGGGTTTCTATGCCATCAGGTTTTAGGTGGTTTGTTACACAGCATAAACCACATTAGAAAGAAAAATATCTGGTTAAACCCAGTAACAGATCAACTTATTAAATAAATAATCACACTCAAGCATATGTATAAAATATTTTTTACTGAATTCCTCAGGATTTTTTCTCTTTCAAACTATGTTATTCACACTTTCTAACCAGAGTTCCTAATTCAGAATTCCAAATGTTTTCTCTCTTTCCACTGACTTGCCTGACTATAAATTTTCTTAAGCCATTTTTCCCATAAACCCCACAAGTTATCTCTAAAAGGTTGAAACAAGTTTTGCCTTGCCAGTGCAAATTCTCTCTGGGATTCTCTTAAAACTCATCTGCTGTCAAAGGGCACTGTAGGTGGTTTGCATAGCCATGAAGGGTGAAATTGATTTCCAGATGTCCAGCTCAGTGGGGTTTCTTGTGTTTGAGGAGAAACAAAATGGAGTTAATGGGAGTGGAGGAGCAGGCTGACTTCTACATATTTGTAAAATAGAGATATTTTCCTTCAAAAGAGAAGTAGAATAAGACCGATATAGACATATGTGTATTAACAAAGGTTGACCTCAAACCTAATTTTTATTTTAGAGATCCATCTAGTGAAGCTGAGACTAGAGATACAGGGCCAAAATGGTGAACATAAATTGAAAGTCAAGATTTTTAGCCTTTGATTCCAGATGTGTTTATTGTCCAAATAGATCAGGCAGTCTGGAATCAGGATATAATTTACAATCAACAGAAGAGAAAATGAAGAAATGCTTCCCAAGAAATGATACTGACCATTGTCGTTTCTTGTACCCTGGCTTCTAGGGTTGCCCTTAAGGTTTTATTTCCCCATGTTTGTGAAACAGCAGTATTGAGCAGTGGTTAACTGCACTAATTCTGGAGCCTGACTTCCTAGGTTCAAATACTGAATCTACTGCGGCAAGTTACTCAACCTCCCTGTGAGGGAGGTAACCTGTAAGGTTGTTATGAGGATTAAATCAGTTTAAAATGCCCCAAAGAGTGCTGGACACGTACTAAGCCTCTTTAAATGTCTCTCATTAATGTTCTTCTTGTTACCGCTATTACTATTCTGGTAAAAAACCGTAAGTGTGTTCTAGGGAACCACCTCTTCCTTTACTTTAAATGACTGTCTACAAATATTGACTCTATTCTCCATCACCCTGCTCAGTCTATTAGAATCATCACCTGGCACAGTAATAGACTGAGGTTTGAGCATGTGACTCAACCTAACGAATAAGCTGTAACCTTTAGGTTTGACAGAATTATGAGAGACATGCATGCTTTCTCTCTCACTGGACATCAGTTAATGAGAAAGTGGGCTGAGAATAAAGCCCATTACAAAGAACAAAGCCAAGACATGGAGCAAGGGCAGGTCCTAATGGCATTCAAACCCCTAGACTGAGCCCTCCTGATGTTTTTTATGTGAGGCTATAAATTTCTGTTTTTGCTTAAATGAGTTCAAGTGGGTTTAAGAGAAAGAGATCTTATATCCCTTCTAATCATTTTTACAGAAGGTTTTATGGAAACTTTGGCTCATTTTTTGAAGTTTTTTATGGGGATCAGGCCATTTCAGCTTAAACTTGAATGAGCAAAAATTAATTTAAAAAAATAGCAATCTCATTCAGATGGAGCTGCCAACAATTGTAATTTTAGGGGCTTTTTACTTTTATTTGGGGGGATTGGGAGCATAGAAGCTTATAGTGGAAATCACCACCTTGTGCTTTTGTCCTGAGTAGTGGATTAAACCACTGTCAAATCTAAGAATTCATGGAATATAAAAATGGCAAATAGAGGAAAGCAGCTTTGATCTTCCCGCATCATGAGATTTACTCTGACAGTTTACAACTGGATGAAATACATAATGGAAATCCCTTGACACAATAATTCAGTTTAAATGTATTGTCAGATTAATAGACTCAGTTATCTGCTTCATCAAGAATTATGAGTCAAGATTTGACATCATCCCTTCTCATATGCATTCAAAAGTATTAAAAAGGGTTTCTAAGAAGATGAAATTGTGAAATGGGTAAATTTTGCCTTCAATGAGCTGTTCCCTACTTCCCCTTCCTTTGAATGGGTTGTTTTTTTTCCTTCCTATATTCCCTTTTCTTTTTATTTATTTTTTTAAGATTGTATTTTTTTTATTTTATTATGTTATGTTAATCACCATACATTACATTATTAGTTTTTGATGTAGTGTTCCATGATTCATTGTTTGTGTATAACACCCAGTACTCCATTCAATACGTGCCCACTTTAATACCCATCACCGAGCTAACCCATCCCCCCACCCCCCTCCCCTCTAGAACCCTCAGTTTGTTTCTCAGAGTCCATAGTCTCTCATGGTTAGTCTCCCCCTCCGACTTCACCCCCCCTTCATTTTTCCCTTCCCACTATCTCTTTTTTTTTTTTTTTTTTTAAACATATAATACATTATTTGTTTCAGAGGTACAGGTCTGTGATTCATCAGTCTTACACAATTCACAGAGCTCACCATATCCCATACCCTCCCCAATGTCTATCACCCAGGCACCCCATCCCTCCCACCCCCCACCACTCCAGCAAACCTCAATTGTTTCCTGAGATTAAGAATTCCTCATATCAGTGAGACCATATGATACTTGTCTTTCTCTGATTGACTTATTTTGCTCAGCATAATACCCTCCAGTTCCAACCACGTCATTACAAATGGCAAGATTTCATTCCTTTTGATGGCTGCATAATATTCCATTGTATATATATACCACATCTTCTTTATCCATTCATCTGTCCATGGACATCTTGGCTCTTTCCACAGTTTGGCTATTCTGGACATTGTTGCTATAAACATTGGGGTGCATGTACCCCTTTGGATCACTACATTTGTATCTTTGGGGTAAATACCCAGTAGTGCAATTGCTGGATCATATGGTAGCTCTATTTTCAACTTTTTAAGGAACCTCCATACTATTTTCCAGAGTGGCTGCACCAGCTTGCATTTCCACCAACAGTGTAGGAGGGTTCCCCTTTCTCTGTATCCCCGCCAACATCTGTCATTTGCTGACTTGTTAATTTTAGCCATTCTGACTGGTGTGACGTGGTATCTCATTGAGGTTTTGATTTGGATTTCCCTGATGCCAAGTGATGGTGAGCACTTTTTCATGTGTCTGTTGGCCATTTGGTTGTCTTCTTTGGAAAAATGTCTGTTCGTGTCTTCTGCCCATTTCTTGATTGGATTCTTTGTTCTTTGGGTGTTGAGTTTGATAAGTTCTTTACAGATTTTGGATACTAGCCCTTTATTTGATATGTGATTTACAAATATCTTCTCCCATTCTGTCGGTTGTCTTTTGGTTTTGTTGACTGTTTCTTTTGCTGTGCAAAAGCTTTTTATCTTGATGAAGTCCCAATAGTTCATTTTTGCCCTTGCTTCCCTTGTCTTTGGCGATGTTTCTAGGAAGAAGTTGCTGTGGCTGAGGTCGAAGAGGTTGCTGCCTGTGTTCTCCTTTAGGATTTTGATGGACTCCTGTCTCACATTGAGGTCTTTCAACCATTTTTTGAGTCTATTTTTGTGTGTGGTGTAAGGAAATGGTCCAGTTTCATTCTTCTGCATGTGGCTGTCCAATTTTCCCAACACCATTTGTTGAAGAGACTGTCTTTTTTCCATTGGACATTCTTTCGTGCTTTGTCAAAGATTAGTTGACCACAGAATTGAGGGTCCATTTCTGGGCTCACTGTTCTGTTCCTTTGATCTATGTGTCTGTTTTTGTGCCAGTACCATACTGTCTTGATGATGACAGCTTTGTAATAGAGCTTGAAGTCCAGAATTTTGATGCCACCAGCTTTGCTTTTCTTTTTTTCTTTTTTTAAAGATTTTATTTATTTGACAGAGAGAGATAACAAGAGCAGGAACACAAGCAAGGGGAGTGGGAGAAGGAGAAGCAGGCTTCCCGCAGAGCAGGGAGCCTGATGTGGGGCTCGATCCCAGGATCCTGGGATCATGACCTGAGCCAAAGGCAGACACTTAATGACTGAGCCACCCACGCACCCCAGCTTTGCTTTTCTTTTTCAACATTCCTCTGACTCTTCAGGGTCTTTTCTAGTTCCATAAAAATTTTAGGATTATTTGTTCCATTTCTTTGAAAAAAGTGGATGGTATTTTGATAGGGATTGCATTAAATGTGTAGATTGCTCTAGGTAGCATTGACATCTTCACAATATTTGTTCTTCCAATCCATGAGCATGGAATGTTTTTCCATTTCTTTGTGTCTTCTTCAATTTCTTTTATGAGTATTTTATAGTTTTCTGAGTACAGATTCTTTGCCTCTTTGGTTAGATTTATTCCTAAGTATCTTATGGTCTTGGGTGCAGTTGTAAATGGGATCGACTCCTTAATTTCTCTTTCTTCTGTCTTGTTGTTGGTGTATAGGAATGCCACTGATTTCTGTGCATTGATTTTATATCCTGCCACTTTTCTGAATTCCTATATGAGTTCTAGCAGTTTTGGGGTGGAGTCTTTTGGGTTTTCCACATAAAGTATCATATCATCTGCAAAGAGTGAGAGTTTGACTTCTTCTTTGCTGATTCGTTGCTTTTATTTATTTTTGTTGTCTGATTGTTGTGGCTAGGACTTCCAATACTATGTTGAATAGCAGTGCTGATAGTGGACATCCCTGCCATGTTCCTGACCTTAGGGGGAAGCTCTCAGTTTTTCCCCATTGAGAATGATATTCGCTGTGGGTTTTTCATAGATGGCTTTTATGATAATTGAGGTATGTACCCTCTATCTCTATACTCTGAAGAGTTTTGATCAAGAAAGGATGCTGTACTTTGTCAAATGCTTTTCTGCATCTATTGAGAGGATCATATGGTTCTTGTTCTTTCTTTTATTAATGTATTGTATCACACTGATTGATTTGTGGATGTTGAACCAACCTTGCAGTGCAGGAATAAATCCCACTTGGTCATGGTGAATAATCCTTTTAATGTACTGTTGGATCCTATTGGCTAGTATTTTGGTGAGAATTTTTACATCCATGTTCATCGGGGATATTGGTCTGTAATTCTCCTTTTTGATGGGGTCTTTGTCTGGTTTTGGGATCAAGGTAATGCTGGTCTCATAAAACGAGTTTTGAAGTTTTCCTTCCATTTCAATTTTTTGGAGTAGTTTCAGAAGAATAGGTATTAATTCTTCCTTAAATGTTTGGTAGAATTCCCCTGGGAAGCCATCTGGCCCTGGGCTCTTGTTTTTTGGGAGTTTTTTTATTACTGCTTCAATTTCCTTAGTGGTTATGGGTCTGTTCAGGTTTTCTATTTCCTCCTGGTTCAGTTTTGGTAGTTGATACATCTCTGGGAATGCATCCATTTCTTCCAGATTATCTAATTTGCTGGCATAGAGTTGCTCATAATATGTTCTTATAATTGTTTGTATTTCTTTGCTGTTGGTTGTGATCTCTCCTCTTTCATTCATGATTTTATTTATTTGGGTCCTTTCTCTTTTCTTTTTGATAAGTCTGACCAGGGGTTTATCAATCTTATTAATTCTTTCAAGTAAACAGTTCCTGGTTTTGTTGATCTGTTCTACTGTTCGTTTGGTTTCTCTTTCATTGATTTCTGCTCTGATCTTTATTATTTCTCTTCTCCTACTGGGTTTAGGCTTTACTTGCTGTTCTTTCTCCAGCTCCTTTAGGTGTAGGGTTAGGTTGTATATTTGAGACCTTTCTTGTTTCCTGATCTATATTCCCTTTTCTGAAATGATTGTCTTTATGTGTAGGAGGAATCTCCATTATCTTTTCTGGTAATGGTCCCATCTTTGTGGCCCTGAGGGTGTGCATATACTTCAGGCAAAACCCGTCATAACCCCTCCCCTCCACAGCTACAGTGATTAGTCCAGGCTGTGGGCATATGAAACAAGTGAGCCCATTACAGTCCTTCCACAGATTTTTTTTTTTTTTTTCAATTTGAAGCTAAAGAGGAAGGTTCTTTGCTTTTGTGGTAACAGCTGTTAGGGTACGAGTGCAGAGCTGCCTATAGCCTTGAAGAAAACAGATCAGCAATCAGCAATAGTAAAGAGTGATGCTATAATAGAAATTAAAATGTATAGAATCAATATTGGCAGCATTCAAAGCCTTAATCTTAGTAGTTCCTGAAGCCAGCTCTTCCTTTGCCCATCCCATGAATTTGTTATATAGTAAATAGATATGTCTTCATTTCTTGGAATAGAGACTCTGGTATCAGCTCTGACATGTAACGAGTTTGGGAGACATATTCCCAACAAGAAAAAGCTGGGGAAACTGATAATAAGTTACTTTCTTGAAAATACTGAGGGTCACAGACTTTGGGATACCCACATTTCCATGAGCATTACTTCCAGGAACCCCACTAGATGTTCATGATGCAGATCCCAAAAAGATCTACTCATGGCTCTGGCAGGGGCAAGGGAAAGTAATCATTGTAAAATTCACCCAGAGCCTTCCCCACAACAAAGATCTACTCTCACAGAAAAAAGACTTCACTGGAGGCTTATCTGAGTAAGGGAAAGGGCATTCTTCTAATTCTGGTCCCTTAAGCCTTCCTGTCTTATTTCAGGGGATTAAAAATGAGAGAGAGAGAGACTCAGCAGGGGTCAGAGCTTCAAGGAAATAGATTGAGAATGCTATAAGCAGGGAAAGGAAAAGGAGGCGGCTGAGGGAGGGGGGAAGTTATACCACTGGAGAAATACTTGTGAAGGTCAAAACCTCATGATTCAGGCCCACTAAAACACTGAGATTTAATCAGACTGTAAGTCTCCCTTTTTCCTACCCCCAGCACTATACCAACAGAGCCTCAGTATAACAACAGGGGATTACAGCAGAAAGAGCTACAAAATACAGACTCTATGTAAGGAAGTGTACTTGAGGAAACCCAAAATCTAGAGGGGAGACAAAAACAAGAATACTAGAGGAATCTGAAGCTTCTGCCACCCATAGCTACACCATTCAACACAGTCCCAGCCTTATTACCATAAATCCTTATGACAAAGTCCTCTTTACCTCAAATTCCATTATGTGGTACAGCAAATGCTTGGTTTCAACAAAAAATTACAAAGCATGCCAAAGGCAACAAAGAAAGATAGTCTGAAGAGACAAAGCAGTTGTTAGAAATAGGCTCAGATATGACATAGATGTAGGAATTAGTACAAGGGGTATTTAAAGTAACTGTGATTAATAGGAGCTTTAATGGAAATTGTAGAAAATGTGCAAGAAGATGGGTAGCGTAGATTGAAACTCTAAGAGATCCATAGAAAATGCTAGAAATAAAAAACAATCAGAAATGAATGTCTTCAATGGGTTCATTAGCAGACTTAACCCATTTGAGGTAATAAATCATGAGTTTGAAGATAAATCAACAGAAACCAAATTGAAAGGAATAGAGAAAAATTAACAGAAAAAAAATAGAGAACATCCAAGAACTGTGGGAAATTTCAAAAAGTGTAATAAACATGTAATTGGGATGTCACAAGAAGAGAGAGGAAGTAGAAGAAATATTTGGCTATAATGACTGAGAACTGTCCAAAAATTAATAACAAACACCAGACCACATATCTCAGAAGTTAAGAAAACACCAAATAAGACAAATGACAAAAAAACCACATCTAGGTATATCCTATTCAAACTGCAGAAAACAGCAAAGAGAAAATCTTGAAAAAAGCCAGGGGAACAAAACACCTTAACTGTAGAAGAATAAGGATAAGAATTAAAGCATACTCCTTGTTAGAAATCATTCAGGAGTGTGGAGTGAAATATTAACTGTAAAAGAGAGCACCCCCTCCCCCCGATAACTTACAGTTTTATATCCAGCGAAATCAACCCTTCCAAAATAAAAAGGTAGAGACTTTCTTAGACAAACAAAAACAGGGAATTTATCACCAGCATACCTGCCCTGAAGGAAATCTCAGGAGGACCCTGGGCTCACCTCTTGCCACATGGCCACCTAGAGAACCCAAATGGGCATAAATAACCCAGAAAGCAACCCGAAAACTAGCAGAACAGACTCTCTGCAGCCCAACGTAGACAAGAGGCCACAGCCAAGTGGATCCACCCCCCTGATCACTCTTGGCAAGATCCCATAAAAACAGTGTCACAGGCCTGGCAGTATGCAAGCAGCCCAGAAAAGGCCCAGCACCACTCCAAAGTGAGTCCTGCTCCAGGGAGAGGGGAAGATAACCACATGCCAGTCTGACTGCGACCCCAGCAGTGGGCTGGGGCAGGCAGCCAATCTGACTGCAGGCCCCACCCACCAACTAAAGTTTCTCAGGGGATAACACAGGGAAAGTGCCCTGCAGTTTGGTGGTACTTCATCTCTGCCAAACACCTGGTCTGACTCAACTCAAGCCCAAGGTAGCCCCGGACTGGCCCACTAACACTACAGGCACCAGACTCTGCCCACAACAGGCAGGGAGTCATCATAGGCTGGACTGGAGGCAAACACAGCTCTGCCACAATGGTAGGACACCCCTAGAGCAACACACATAGGAGACACCCCTGAAGCACCATTTTCTGGTGAAAAGGAGACAATGCACTGCAGGACCTCTTCTTCATAAAGCCACTACTTACAAGCGCAGGAGATGTCGCTGACTTTCCTAACACATAGAAACAGACACAACAATAGACAAAATTAGGAGACAGAGGAGTATGTCCCAAATGAAAGAGCATAACAAAATCAGAGCAAGAGACCTAAACAAAATGGAGATAAGTAATATGTCTGATAGAGAATTTAAAGTAATGCTGATAAAGATACTCATTGGACTTGAGAAAAGAGTGCAGAACCTCCATGAGACCCTCCACCAAGAGATAAGAGATGTTAAAAAGAACCAATTAGAGATATTGGACTCACTAAATGTAAATAAAAATAGACCACCTGGAATAAATAGCAAACAAGAGGAAGTAGCAGAATTGATCAGCAACCTGGAGGACAGAGTAGTGGAGAATAATCAAGCTAAGCAGATGAGAGGGGAAAAAAATACCCAAAATGAGAATAGACCCAGGGAACTCAGCAACACTGTCAAGCATAACAATTGGATGATAGGGATCCCAGAAGGAGAAGAGTGAGAAAAAGGGGCAGAAGATTTGTCTGAAGAAATAGTAGCTGAAAACTTCCTGAATGTGGGGAAGGAAAGAGAAATCCGGATCCAGGAGGCACAGAGAGTCCACAATAAAACCAACCCAAAGAGATCTGCACCAAGACACGAAGTAAATAAGATGGCCAAAAATAGTAATAGAGAATTTTAAAAGCAGCATGAGAAAAGAAAGCAGTTACATACAAGGGAAACCCCATACGGCTGTCAGTGGGTTTTTCAGCAGAAACTGTGCAGGCCAGAAGAGAGTGGCATGATAAATTCCAAGTGGTAAAAGGAAAAAATCTACAGCCAAGAATACTCTATCCAGCAAGGCTTTCATTCAGAATAGAAAGATAGAGTTTCGCAGAAAAAACAAAAGTTAAAAGCAAAACTAGCCACGTCCCTGTCACACATGATGCCATTGGCCTGTGGGTCCCAAATCCACAGTCCAGCCACCCTCCTGCCCAAGTCAGTGTGCACTGCCTGCCACCTGCTCAATGCCAAGTCAACACATCTTCACCTGAGATTGCCAAAGGCTCAAACTGACACTCTTCCCCTCAAATTCCAGCCCCTGTGCTCAAGTTTATGCACAAAAGTGGGCATAATTATAACAGCAAAATGAAGCAACCCAAACAGTGACATTAATTCTGTGGAATATATAATGGAAAAAAGGAGTGTGCTAGGCTGAGAACATCTTCAACAAGCACATCAAAGAACAATACATGCAACATGATTCTGGTTAGTAAAAGAAACAAATCGGGGAAAAATAAAACAAGATGAAATCAGAGAGGGAGACAAACCATAAGAGACTCTTAAGCATAGGAAACAAACTGAGGGTTGCTGGGGGCAAGGGGTGTGGGGGAATGGGATAACTGGGTGATGGGTGTTAAAGAGGGCACATGATAGTGAGCACTGGGTGTTATATGCAACTGATGATATCACTGAACTCTACCTCTGAAACTAATAATACACTATATGTTAATTAATTGAATTTAAATAAAAAAGGAACCCCCCCAAAAGAAGAAATTTTTTTTTAATTATTCAGACAAAAAGAAAACAAAATGTCAAAAACTTGGATCTATATAAAGAAAGAACTTTAGAGAAGGAATAACTAAAACTAAAACAAAATCTTGTATTTTTCTTATTCTTATCTAAAAGATAACTATTTAAAGAAAGAATAGTAATATTGTTTTGGTGATTATAGCCTTTGGTTCAGTGAAATGAATGATGACAATATCACTCAGGACAAGAGGGTCTATTTGGGAATATCATGTTATAAGTTACCTGAACTGTAAAAAAGAGTATAGTGTTATTTGAAGGTGAACTTAGATTAGTTTAAAAGTATATTTTTTTAATGGATACAGAGCTTCAGTTTGGGAACATGCAAAAGTTCTGGAGATAGTGATGGTGGTTACTCCACATTGTGGATATACCTAATATCACTGAACTTTACACCTAAAAATGATTAAAATGTTAAATTTTGTTTAGTGTAATTTACCAAAATAAAAAATTATAAAATATATGTTGTAAACTCTAGGCCATCACCAAAAATGCTTTTTAAAAAATATAATTGATCTTCTAAATGATTAATAAAATGGAATCATATAAAATGCTCAGTTAAAACTAGGGAAGGCAGAAAAACAGGAGAGAAAGTATCAAAGAACAAATACAATGAATAGACAATAGTTACATACATAGTAGAAATTATATCAATGATCATTTTAAATATGAATGGTCTAAATGCACCAATTAAAAGACAGAGACTGTTAGAGTGGATTAAAACAGAACAAAACAAAACAAACAAACAAAAAAGACCCAACGCTATGTTGTCTACAAAAATACACTTAAACGCTATAAGGACTTAAATAGGTTAAAAGTAAAGGAATATACCACGCCAATACTAATTTTTAAAAGCTGAAATAGCTATATTAATTTCAAACGAAGCAGATTTTGGAACAAGAAAGATTATCAGGGACAAAGAGGGGCATTATATAATGACAAAGGATTCAGTTCTCCAAGCAGATTTAACAATTCTCACTGTATATGTATGTAATTGGAGTGTCAAAATACATGAAGCAAAACAGAACTGAAGGGAGAAATAGACAATTCCATTATTATAGTGGACACTTCAACACTCTTCTGTCAGAAATTGATAGGTCAAGTAGGCGGAAAATCAGTAAGGATATAGATGACCTGACTAGCACTATCAATCAACTTATCTAATTGACATCTATAAAATACTCCATTCAACGACAGCAGGATACACATTCTATCCAGACTTACATGGAACTTTCACCAAGAAAAACCACAATCTGGACTATAAAATGCACCTGAACAAATTTACACAAATATACAAAGTATGTTCTCAGACCACAATGGAAATAAACTAGAAATCAATAATAGAGGCTTAACTGGGAAATTCCTAAATGTCTTAATAATTAAACAACACACTTCAAAATAACACACACATCAAAGAAAAAATATCAAGAAAAATGTGAAAGTATTTTGAACCAGATGAAAATGAAAATATAACCCGCCAAATTATAGATGCAGCATAGCAGAACTTAAAGAGAAATTTACAGCATAAAATACATATATTAGAAAAGAAGAAAGACCTATAATCAATAACCTAAGCTTCCACTTTAGGGAACTGAGAAAGAAGAATAATTACTCCCAAACATGGAATAGAAAAGAAATAATAAAAATTAGAGGAAAAATCAATAACATTGAAAATAAAAATAATAGAGAAAATTAACAAAACCAGAAGCTGGTTCTTTGAAAAGAGAATATCTTAAGATAGATCAGATTATTTTATGTTACTTGCAACCAAAAGCTCTCATTAATCTGTACCACAGTTATCTCCAGCTTCTAAATGTTTATCAGTTTTTCCCTTTTCCACCCGTTGCTCTCCACCCTTTGCAGAGGACATTTTTCTAATAAGTATATTTACACTATGGCATTCATGAGATATTATGGTAATCATCCTAGGACTATTGTACATTGCTGTTTCAGCAGCACCTGGTATGATGAAGGTGCTCAATAAATATTGGTTTCAATGATAAGTAAATTACATACATTTTAAACAGGAGCTACCAGAAGTGGTAAGATCATCTTTAATGCTAGAAATTTGGAAACTGCAGAGTCTAGATTGGGGAAGCTGCATGTGGCAGATGTCCTTCAACCCAGATTACATATATTGGGTCACCTCCTGAGACCAGCTCTCCAAAACTAGATTCGCAGTCTCATCTTCATGATTAATATTTGCTCTTTCCTCTCTAATTCCAGGCTGGAGCTGACATTTAATATCATTTGTGGTAAGCAAATGGATAATATACTTGCCAACTAAGTCTGTTCAAGCCAGGGTTGTATGTATGAGAACAAGAAGGACATGGTTAGCTTTTACCCATCTAGTGCACCACTGCAAACAGACAAAAAAATACCTCTATCTACTGGCCAGGGAGAGTGCTACTGCTATTTTAGGTAGAGATGGTCAGCTTTAATTAGTGTTAGAGGCCTATCTAAATTATGAAATTTAGCTCAGAAAACCGTAGTGGTTTCTGTTCCCTTATTCTGTCTAATGGTGTGACCTTGTTACTGGTCTTAGATGCTTTTTTGTTATTTGTTTAATTGGATATATAAGTGGTAAATCTACTGTTCTATTATAGAAATGGTTCACAGTAGTTCTCTTTATAGGAAGATCAACTTAGAAAATTGGCTATCAAACCTAGGGCCCATCTGTTGTCTTTGAATGGTAATTATAGAGTATCTGGTGGTATTAATTAATGAAGATGGCATTAATATAGGAGAGCAACAAATTTTTCCCTTAAGATAGTATAGTTCCTGAGCTTTTGTTCTCTGTAACCAAATAATTTCAGAGTGTCTTTGAAAAGTTCTTTGTCTTTCACTATTAATGGTAGAGGGTTAAATATAAGAAATAGTTTCCTACTATATGAACTACTAATTGCTAAATTTACATAGTTTTTTAAAAATGTGAAATGCTATATTGTCAAAACTGCATTTATAATTTAAAAAAATCCACACTGCTTTGTTATCATGCATTGGTAAAGTATATAAAACTGCAAGAAATCTCATTTTTAGTCTAGAAAACAAATAGCTGTCATTTATTAATTAACTCCTATGTGCATAGTACTGTATTAATGCTCTACTCAGAGTACTCTTAATTCTCATGACAGTGCTATAAGTAAGTACTATTGCCTCAATTTAACATATGTATAAATCTATTTTGAAACATTAAGTTCCTTGTCTAAGGTAGTAAGCTGAGATCAAATCTGGGCATACTAAAAGTCATCCCATTTCAAATATAATGCTTCTACAGAACTTCAGATCCAATGAACTTAGGTTCATTAAGCACCTACCATGTGCCAGGCCCCAAAGTCAATGCTGGGGCTACAGCAATTAATAGCACAGAGACCTTGCCCCAGGGCTTATATTCATTGTTTCCTTAATGTTCTATTTAAATTCAATTTAATTAACATATACTGTATTTTTAGTTTCAGAGGTAGAATTCAGTGATTCATCAGTTGCATACAACACCTAGTGCTCACTTCAAGTGCCCTCCTTAATGCCCATCACCCAGGTACCCCATCCCCCCACCACCTCCCCTCCAGCAACCCTCAGTTTGTTCCCTATAGTTAAGAGTCTCTTATGGTTTGTCTCTCTCTCTGTTTCCATCTTGTTTTATTTTTCCTTCCCTTCCCCTATGTTCATCTGTTGTTTCTTAAATTCCACATATGAGTGAAATCATATGGTATTTGTCTTTCTCTGACTGACATTTCGCTTAGCATAATACCCTCTAGTTCCATCCACTTGTTGCAAATGGCAAGATTTCATTCTTTTTGATGGCTGAGTAATATTCCAGTGTGTGTGTGCGCGCACGTGTGTTTAGCTGCTTATACTCCTTATTTCCTATTACCAAATGGAAATAGACTTTTCAACTCCTTTGCCTTTATCCATTCACCTGTCAGTGGACATCTGGGCTCTTTCCATGTTTTAGCTATTGTGGACATTCTTACACTGTTGGTGGGAATGCAAACTGGTGCAGCCTCTCTGGAAAATAGTATGGAGGTGTCTCAAATAGATGAAAATGAAGATACCCTATGACCCAGCAATTGCACTACTGGGTATTTATCCAAAGGATAGAAACATAGTGATTAGAAGGGGCACATGCACCCAATGTTTATAGCAGCAATGCCACAATAACACAGTGCTTATATTTTAATGGAGATTTTTAAAAATTTACCCACTGAACAATTCAGGAGACCAGAGGAGCAAGAAGCACTCAGAACTAAGTACAGAAAGGAGAGACTCTGTTTACATTGCATTGTTCTTCCCTCTTCCCCAGATAGCTTTCTTTTTCATGTGGCATAAAAATTTGGGAAGTTACATATAAGAAAAGGCAAAGGAGTTGAAAAGTCCGTTTCTATTCGGTAATAGGAAATAAGGAGTACAAGCTGCCAAATGGTTTCCCTTAGCTGTTCTCATCCCCCTGCCAATATGAATTTAAGCTCTTTCATTAATGTAGTATCTGTTAGTAGACAAGTCTTGGTCTTTGTGGTATAGAAAAATTTGTAGTGTAAAATTTTGAGAAATAGTTTGGAATTCTCAGTCTCTGCAAAACGGATATGTTCCATCACTAAATTGGAATAATTGCTGGGTTTTTGCAATTTCCAGAAAATATAACTTAATGGATAAAATTTTCTCAATTTTAAGCTTTTCTTTGCCAAAATTTTTCAGCCTTTCTGCACCTGCTACTGCTCATCTGCTGGTGAGTGGTAGCTGATAACAAATCAAATGAATAAGTAGCAAGCAAAAGTTAATGCAAACAGCCAATCACTCTTAATTCAACAGCATGTTTTTTATGGATGTGTGTTTGTAGTTATGATTTTATATTGTGACATACAATAGAGCCATATTTTCTGCCTGAAATTGTTCCTCGAATTAAATGTATCAATATTTCATGGTGTTCTATGAAGTATATAATAACTTCCAAGCATTCTGTCATTACGAACTTTTTAAAAAAGATCATGAAAGTATTGTTTTTGTGGATTGTAAGACAGATGAAAATCACACCCTCTGGCATATATACCCTAGTAACTCTCAACCTCAGCTTAGTCAAACTTCCAGGAGAAGGAGGGGCAGAGTTGGGCCTCTCATCTCACATTCCCAGCACCATCTATATGGTGAAAGCATGAGGGAATACTGAGCCCTCCCAAGAGAGGAGGAATGGTTCGAGTAGGGTGCTCACTGGGCCATATTTTACTAGTGAGCAGGTGTCTTAGCTTGGACTGCTATATAGCAGAATACCATAGACTCAGTGGCTTAAACAGCAGACATTTATGTCTCAGAATATTGAAGGCTGAAAAGTCCAAGATAAAGGTGCCAGCTGATTTGGTCACTGGTGAGGCCTTGCTTCCTGGCTTGCAGACAGCTGTCTCTTCTTGTTGGGTCCTCAAATTGCAGATAGATAGAAAGTTCACTACTCCCTTCTTATAAAGACATTAATCCCATCATGAAAACTTTACCTTCATGACTTCATCTAACCCTAGTTATCTCCCAAAGGCCCCATTTCTAAATACCATCATTTTGGGGTTAGGGCTTCAAAAAATGATTCTGGGGGCATGCAATTCAAACCATAGCAGCACAGTACCTTTACCTTGTCAGGAAAGCAATGGTGCCCCACTTCACTCTTCAATTTCTGTCCCCATTCTGTGAGGACACTCTTCCCACCACTTTTTAACTTCTTCCTTATGATAAAGATCAGAAGCTTAAGTTCAAGGGCTAGGTCATATGTTTATGTTCCAATTTGGCTTTACCAAAAAGGTCACCCATAGGAATTCAGTGTTTGCCACATGACTACTAAGCTCTTACCTTATCCCCGTTCTATGAATTATTCTTCCTCAGATACAAGCTTCTTGTATTGACAGCCTAAAGAGAAAGAGGTAGCAAGGCAAGACACAGCTCCCAGAATTGTCAACAGTAACCATTCACTTTCTTTCCTACCAGAGCATATTACATAGTTATGCACCAGGCTGTACCTCCAACCTCAATTCAGCTGCTTCTGTGCTCTGTGCTCTAGCAAATCTTACCAGTGACCTCCTAATTATTCAGTTTAGTAGGCTGCTTTGTCCTCTATATTATTTGAACTTTCTAGGTCATTTAGTATAGTGGACCACTCCCTCTATTAAACATCTGCTCCTTTCTTAATTTCCAACACAACCTTATCCCTAGCATCCTCCTACTTTTATGACTACTAACATTTGTATACTGATTCCTCTTTATATTCCCTTTATAAAAAAATTTTATTTTATTATGTTATGTTATATTCCCTTTTAAGACATTGCCCATAATTCCTATCTCTGCTCATTTCACCTGCTCCCTCTCTGTGCTCTTACCCAACCCCACACATTCATCTGTCACCTGTACACTAGTGGTTCCCAAACCACATCAGCAGGCCAGGTGTGTCCTTGAAGCTGCAGGCCATTTTCCCACTTATCTACTAGTTTTCCCAACTGGATGTCCCACAGATACTCTAAAGTGAACACTCCCCAAATGGAACCTTTCGACAATTTACCTACCTTCCCCTAGATTCCTTCTCTTACATTCTCAATTATGATGATGATATTAATGAAGATTAAGGAAGAGAAGAAGAAAGCAAATTATTATAAACACTGTCCTCTAGTTCTAAGTGCTTTATGTTTGTTAAATCAATGAGTCCTTACATCCATTCTATGAGGTAAATGCTATTACTATCTCCATTTTGAAGATAAAGAAATGGAGACAGAGACAGAGAGAGAGAAATTTGCCTAAAGGTACTTAGCCAGTACTGGCAGTGTCAGGATTCGAACCCAGAGGGAGTGACTCTCAATACCACCCTGAATACTACTTCTCCCTATGTCAAGATATGACACTGCCACCCATCCAGTCACCTGAGGATGAACTTAGATGCCTCCCTCTTCCTTAATATACCATCAGCCACCCCCAAGGATCTTTACTTATGTGCTCAGCAGAGAGGGTTGTGGAGAAGGGAGAGAAAGGCCTTTCCGTTGTGCTAGAGTTCTACAATATGGTAAATCTATGAACAAGCATTAAAAATCACTCTTAAGTTTTTTAAATGTTCATATCCCAGTCTGAGATTTCATGTCCTATTTCTGAATATTGTTCAAACATTTACTCTACACAGCACGACTGATATAGGAAATGACATGAAAATAGTGCTTCGGTTAACAGAGTAGAATTCAGATTGTGTGCTTATGTAAAGTGAGATGAGTTATTCTCCTTCCAAGAAGCATTTTTCCTTAGCTCAGAACACAGAACAAAGTATGGGGCTCTTTGGCAGGGTCTTCAGATTCCATCACAGGTAGATTCAGTACAGTAGGATTGTAATATAGATAACATTGCCTCATTAATAATATTTTTTGGTCCATGGATAATGGATCCCAGGAAGAGCTTATTTTGAACTAAAATGTCCTCTGTATGAACAGTGTTCAGTATACATCATAATTTTCAAAACTGAATATTGAGAGCATGTTATAGATGTTGATTCTGCTAAGTAAATGTTATAGATAGGGAGGCAAAAGTGATTTTTTATTTGAAAGTTAGGATTTTAGTAGAGACTATTTCATAAAATTTCCCCCAATATTTGAGTAACATAAACTAACATAATTATTCTCTTATAACCTGAGCTATTTCCCATCCAAGAAATATTTGTTGAGCAAAGGTGCTATACCAGGTATGAACACAGAAGTAATGGGACAAACATGAACTTTTCCTTCAAAATGCTGGAAGATAGAGTTAAAAGGAAGCAGAAGAATCAAATAATTATAAGTCATTAAAGGATATATGAAGGAAACAAAAAACAAGCCTAATATAAAACATAATTCAAGGGGCACCTGGGTGGATCAGTTGTTAAGCATCTGCCTTGGGCTCAGGTCATGATTCCAGGGTCCTGGGATCGAGTCCCACGTTGGGCCCCCTGCTCTGCAGGAAACCTGCTTCTCCCTCTCCCTCTCCCACTCCCCCTGCTTGTGTTCCCTCTCTCACTGTGTCTCTCTCTGTCAAATAAATAAGTAAAAATCTTTAAAAAAATATATAATTCACAGGATCTTTCTAAGAGCAATCAAGGAATACTTCTCTGAGGAGGTGACATGCAAACTCATTCCTGAAGGTTGAAAAGATATATTAACATTCATCCCCCCACATCCATCCACCATACCTCGGCCCTAGAAGGGGGACGAAATACTTGTCTTCTCTTTGCTCTATCCCCTTCCATATTTATCTTCCTAGTTCCGTTTGTTATTCATAATGCATTTCCCAGCAATGGATAAAGTCATTCCAAAACCTTAGGCCAAGTTCTGTTCACCAAAGTGCTCTTGCCACTGCTATCAAAGTGATAGGACCCAATGAAAAAATGGATAATAATCTCAATAGACACTTCTCCAAATAAGATATAAAAATGGGCCCCAGGCACATGAAAGGATGTCCTATCTCATTAGCCATCAGGGAAAGGCGAAACAAAATCACAATGAGATACCACTTCACGCCCACCAGGATGGCTTTAATTAAAAAGACATGTAGGAGGGCGGAGCAAGATGGCAGAGGAGTAGGAGACCTGGATTTCGTCTGGTCTCAGGAATTCAGCTGGATAGGGATCAAACCATTCTGAACACCTACAAACTCAACAGGAGATCGAAGAAAAGAATAGCAACAACTCTCTGAACAGAAAAGCGACCACTTTCTGGAAGGTAGGAGGTGCGGAGAAGTGAATCTGAGGCGATATTCAGGAGGATAGACGGCAAGGGAGGGGCCTCCGTCGGCCGCTTCTGGCAAGTGATAGAGCAGCGGAGCACAAAATCGGAACTTTTAGAAGTCGGCTCCGCTGAGGGACGTCACTCCAGTGGCTAAGCTGGGGGTGGAACCCTCGCGGGACAGTGTGGTCTCAGGACCCTTGGGGTCACAGAAAGACCGGGAGTACCTGAGTGTGGCAGAGCTCCCAGGTATCGGAGTGGGGAAGCCAGCTGCAGAGACAGAGCCGAGGTGCGGGCTATCAGCTTGGGGTTGCCATAAACAGTGATCCGCGGCACAGTCGGGCCACTGCTCCTCCAGCAGGGACCCAACAAGCGGCAGATCTGGGGAGACTCACCTTCTTCCCCTGGGAGGAGAGGTGCAGGAGCGCACCGCAGGGATCTGCTGGGTTTGGAGACTCCACCCAGGGTCGGGTGCCAGAGGTAGAAACACGCGGTCACAGGCCGGGTGAGCATGGAGTGCGGCTGGAGACAGGGGAGACAGGAGTGACTGCTTTTCTCTGGGGGCTCACTGAGGAGTGGGGCCATGAGTTCTTGGCTCCTCCAGGGCAGAGATTGGGAGGCCGCCATTTTCACTCTCCTCCTCCAAAGCTGTACGGAAAGCTTGCAGGGAACAAAAGCTCCTGAGAGCAAACCCAAGCAGAGGCAAGGGCAGGGCAATTCTGCCTCCAGCAAAGACATTTGGGAACCATGGCAACAGGCCCCTCCCCCAGAAGATCAGCGAGAACAGCCAGCCAAGACCAAGTTTACCCATCAATGAGAACAGCAGAACTCCAGTGCCAGGGGAATACTGCACATAGAATCCATGGCTTTTTTACCATGATTCTTTAGTCTTTCAAAGTTAATTGTTTTTTTTAACTTTTTTTTTTTTGAATTTTTCTTTTTCCCTTTTTCAATCAACATCTTATCAATCCCTTTTTTAAAAAACATTTTTATTTTTCATTTTTAGAGTCATATTCTATCCCTTCATAGTAGTTACCCATATTTTTGGCATATATATATATATAAGTTGTTCTCTCTTTAAAATTTTGAGATAGTTTCTTCTAACAGATCAAAATATGCCCTAAATCTCTAGTGTATGTTTTTTTTCTACTCTCCTGCCTGATCACATTCTCTCCGTTTTTCTTTTCTTTTCTTTTTTTTAAATCCTCTTCTTTCTTCAAACAGCTTAACAATTCCTTTTATAAAATTTTTTATAATTTTCATCTTTACAGTCATATTCCATCCCTTCATCATATCAACCCTTATTTTTGTACATATATAAGTTTTTCTTTCTTTAAAATTTTGGGAGGCACTTTCTTCTAACAGAACAAAATACACCCAAAATCTAGTGTGTGGCACTGATCTATGTACCAGCCTGATCATATTTGATCATATTCTGGTTTTTTGTTTTGTTTTGTTCTGTTTTTGTTTTTATCTTTTTCTTTTTCTTTTTCTTTTTTCTCTCTTTCCTTTTCCCCCTGCTTCAGGTCTTTTCTGATTTATTTAGAGTATATTGTCTGGGCACGTTGTTACCCTGTTAGCATTTTCTTCTCTCATTAATCTATTCTCCTCTGGACAAAATGACAAGATGGAAGAAATCACCTCAACAAAAAGAACAAGAGGTAGTACCGACTGCCAGGGACCTACTCAATACGGACATTAGTACGATGTCAGATCTAGAGTTCAGAATCATCACTTTAAAGATACTAGCTGGGCTTGAAAAAAACATGGAAGTTATTAGAGAAACCCTTTCTGGAGAAATAAAAGAACTAAAATCAAACCAAGTCGAAATCAAAAAGGCTATTAATGAGGTGCAATCAAAAAGGGGGGAGCTAACTGCTAGGATAAATGAGGCAGAAGAGAGAATCAGTGATATAGAAGACCAAATGATGGAAAATAAAGAAGCTGAGAAAAAGAGAGATAAACAACTACTGGATCACGAGGGCAGAATTCGAGAGATAAGCGATACCATAAGATGAAACAACATTAGAATAATTGGGATCCCAGAAGAGGAAGAAAGTGAGAGAGGGGCAGAAGGTATATTGGAGCAAATTATAGCAGAGAACTTCCCTAATTTGGGGAAGGAAACAGGCATCAAAATCCAGAGAAGCCTGGACCCTGCCTATTTTCAGACCACAATGCTTTGAAGCACAGAGAACCCCTCTCAAAATCAATAAAAATAGGTCAACACCCCGACATCTAATAGTAAAACTTACGAGTCTCAGAGACAAAGAGAAAATCCTGAAAGCAGCTCGGGAGAAGAGATATGTAACCTACAATGGTAGAAATATTAGATTGGCAAAGACCTATGCACAGAGACCTGGCAGGCCAGAAAGGACTGGCAGGATATATTCAGAGCACTAAATGAGAAAAATATGCAGCCAAGAATACTATATCCAGTTAGGCTGTCATTGGAAATAGAAGGAGAGATAAAAAGCTCCCAGGACAAACAAAAACTAAAGGAATTTGCAAACACAAAACCAGCCCTACAAGAAATATTGAAAGGGGTCCTCTAAGCAAAGAGAGAGCCTAAAAGCAACATAGACCAGAAAGGAACACAGACAATATACAGTAACAGTCACCTTACAGGCAATACAATGGCACTAAATTCCTATCTTTCAATAGTTACCCTGAATGTAAATGGGCTAAATGCCCCAATCAAAAGACACAGGCTATCAGATTGGATAAAAAAACAAGACCCATCGATATGCTGTCTGCAAGAGACTCATTTTAGACTCAGAGACACCCCCAGATTGAAAGTGAGGGGGTGGAAAACCATTTACCATGGTAATGGACACCAAAAGAAAGCTGGGGTGGCAATCCTTATATCAGACAAATTAGATTTTAAACCAAAGACTGTAATAAGAGATTAGGAAAGACACTATTTCCTACTTAAAGTGTCTATCCAACAAGAAAATCTAACAATTGTAAATATCTATGCCCCTAACATGGGAGCAGCCAATTATATAAGGTAATTGATAACAAAAGCAAAGAAACACATTGAAAACAATACAATAATAGTGGGTGACTTTAACCGCCCCCCTCACTGAAATGGACAGATCATCTAAGCAAAAGATCAACAAGGAAATAAAGACTTTAAATGACGCACTGGACCAAATGGACTTCACAGACATATTCAGAACATTCCATCCCAAAGCAACGGAATACACATTCTTCTCTAGTGCCCATGGAACATTCTCCAGAATAGATCACATCCTAGGTCATAAATCAGGTCTCAACTGGTACCAAAAGATTAGGATCATTCCTTGCCTATTTTCAGACCACAATGCTTTGAACTAGAACTCAATCACAAGAGGAAAGTCAGAAAGAACTCAAATACATGGAGGCTAAATAGCATCCTCCTAAAGAATGAATGGGTCAACTGGGAAATTAAAGAAGAATTAAAAAAATTCATGGAAACCAATGAAAATGAAAACACAACTGTTCAAAATCTTTGGGATGCAGCAAAGGCAGTCCTAAGAGGAAAGTATATAGCAATACAAGCCTTTCTCAAGAAACAAGAAAGGTCTCAAGTACACAACCTAACCCTACACCTAAAGAAGCTGGAGAAAGAACAGCAAATAAAGCCTAAACCCAGCAGGAGAAGAGAAATAATAAAGATCAGAGCAGAAATCAATGAAATAGAAACCAAAAGAACAGTAGAACAGATCAACGAAACTAGGAGCTGGTTCTTTGAAAGAATTAACAAGATTGATAAGCCCCTGGCCAGACTTATCAAAAAGAAAAGAGAAATGACCCAAATAAATAAAATCATGAATGAAAGAGGAGAGATCACAACCAACACCAAAGAAATACAAACAATTATAAGAACATATTATGAGCAACTCTATGCCAGCAAATTAGATAACCTGGAAGTAATGGATGCATTCCTAGAGATGTGTAAACTACCAAAACTGAACCAGGAAGAAATAGAAAACCTGAACAGACCTATAACCACTAAGGAAATTGAAGCAGTCATCAAAAATCTCCCAAAACACAAAAGCCCAGGGCCAGATGGCTTCCCAGGGGAATTCTACCAAACATTTCAAGAAGAATTAATACCTATCCTTCTGAAACTGTTCCAAAAAATAGAAATGGAAGGAAAACTTCCAAACTCATTTTTTTTTTTTTAAAGATTTTATTTATTCATTTGAGAGAGAGAATGAGAGAGAGAGCACATGAGAGGGGGGAGGGTCAGAGGGAGAAGCAGACCCCCCGCTGAGCAGGGAGCCCGATGCGGGACTCGATCCAGGGACTCCAGGATCATGACCTGAGCCGAAGGCAGTCGCTCAGCCAACTGAGCCACCCAGGCGCCCCCAAACTCATTTTATGAGGCCAGCATTACCTTGATCCCAAAACCAGACAAAGACCCCATCAAAAAGGAGAACTACAGACCAATATCCTTGATGAACATGGATGCAATAATTCTCACCAAAATACTAGCCAATAGGATCCAACAGTACATTAAAAGGATTATTCACCACGACCAAGTGGGATTTATCCCTGGGCTGCAAGGTTGGTTCAACATCCGCAAATCAATCAACGTGATACAATACATTAACAAAAGAAAGAACAAGAATCATATGATCCTCTCAATAGATGCAGAAAAAGCATTTGACAAAGTACAGCATCCTTTCTTGATCAAAACTCTTCAGAGTATAGGGATAGAGGGTACATACCTCAATATCATAAAAGCTATCTATGAAAAACCTACAGCGAATATCATTCTCAATGGGGAAAAACTGAGAGCTTTCCCCCTAAGGTCAGGAACGCGGCAGGGATGTCCACTATCACCACTGCTATTCAACATAGTATTGGAAGTCCTAGCCACAGCAATCAGACAACAAAAAGAAATCAAAGGCATCCAAATCGGCAAAGAAGAAGTCAAACTCTCACTCTTTGCAGATGATATGATACTTTATGTGGAAAATCCCAAAGACTCCACCCCAAAACTGCTAGAACTCATACAGGAATTCAGTCAAGTGGCAGGATATAAAATCAATGCACAGAAGTCAGTGGCATTCCTATACACCAACAACAAGTCAGAAGAAAGAGAAATTAAGGAGTCGATCCCATTTACAATTACACCCAAAACCATAACATACCTAGGAATAAATCTAACCAAAGAGGCAAAGGATCTGTACTCAGAAAACTATAAAATACTCATGAAAGAAATTGAGGAAGACACAAAGAAATGGAAAAACGTTCCATGCTCATGGATTGGAAGAACAAATATTGTGAAGATGTCAATCCTACCTAGAGCAATCTACACATTCAATGCAATCCCCATCAAAATACCATCCACTTTCTTCAAAGAAATGGAACAAATAATCCTAAAATTTGTATGGAACCAGAAAAGACCCCGCATAGCCAGAGGAATGTTGAAAAAGAAAAGCAAAGCTGGCGGCATCACAATTCCAGACTTCCAGCTCTACTACAAAGCTGTCATCATCAAGACAGTATGGTACTGGCACAAAAACAGACACATAGATCAATGGAACAGAATAGAGAGCCCATAAATGGACCCTCAACTCTATGGTCAACTAATCTTTGACAAAGCAGGAAAGAATGTCCAATGGAAAAAAGACAGTCTCTTCAACAAATGGTGTTGGGAAAATTGGACAGCCACATGCAGAAGAATGAAACTGGACCATTTCCTTACACCACACACAAAAATAGACTCAAAAAATGGTTGAAAGACCTCAATGTGAGACAGGAGTCCATCAAAATCCTAAAGGAGAACACAGGCAGCAACCTCTTCGACCTCAGCCACAGCAACTTCTTCCTAGAAACATCGCCAAAGACAAGGGAAGCAAGGGCAAAAATGAACTATTGGGACTTCATCAAGATAAAAAGCTTTTGCAAAGCAAAGGAAACAGTCAACAAAACCAAAAGACAACTGACAGAATGGGAGAAGATATTTGCAAATGACATATCAGATAAAGGGCTAGTATCCAGAATCTATAAAGAACTCATCAAACTCAACACCAAAAGAACAAAGAATCCAATCAAGAAATGGGCAGAAGACATGAACAGACATTTTTCCAAAGAAGACATCCAAATGGCCAACAGACACATGAAAAAGTGTTCAATATCGCTCGGCATCAGGGAAATCCAAATCAAAACCTCAATGAGATACCACCTCACACCAGTCAGAATGGCTAAAATTAACAAGTCAGGAAATGACAGATGTTGGCGGGGATGCGGAGAAAGGGGAACCCTCCTACACTGTTGGTGGGAATGCAAGCTGGTGCAGCCACTCTGGAAAACAGTATGGAGGTTCCTCAAAAAGCTGAAAATAGAGCTACCATATGATCCAGCAATTGCACTACTGGGTATTTACCCCAAAGATACAAAAGTAGGGACCCGAAAGGCTACGTGCACCCCGATGTTTATAGCAGCAATGTCCACAATAGCCAAACTGTGGAAAGAGCCAAGATGTCCATCAACAGATGAATGGATAAAGAAGAGGTGGTATATATATACAATGGAATATTATGCAGCCATCAAAAGGAATGAGATCTTGCCATTTGCAATGATGTGGATGGAACTGGAGGGTATTATGCTGAGCGAAATAAGTCAAACAGAGAAAGACATGTATCATATGACCTCACTGATATGAGGAATTCTTAAACTCAGGAAACAAACTGAGGGTTGCTGGAGTGGGGGGTGGGGTGGGAGGGATGGGGTGACTGGGTGATGGACACTGGGGAGGGTATGTGTTCTGGTAAGCGCTGTGAATTGTGCAAGACTGTTGAATCTCAGATCTGTACCTCTGAAACAAATAATGCAATATATGTTAAGAAAGAAAAAAAGAAGAAGAAGAATGTAGCAGGAGGGGAAGAATGAAGGGGGGGAAATCGGAGGGGGAGAAGAACCATGAGAGACGATGGACTCTGAAAAACAAACTGAGGGTTCTAGAGGGGAGGGGGGTGGGAGGATGGGTTAGCCTGGTGATGGGTATTGAGGAGGGCACGTTCTGCATGGAGCACTGGGTGTTATGCACAAACAATGAATCATGGAACACTATATCTAAAACTAATGATGTAATGTATGGGGATTAACATAACAATAAAAAAATTAAAAAAAAAAAAAAGTTATTCCCAAGGTCCAGATGTATAGGAAAATGTCAAGTGTTTCAAGTCAGACTTAAATATCTAAATATTACTAGTTAAGTGCAGAGGTAGTTTTGGTTTTTAAAAATGAGCTCAGTGTCTTGCTGATTAACTGTAAACTATAGTATGGTGAGCCCAGCTGGTATCAGGAGTCAAGGAAAACAATGGTGCTAAGATGTGTTTTGTGATAGTAGGAGCCACATAGCAAATGTTTATTGAGGGCCTAGAGTGTTTCCACTCTGTGTTCACAAAGAGGCATTTAACAAGCTAATTTTGTAAAGGAGGGGGCCATTCTGAATTGTCTATCTACAGGCCTGAGTGCCTTTGGAAGAAACAAAGAAAGAGGAAAACCAGTCTCCATCATGGAGAACTACTTGCTATTAGTAGCCAAAAGACTGAGACATAAAATAGTTTCAAGAAGCTACAAATGCAAGCCCTCAGGGTCTGTGCCAGAAGATAGGATGACTCAAAGACATCCATGCATGCGTAGCCCCAAATGTCATCTAGTTAAGGAAGGCTGAGCCACCTTCTGGGCTTTACATCACACTTTGAGGGAAATGGTGGCCTCAGTGGGAAGGACACCATCCCACATGACTTGTGAGGTTGATCCACCAAAGTAGTGAGTGGTCCTTCTCCATGTGGAATCTCTAAAGCTCTACCTCTCAGGGGTCTTAATGATACTCCAATCTTTAGACTCTTCGGCCTGAGAGAACTGGACAAGGCTTACATAGACTCTATATGTAGGTAGGGGTCTGTTCTTTATAAAGCTCTATAGAGAGTGGGTGTTGTATGTAAATGATGAATGAAGTTCATTGATGAAGTTACAGAATACTTCCACATGCATGGTCTCATTTAATCCTGACAGAACCCCTGCAAACTAATTGTTATCATCCACATTTTTTAGGTAAAACTAAACCCACAGAGAGAAAAACTATGCACCAGCCTAATAGCAAAACCAAAACTGACAGCAACATCATATATTCTAGGTCCTCTCCACCTTCCACTCCCATCCTGGCATTTATCTCTGGCTCTAGCTCTATATATTTCCTTTTCTCCCTTATCCACTCACATTACTTCCTTCCACTTCTCTGTTCCCACTGCCTGTTCATTAGTTTGGACCACTCTTCCTCTTTACCTGGATTAGAATATGGCCTTTGCATTGGTCGCCCACATTCATTCTCATCCCCTTACTCCTCCACCCAGCAATCACAATTATCTTTCGAAAACCCAAATCTGATTATAATCCATTAATCTTGCCCTTTGAATCAAATGTAAACTCCTTCAAGATTTAGGCCTTACAGATTTCTCTTACCTCTACCCCTGTCCCATTGTCTACTCCAGCCATACTGAACCACTTTCAGCCAATCCCTACTCATTATCACTTCTGGAACTTTGCATACTTGAAATGCTCACCTTCTCTTACTCTCTTGGCAACTACCCCCCTCCCCCTGTCCTTCTATGGGCACTTCACCTTGGTATCCACTCCTCATTTAGGTATTCCTTATATTTTTCCCCACTTTATGTCTTCCTTAATCTTCCTCAACTTTCCCGTTCTAGTATCCCATTGCATCTAACACTTTTGTAACACTACATTCTGTTGAATTTGCCTTTTGTATTCAGTAAGTGAGCCTTAGTTTCTGTACCATACAAACAAAAAAATTTTAATGGTTATAAGAGTGTAAGTTTTCTTTCTGTCTTAAACAACAGTCCATTGAACCCGAACAGTGCAGGAGTTTGAGAGCAGCCTTCCACTGAGGATTCAGGGCCCTGTGCTCCTTCCATCCTGTGGCCTGGCCATCTTCCACAGTCATTGGAAACAGAGAGTGGAGAAATTAGAGCTAGTTCTTAACCTAGTCAGCTCGAAAGTGACACACATTACATCATTCACATTATATTGGCAAGAACTTGTTATGGGGCTCAACTTAGATGCAGAGGGGGTTGTGAAATATCCCTGGCTAAGCAGCTGCTTCCTGGCAACAGTGCTACTCCATGCAAAAGGAGCATACATCTTTCGTTAACTGACCGTCTCTGCCACCCCTATGTTCTTTGTCTTCCCTGATAGCCTGAAAGTAGGGGCTGTGTCCCTATCTCCTAGACATATTTATGAAATTAATGATTAGGCAATTATCTACCTATATCTATAGGTAGATAGATATAGATACATTTGTCAATATAGATCAGTAACTTTAATATTTTGTAGTTCACAGACACCAGAGAATGTCATATAAATGTAGATAAAGTCATGTACATTTTCTCCAGAAAAATGCAAATTCATGAAATTTTATCTATAATTTCATATCATACATGTCACAATATCACCTGTCTTCATTTAGAAAGAAGCAAGACTCAGATGACAATCAAGCTCACTCATAAAATCTCTAGGGGGGCCCTGGACTCCATGTTAAGAACTATAGTGTAGGGTACATAGTGTATCTGAACAAATTCTTCGCATCTTTGGTTGGTAGGTTGGTAGGTTGGTTGGTTGGTTGGTTGGTTGGTTGGTTTGACCGTAGGTTTTTATCCCTGGGAAATCCCACATGATTAAGCATTCCCTCCTCTATGTTCCCACAGCATTCCCTACCTTCCACTCTCAGTGCCTAATGTATTTAGAAGGTGGTCCCCCACTTAAGTTGATTAACTCATGTCGAGCACCTCAAAGTACCTATCACGTAGTACGGTGCTCCAAACAAATCTTGAAAGGAATGAACTAGATCAGTTGAGTATCATCACTCTACAACATATGTTTCAAGGTAAATCAGCTCAACATCTGCCCTAGCGAGAAAACCCAACATAGCCCAGGAGTGACTGAGGGGACAGTTACATACCAGAGTGACTAATTCCCAGCTATAGGGGGAAGGCGTGCTCCATCTGGAAAACAGATGGAATGTTCCCTTTTAGTTCTAAACATAAATTAAATTTCACTATCTGCCAAAATGGAAAGTTAACATTGATTTTGTGAGTTTTTTCCTCCTTAAGGAAAAAAAAAGCCATTTGTTTAAACTTCATGACAAATTTTTGTTCCATATTGTGATTATAACACCTAATTTCCTAATTAAACATGCTAATTGTGAGTTACCTCACATAACTACAAAGCACAGAAGTATAATTATCTAATAAAAAGCTTTTATGAAACTTTTGTGGGAGAGAAGGCTGGCTGAGGAGACAGCTGATTAGCAAGAACAAGAGTGTTGCCACCTAGGGGCCCACTGTGTCTGAACTGCCAGTGGGTAACAATTACAATTTGGCTCCATGCTTGAGCTTCTCTGAGAAATCCTCTTTCTGTAACTGAGGGCATGGTAGCAAAGCCACTGTGTGGTGAGAAAAAAAAAAAAAAAAAAAGGAAGAACCTCTGTGTGGGCAAATGGGATTCTGCTCACTTCCAGGCTGAGACTGGAGCAGGCGAAAACTTTCTATGTGGTGTTTCATTTTCATGAGATTGTTTCCAGTACCACCCCCCAGTCCACACTCACAACTCCCCCATCATCATTACACATCCCAGGGGGGTCTTCATGACTCCACTTTCCTGAGCTTTTATGAAGCAGAATCACAAGCAGGAAGAACATCAGAGACAAGTGACAAGTGGTAGAATGGACCTCCAGAATAATGAACTGGGAGAAAAGGAGTAAGAATAGTGGATGTAGAGCCATTGAGTTCAGATTTAAGAGGGTTTGGTGACTTGGAGTAGGAATGAATTGGACAATGTAGAAAGGAGCTTGGGAGGAACCTTGCTGATCTGTATGAATGGGGTTCCTTTAAAGTTTTTCAAAGGCACATGTAAGGTTGGGATTTTTTTGTAAATATCCTCCATTGGCAGTTCTGTGCTTTTAAGATAATGTGTGTGTGTGTGTGTGTGTGTGTGTGTAAATTCCAGCTGCTTTCTTTCATAAATCATTATTACCACAATTAATACAACCACAATTATTTCCATATCCTGAAAGACCTCAGATTCAAGCATCCCTTCCTGTTCTCTTGGCTCTTTTGGCTTGTCTTTTTTTTTTTTCCTCAGCTCACCACCATCAAATCAATCAAGTGGGCCTTTATCTTTCTACTCAGTAGTCTAAAGGTCAAGGCAAGTAAACACTTAAGCTAAAGCATACAAAAGAAATTGATAGAAAGGTTGAAACTATGTCATGTCAATGGACTAAGCTACAACCACTGTAATGTCCCATAATTATGTTCCTGTTACTCCCTACAAGATTCTGTGTAATCCTCATCAAACTGTGTATTAAAAATATTATCTATGACCAAAATTATCAGGTTAGATTGATTTTTCCATTCCATGTTATGTATATAATTGAAGCAGTAGCCCAGCAGCCATGATTTAAGTTGCATCATGTTGAAGTGACAGTAGATTTCATGGTGGGGTATGGAACAGACACTTTGATGGTACCTTGTCAAGATTTGTCTCCTGATTCTTCTCTCCTGTGAGGCAAGAGACCAGCCAGGCCTGATGTTTCCCAAGCAGACTGAAGGTTGTCATGGTCTCATTTATTTACTGTGGGAATTCATAGACACTATGATTTATTTTTCCAGAGTGGAATACAGCAAAAATTTCCCAAAACCTCACATAACCAGCAGCATTGAGAGTAACACAAGAGAACAAATAAAATCAACAGGTCCCCAGGGCATTTTTCGTGGCACAACCTGACCAGAGATAATTTCTTCAGAGAGAATAGATAAGCTTATGTCTGGAAAATTCCACTTCATAGGTCAGAAAGAAAGGTTTTGAAGTGAAGGTTATACAATATAGAAGAAAATATATCCATGATAGCATACTACCTAGCTCATAGTAGACAATCCATGAAGATTTGTTGAATGTATTTTTTTTTCATAAACAAAAGTCCCTCTTGGTGGTCATTGGTTTCGATTTTTTTCAAGATTTATGCTTATTTTGATGAATTCCATATACAATTCCCTCAGTTTCATGGAAGAGGGGGAAATATTTCCTTAGATGCCATGATGTGGAAAACATTCCTGGGTTTTGATTTTTACATCCGTTTTCAAAAGCTTTTTATTTCAGGATAATTTTAGCCTTAGAAAAAAATTTGAAAAAGTAGTACAGAGCGTTCCCACATACCTTCTACTTGGCTTCCCCTTGTCTTAACCTCTTTAAAAAAATAGAAAAATGATAAAAGCTAAGAAATTAACCTTCTCTACTGTTAGCTAAAATGCAGAACTTATTCACATTTTACCAGTTTTCTACAAATGACCTTTTTCCGTTCCATAATCCCAAATTGTACTTAGTTGTCATGTTTCCTCAGTCTCCTCCAGTATGACAATTTCTTTATGTCTTTCTTTGTACTGACACATTTGAAGAGTACTGGTCAGCTGTTTTGTAGAAAATCCCTTGTGTTTGTCTACTGTTCTCTCATTATTAAATTGGGAATATGCATTATTGGAAAAAATAGAAGTGTGTGCCTTTCTCTGTATCAAATCAGAGTGTATGATGTTAACTTCAATCACTTGTCTAAGATGATCTGCCAGAGTTTTCCACTGTAAAGTTACTTTTTTCCCTTTGTAATAAATAAATATTTGGGGGAGATCATTGAAACTATGCAAATACTCTCTTTCTGCTTAAACTTTCGCCCACCAATTTTAGCAACCATCAGTGGATCTTGCCAGAGGCAATTATTACTATAGTGTTCTAAAGATGATTTTCTATTTAATTTCATTTACATTTATTAATTGAAACTTTTCTGGAAAGAAGAGTTGTCATTTTTCCATCAATTATGTACATCAGTATGAGCTCATGGATATTTATTTTGTTCTTTGGGTTGTCATCCAATACTGTCATTTATATGTCCCCATTCTTCTTACTCTGTTTTGGTTTTTGAGTACTTTCTCACTCTCTGGAATTCCAAGATGTTCCAGGCTCATCTTGCATTTTCCCTGCCCCAGCCCTGAAGTCAACCAAGTCACCAAATAGCCCTTGGTTGGTGTTATCAGTGGATGGTGTTTAAAATGATGCTACTGAAGTGTCATGAATTCATTGTTTTTGCCAGATCAGAACTTTAGGAAGTCTCTGTTATGGACTGAATGTTTGTGTCCCTCCAAAACTCATATTTAAACTCCTAACCCTAATGTTTATTATCATCACATTACCAAATGTGATGGTAATAAAAGGTGGGGTCTTTACGAGGTACTTAGGTCATGAGAGTAGAGCCCCCATGAATAGGATTAGTGCCCTTATAAAAAAGATCCTAGAGAGTTTCCTCATCTCTTCTGCCATGTAAGGACACAGCTGGAAGGCAGCAGCTATGAAACAGGAAGCGGGACCTCACCAGACACCACATCTGCTAGCACCTTGAACTTGGGCTTCCCAGACTTGAGAGCTGCGAGAACTAAATATTTGTTGATTAAGCCCCCCAGCCTATAATATGTTGGTTAAAGCAGTCCAAACCAACCAAGATAGTCTCCCATCCCAACCCACTCCCATCTACCCATAAGACAAAAACACAGCCCCTCAGCCCCAAACCCACACAACAAATTGACATGTAGTCCTGTTTACTATTTACTATTACCACAGGGGTAATAACCAGTCAAATTAGTTGCCAGCCTTAATCCTGGGGCAGAGCCCTGGGAAATAGTCATTAATAAAACCCTTTGCTGCTAGGTCTTGAGAAGATGCTGGGAATGTGGCGGGTATAAGTGGAGCCATGGTAGGAGTCACAGCAGCTTGAAGCCAAGGGTCAACAACAATATCTAACCAATAGGACTGTTGCTGTATTTTAAGTACTGGTAGAGCCATTGTGATAATGTGCTTTATAATAAAAAATATATATATATTTGGTCTTTGTCCGCATTTTTGGCAGAGTTCATGAAACCATTTGAATTTCCTAGGTGGTGAAAGCAGTGAAGATGCCTTTTGTTTTGTTAATGAGGTGGCTTTGGGAAAGAATCAAAGGATGGAGCTTACTTACCAGTGCACTAAACATCTTGTTGCAGGGTTGGAACTTTCAGTCCCATCCTCAACCTCTAGGGAGGAGACAAGGTCTAGAGTTTGAATCAATCAGCAATAGCCAATTATTTAATCAATTATGACTATGTATGAAGCCTCCGTAAAAACCCAAAGGACAGGGTTCAGTGAGTTTCCAAGTTGGTGAACACACAGAGCTTTGGGAAGAGGACATGCTCAGGGAGCGGATGGAAGCTCTGTGCCCTTTCCCCTTACCTTGCTCTGTGCATCTCTTCCATTTGGCTGTTCAGAGTAATATCCTCTTATAGTAAACAAGCAAACTAGTAAGTAAAATGTTTCTCTGAGTTCTGTGAGTCACTCTAGCAAATTAATCAAACATAAGGAGGAGGTCATGGGAACCTGCAGTCTATAGCCAGTCAGTCAGGAGACGAGGTAACAACCTGGACTTCATATTGGTGTGTCACGTGTGTGTTGTGTGTCTGTCTGTCTGTTGGGAGGGAGATTGGACTTGCTTGTAGGACTGAACCCTTAACCTGTCAAATCTGACTCTATTTCCAGACAGATAGTGTCAGAATTAAGTTGAATAGTAGGACACCCAGCTGGTGTCAGAGAATTGATTGGATGTACAGTAAAAGACTCTCCCCCACTGGAATTGGATAAAAGAATTATCAGCCATACATGTACATAGCATGTACATAGCAGCTGAATATCATCCTTCTTTTTAGTTCCTTTGTAGTCCTCTACAAACTGGATGCTAATCCTGACCAGTGATACTATGTATGAGTCAGTGTAACCTTCTAGCTGAGAGCCAGGACTCTGGAATCAGCTTGACCTGCATTTGAATCCTGTTTCTAACTCACACCATCTGGTAATCCTAGTCAAGTTATTTGACCTCTCTGAGCCTCTGTTCACTCAGTAGAAAGGGATAATGAGAGCACCTACCTTGTAGCATTGTGTGAATGACAGAATCCATATGAAACACTCATCATAGTGCCTGGCACAGAGTATGTGCAGCAAATGTTAACACTGTTACTGCCAGTGCTATTATTACAAGTAATAATAATAATAACATAATGGTAGCCATTGTTTGATCTGTCATCAAGTTTTTGCTTTTTCTATCCTCCACAGAATGAGCAAACATTTAGAGAATTGTGCATGTTCCCTGCAAAAGTGGAGAGACTCAGGTCTTTGTCAAAGTGATACTGCAACATTGAGATGGAGAGTTCTCCTTCCAGTTACTAATTACCCTGCATATTCCACAGAACTGATAAAGTTTGCACAGAATGGTAAGATAATGACATTTTGTTTTACTTTGTCTTTATGAAGCCAGAAACAGTAACTGCATAGGAAAAATTCAATCTCTGTTGGCATAAATAGGTAGCTTATTAATTAGTTTTAATTCTATAAGTAACTTGGGCACAATTTTAATGTTTGTACCACCTGTAATTATATTCATAGAATACTAGAGGCAAAAATAATCTTAATGATAATTTAGTTCCATGAACTTGCTTTGCACAAGAGAAAACTGAAGCTCAGAAAAGTAAAGTGACTTTCCCAAGGTCACACAGCAAGATAGTATGTCTACCTCAGGATCTCAGTGCCTTCTGTCAGACACACAATACCCTTCTGCATATAAGTGATTATACTTGCTGCATAGAAGTGAAAATATTGTCCTGATGGCTAATCTCTAGCTAACTTTTGTGTTGTATCCCATGTTTTTAAGCTGGCAGCATCTTATTGGGTAAACAGAGAAAGATTCATAACAGTGATAACACTATCCTTTCAGTTCCCCTCCCCCAAATTAACTGATTTTATCATCAACAAAGCCCTGTGATTGCCATACTTAAGGTTCTGGATCTGAGATTTAGAATGATGAACTCTTCTTGTGGCAATCAAGGAGGACTTTAGAAAACATGATATTTTGCTCAGGCTGCTATAACAGAATGTCATAGACTGTGGGGCTTCAACAGTAATGTTTATTTTGCGTAGCTTTGGAGGCTGGAAGTCCAAGATCAGGGTGCCAGGGTGGTCAGGTTCTTGGTGAAGGCCTTCCTGGTTTACAGATGGCTATCTTCTCATTTCATCCTCATATGGGAGAGAGCAGAAGGAGAGGAAGCAAATTCTTTTCTCTTCTTATTAAGGGCACTGATCCCATTCATGAGGGCTTCATCCTCAAGACCTAATTACCTCCCAAAGATCCAACCTCCTAATGCCATCGTATTGAGAGTTAAAAATATTTTAAAGATTATTTATTTTAGAGAGAGAGAGATTGTAAGGGAGGGAGGGCCCGAGGGAGAATCTTAAGCAGACTCCCTGCTGAGTGTGGAGCCAGACACTGGGCTCAATCCCACAACCCTGAGATCATGACCTGAACCAAAACCAAGAGTCAGATGCTTAACCAACTGAGCCACTCATGCACACTGGGAGTTAGAATTTTAACACATGAATTTAAGGGAGACACAAACATTCAGTCCATAACACATGGCAGCTAAGCTGGGACTTGAAAGATAAGTAGAATATTATCCATTGGACCAGAACAAAAAGGGGGAGACATTCTAGGTAAAGGAAACAGCACGAACAAAAACAAGTAATATATCAGGGTATTCATTAACAAGCTTCCTCTTGTGCTTTGTTTTTTAATGTATTAAATACTGCATGGGAGGTAAAGAATGATAAAGGTATTTTTATTGGTTGTGGAATTTCAAGGGCTTATCAAACAGTTAATGAACAAAGATTGTGTACATTTTGTGGTTACAACTTTAACTAATAGGCAGAAGGGGAGTTTGAATTTATCTTCCAGTGTCCATAAAACAGTGTTGTAGTACTGTAATTATTAACATAATCATTAAAAAACAGCTTAGTTAAATTTAAGAAAACCTAGACATATGAAGACATAGCGTCTTCATCAAAGCAGCTCAAGTCCAGATAAAGCAAGCTTTCTAAATTGACTTTGATGCTTTGAAATAAAATCCTTGGAGAACCAATTATAGCAGCATCTGAAAAGCAATTATTATCAGCCACCACTGGTTTCCACCATGAGTTCTAATTTAATTACATCTTCTCTGTTTAAAATATAGTGCTGTACTACAAGTTACAGCAATGGAAAACGAGTTGAGGTTACCGACAAAAAAAATTTTTTTATACTGAAGGTAATTAGACTTGGTCATAGCTGCTTCCAAAAGAGACATGGGATTATGAACACATTAATTTCAAGTGGTCATTGCTGCAAAGGAATTTTAATTTTCAGAGTTGAGGGAATCATAATCCCTGGGTGAAATGGGTTTAGAATTTAAGGGATAGAGCTTGAACATCGCTTTGCCTAGCTTGTCTGCTCAGTGCCTTCCAGGGATCTCTTTCAGTCAGGATGCCTTATTCCAAGCAAAATTAAATTGACAGATTTGTTTCTTTGATTGTATTTAACAATTGCATTTAGCAAAAATTATGAATTCACTTTTCACACTTATAATGCTAGGGAACAAAAGTGGATATGCACTTCCCTGGCAGAAAACAAGCCATATGGACTTTTTTCAGAAAAGGCTTTTCCCATCATTCTCCAACTCATTACCTATCTGGTGGCACTAAAATTCCTCCTGTTTTTAGATCTATTTCCCAGGATGGTGATGAAGAATCATTGCATTTTCTGTGTGGAAAGAGTCCTTTTGATCACAAGCCCTCTGAGCTGTTTTATAGCTGAGGACATTGAGAGGCATGGTCATTAAGTGGACTTCTCAAGGTTACCAACATGCCAGGCAGAGCAGAGACCAGATTCCAGTTTACCTGCCTTGCAGTTCCACTGAGGCAGGGAATATTCTGTGGGAATGAAATCTGCATTTGTCCTTGACCTGTAGAATGAAGTTAATCTCTACCTGTTCCCCACCATTTTTTTTAAACTTTGGTTAGTCGTTGTTTCTCAGAGTCCCCCAATAGTGTTTCATATCCTCTAAGTAAATATTCCTTAAAAAAAAAAAATTTAAGTGCACAGAAACGGACCCAATGCCAGACCTATTAGGTCAGAATGTATCACACTGAAGTTTTAAAATACTGCTCTTCACCACACGAGGAAGTTGAAAGCTTATGTAAAAATCATCAAGGAGCCTTTTCTGAACCACACATACCTAGTATTCCTACCTTTCATCACTGCTCATGGTAATATACCTAAGAATGGACACATAAAAGAATATCCCCCAATAAGAAAACCATTGCTCTGAAGAGTACCAGGAACAAAGATAGAGCAGGTTAAATATTCTACAGGTAGAATAAACAGGTTCTATGTGCTTTCTATCTGCTTATACTGAAAGACACAGACATAATAGAATGATTAAAAACAAGAAAGCAAAATCAATGTAATAAAGATGTCTTGGCAGAGAAAAACTGTACAGAACACTGAGGTTAACAAAACTTGCTAAGACAGAGCACGTGGCAATTTCTGAGCTTCCTGGCAACCATTACAAAAAGGGAAATGCAGAGTGCTATAGTGCTCTCATAATCTGACAGCAGTACAAAGGAGTACTGGTTTTTTTATAAGCATGAAATTCTATGAAAATGTAATGAGGTGACATTAAATTCACTTATAACTTTTAAAAAGATAGAACTTCTAGCACTTGTCAAGTGTGTATTTCTCAGCAGTAGAACTCTGGCCCCTATATAACCTTCAGTCTCATCTCATGGTGCATCGTGGAGAAACAAAAGAAGCAGAGGCAGAAAAGGATATCTTGGAGGGGTAAGACAGCACACCTGTATTTGCCTGCATCAGGTAGGTAAAGGTCTTCTACGCAAGGCAGTTGCCCAGCACAAGGAGTTTGGCAGCTCCACATCAGCCTCAAAGCTAAAGATTCCTCTAGAGATCCAGTTAGGGCATCTTTGCATTATATGTGCTGCAATTCACCAACATCACAACCCTGAGAACACGGTCTTAAAGACTCAGGGATCCAGCCAATCATATGCTTTGGAGAATTCTAGAATTTGAGTTTTCATTTACTGCAGGAGCTTACTGCAGCACCTCTTAAATTACCAATTTCAAATGTGTCAGCATAAAAATTGAGCCACTGTTCCCTTTGGCTGAAAATTGTATGACTTGAGTGGTGTTCTCTCAAAATATTTCTTAGAACACTTCTTGAGGCTATAAAACAAAACAAAACAAAATCACTTATCTCCAGGTCAGTAACTCTCCAGAGAGCCATAAAAATAATTTTTTTTGTTTATGTAAAGGGTAAAAAATTATTAAAAAACAAAACCACAAAACCTGGCCTACAGATTTTATCTGACTCCTTTTGAATGGTGTAATGGAACTCTAAAATATAGTAAGATTCCCCTCCAAAGGAAGAAGTTATCAAAAGTAATGCGAATAGTCTATGTTAGAAATATTTTATTGAATGAGAGGATTAAGACCTATTTCACTCTTTCATAGTGAGTTGCTGTATGTTTTCCAATCTAGTTTGTAAACCCTGGATCTATCACACCACAGATAATATCGGACTTATCAGTATACCATCTCCCAAGACGAGCAGCTTCAGAGGCAGCAGGCAGTTCTGATTGAGCTGCCAAGTGCTCTGGGAAAGAGAAATGTTGCTCCTTTTCCAAGGAGATTTCACTCTGGCTATGACTCATATTGCTAATTGCTCAAGTGCCCAATTATTGGGTCATGCTTGAAATCATCCAATTCAAAAGGGAATTCCTAAGAGATTATTTCTCTTTTGCAAATTTGATGCCCAAATTAAAGGAGGGAAGTTACAAGTCTCCATGCCTCTCCTTTCTTTACTGATGTAAAAGATTTTACTCCTCTATTGTTCCAGCTCAGCCAGAGAAGACTGAGGTCCTATGTCAGTCTCAGCTTGAAGCACTAAAGATTTCTCCATTGAAATTTTCTACATGAAATCTAGCACTAAATTCTGCTACTTCACTCAGAGTGAGACTAAACAAAGAATTGGATGTTTAAATTCAGACAGCTGTCAGAACCTTTGGGAGCCAGGTAGAAAGAAAGTGGTGTCCACATAAGGAAGAGTGGAGCTTAAGACGTAGACTCCCCTCCCACCCCCACCTCATAGAATCACCTGCTGCCCCAACCCATTGTCCCAGACATGAGCTTTGTGCTCTTTGATAGCTCACATCACCTCATTATTAGAGATCCTTCTGTCATTCTCTTACTCTACAAAACAGTGTAAAGTTATGTAGGAGGGTGTAAAATGTCTTCCCAAATCACACAAGAATGTGTAGATTCTCAAGGAGATGAAAAGCTCCCAAGATGTTACATCCCATAAAATCCTCCTGATAGACCAAATCTGAAATAACTGTAGCCTTGAGCATCCCCTAATTCCAGGGCTGGGGACAAGTAAAGAGGAGAGGGACCCATCCAAACATACTTCCCCACTTGTTCACCTAGGGCAAATGCAACTTCTGGCATTCATTTTGAAGTATAAACAATTTCTGTTTTATCTCCTCTGTTTTATCTCTTAATGATATTTCACTTAACCTCTTAAGTCAGTAACATTATTTTCTTTTTCAAGAGAGGCCCGGCACCATTCTCATTTGTTGATTTGTGGATACTAAGAAAATGTATCCCACCAACCCACTATTACTTGAAAACATTAAACTTACAGTAGGATGAAAAGCATAGAGATCAGAGGAGTGAAAGGAGAAGTTAAGGAACTCAGAGAATAAGAAAAAAATGGCATAAATGCTATGATCTCTTTGTACCTTCTAGCTCAACATATCCTACTGTTTGTAGGACACAGTTTCCCTGTTATAGGACTTCCTGGGGTTGTTAACATGTATAATGTATCTCTTAAAGATGGGTAGTGAGCCTAGTATGCCAAACATTTTTCAAGTTTGTGCAGGCCACTTCCTTGCTGCTTTTCCCATCAGGAATCTGAGATCTGTAACTCTTCAGATAGTTGATAAAGTATCTCGAAGCACTAACCTTGAGACATTACATCCTTGCTATTCTCTGCTCTGAGGGACTATGGATAAGTGAATCCTATAACTAACGCAGCAAAAAAAGAGCAGCCAGTCACAGCTCCATTGACTAAATCAATGCTTATATCCATCCCCCAAAATGAAACTTCAATCTGATTCAAGAACTTTGTGATTTCTTTTTTTTTTTTAAGATTTAATTATTTGAGAGAGAGAGAGAGAGAAACCACAAGCAGGGGGAGAAGAAGAGGAAGAGGGAAAGAGAGAATCCTCAAGCAGACACCCTGCTGAACACAGAGCCTCATGCAGGGCTCCATCCCAGGACCCTGAGATAATGACCTGAGCTGAAACAAGAGTCAGATGCTTAACCAACTGAGCCCCCCAGGCACCCCGAGCTTTGTGATGTCATATTCAAAACAAAAAAAAGAATCTGTACTGTGATCAGTCAATGACATTTGGGTCTGAGGCAATCATCATTGGTTCCCTATCCCTATTACAAATGATTTCCAAATCAGTAAGCATTTGAAGTCTTCCACTCTGCATCAATAGAACACAATGCTTAAACTGAATGATTATGAAAAGTGAATGTCAGAAGTTTATTACATGCACATAGATGTGATTTCAAGAACATCTGCTCCATGGGCCTCCCATGGTTTTATTCTTGGCTTAAGTAAATTCCCCAAAGTTCTGTTCTCAAAAGCAATCATGGGACTCTAAGGATATTCTGCCAGTGAAGTTGACAGAAGGTACAGAGTAGTCAGACCAGATGGGGAAGGGGAGCTTGAGAGTTCATCATACTTTCTAAGTGAGTTTGAGTGATGGTCATCAATACAGTGTTATTAAGCAAAATTATATCAGGCAGACCAAATGGAACAATTCTTTAAACAAGAAGAACTTGTGTGCAGGTGCAAACAAGCATGAAATAGAATTCTGCTAATGAGTATCCATTACTAGCTAAATATATAATCAAATTATTTAGGTCCTACTCATGGCAGTGAGAAATCAATTATTCATCATAAATCTGGAGATGCATATTGACCACCTTGGTGTGCGTGTCTAACTTGGTCTGTAATGAATGGATGTTTCAGTTTCAAGAGTGTATTATCATTAGTACATAGGTAATAAAAAATCAAAAATAGCTGAAAAGTTTTGAAGTAATGAAAAATCAAAAATGTTGAAAAGCTTTCCTTATTTTTTAAATAAATATATGAAGGTGAAAAATTTCTTCTTTTTAAGAAATGGTACTGGAACAACTGGGCATCCTTTTCAAAACAATAAACCTGAACCAACACTTCGTACCTATAAAAATTCAACACAAAATGGATCATTGATCGAAATATAAACTATTAACTATTAAATTTCTAGAAGAAAACTTAGAAGAAAATGTTTGTGACCTTGGGTTAGCAAAGATTTCTTAGAACAACAACAACAAAAAAACATGCATCATAAAAGAAAAAGTTATTAATTGGATGTCATTAAAATTAAAATCTTCTTTTTTAAAAACACTGCTAAAGAAAATGAGAAGAAAAGCCATAAACCAGGAGAAGATATTTGCCAAATGCATATCTGATAAAAGTTTATAATCAATAATATATAAAGAATTCTCGGAGGGGAAAAGATGGCAGAGGAGTAGGGGACCCTATTCCAACTGGTCCCTGGAATTGAGCTGGATATCTACCAGATCACTCTGAACACCCATGAAATCAGGCTGAGATGTAAGAAGGTAGATCTGGATCTCTACAAACAGAATATCACAGGTGGTTGGTTTCGAGGTCAGAAGCAGGGAGCCATGATTCTGCAGGCAGGTATCAGAGGATAAACAGAACAGGGAGGGAGCCTGGCCGTCGGGATCCTACACTGCCAGTGAGTGATAGCCTCCCACGTTGGGGACTGGGCACAGACTCACAGACCGGTAGCGGCGGGGAAAGGAGTTAGGGCAGCTCCCAGAGGGAAACCAGAGCAGCGGGGCCGCGCATGCAAACTGGGGGTGGCTGGCGGTTTTAGAAGCACAAAGGATGAGACATGTCCCGACCTGGAGGCAGGACTGGGAGCACCGCTGAGGGGTGCACAACCCAGGATGCTGCAGTTTATAGCAGCACAGATGGAAAAGAGATGGTGTGGCCTGGAGAGCTCACTGAAGAACTGACTGTGATCTCTCTGCTCTGAGGCAGAGGGTTGGAAACGGTCTCTTCTGCTCTGACTCTTGGAAGAGGCGCGGAAAGCTGCCAGGGAAAGCCACCAGATAACAAAATCCCCCAAAACTCCTGTTTTCACTGAGCCCATCCTCCACCACAGGGGGCAGGGCAACTCTGCCCAAACAGGGTTGCCTGAGTAACAGTGCTGCAGGCCCCTCCCCCAGAAGACAGACTGGGAAAACAAGAGGCCAGCAACCCTAAGTTCCCTAGAAAACAGATGCATCTTGCTTGGGTTGTGGTCAATAATTTGGACTCTATACATTCCCTCAGCCACCCATAAACAGAATGACTAGGAGGAGGAACCCCCAAAATAGGAAAGACTCAGAGATTATGACTTATGCCACAGACTTAAAGATGGATTCAGATATAACCAAGATGTTGGAGATGGAATTCAGGGTAGCAATTGTGAAGACAATAGCTAGAATGGAGAAATCAATTAATGGCAACATAGCGTCTCTAAGGCCAGAAATGAAAGCTGAATTGGCAGAACTTAAAAATGCTATCAGTAAGATCCAATCTAATCTAGGTAATCTAACAGCTAGGGTAAGCGAGGCAAAAGAACGAATTAGTGACCTGGAAGACCATTTAATAGATAAAAAGGGAAAAGAGGAGGCCAGGGAAAACAACTCAGAATCCATGAAAATAAAATCAGAGAAATAAGTGACACCATGAAACTTTCCAGTGTCAGAATTATTGGAATCCCTGAGTGGGTGGAGAGAGAGAGAGGACTAGAAGATATATTTGAGCAAATCGTAGCTGAGAACTTCCCTGATCTGGGGAATGAAACAAACATTCATGTCCTAGAGGCAGAGAGGACCCCTCCCAAGATCAAGGAAAACAGGCCAACACCCCAGCATGTAATAGTAAAACTTGCAAATCTTAGAACCAAAGAAACCATCTTAAGGGCAGTTAGGGGGAAGAGATTCCTTACGTACAGAGGGAGGAACATCAGAATAACGTCAGACCTATCCACAGAGACCTGGCAAGCCAGAAAGGCCTAGCAAGACATATTCAGGGTACTAAATGAGAAGAACATGCAGCCAAGAATACTTTATCAGGCAAGGCTGTCATTTAGAATGGATGGAGAGATGCAGAGCTTCCAAGAGTGGCAGAAACTGAAAGAATATGTTAAGGGGGGTTCTATAAAAGGAGAAAGACCCCAAGAGTGATATAGAAAAGAAATTTACAGGAACAATCTATAAAAACAAGGTCTTCACAGGCAACATGATGACAATTAATTCATATCTTTCAATAATCACTCTCAACATGAACAGCCTAAATGCTCCCATAAAATGGCACAGGGTTGCAGATTGAATAAAAAGACAGGACCCATCCATATGCTGTCTACAAGAGACTCATTTTGAACCTAAAGGTACATCCAGACTGAAAGTGAAGGGATGGAGATCCATCTTCCATGCCAACGGACCTCAAAAGAAAGCTGGGGTAGCAATTCTTATATCAGACAAATTAGATTTTAAACTAAAGATTGTAGTTAGAGACACAGAAGGACACTATATCATTCTTAAAGGGTCTATCCAACAAGAAGATCTAACAGTTGTAATTATCTATGCCCCCAACATGGGAGCAGCCATCTACATAAGCCAACTGTTAATCAAAGTAAAGAGTCATATTGATAACAATATGTTAATTGTAGGAGACCTCAATACTCCACTCTCAGCAATAGACAGATCATCTAAGCAGAAAATCAACAAAGAAACAAGAGCTTTGAATGACACACTGGACCAGATGGACCTCATAGATATATACAGAACATTCCACCCTAAAACACCAGAATACTCATTCTTCTCGAGCGCACATGGAACTTTCTCCAGAATAGACCACATGCTGGGTCACAAATCAGGTCTCAACTGATACCAAAAGATTGAGATGATTCCCTGCATATTCTCAGACCCATAATGCTTTAAAACTGGAACTCAATCACACACACACACAAAAAAAAAAATTGGCAGAAATTCAAACACTTGGAAGCTAAAGACCACTCTGCTCAAGAATGGGTCAACCAGGAAACCAAAGAAGAACTTATACAATTCATGGAAACCAATGAGAATGAAAACACATCAGTCCAAAACCTATGGGATACTGCAAAGGCAGTCCTAAGGGGGAAATAATAGCCATCCAAGCCTCACTCAAAAAAATAGAAAAATCCCGAATTCACCAACTAACTCTACACCTTAAAGAACTAGATAAAAAGCAACAAACGATGTCTAAACCACGCATTAGAAGAGAAATAATTAAGATTAGAGCAGAGACCAATGAATTAGAAACCAGAAACACAGTAGATCAGATCAACGAAACTAGAAGCTGGTTCTTTGAAAGAATTAATAAGATTGATAAACCACTGGCCAGACTTATCCGAAAGAAAAGAGAAAGGACCCAAATTAATAAAATTATGAATGAAAGGGGAGAGATCACGACTAACATCAAGGAAATAGAAACAATTATTAGAAATTATTATCAACAACTATATGCCAATAAACTGAGCAATCTGGATGAAATGGAGGCCTTCTTGGAAACCTATAAGCTTCCAAGACTGAAACAGGAAGAAATTGACAACCTGAATAGGCCAATAACCAGTAACGAGATTGAAGCAGTGATCAAAAACCTCCCAAAAAACAAGAGTCCAGGGCCTGATGGATTATCTGGAGAATTCTACCAAACATTCAAAGAAGAAATAATACCTATTCTCCTGAAGCTGTTTCAAAAAACAGAAACAGAAGGAAACCTTCCAGACTCATTCTATGAGGCCAGCATTACCTTAATCCCCAAACCAGGCAAAGACCCCATCAAAAAGAATTTCAGACCAATATCTCTAATGAATATGGATTCCAAAATCCTCAACAAAATCCTAGCTAATAGGATCCAACAATACATTAAAAGGATCATTCTCCACAACCAAGTGGGATTTATCCCTGAGATGCAAGGGTGGTTCAACATTCACAAATCAATCAATGTGATAGAACACATTAATAAGAGGAGAGAGAAGAACCATATGGTCCTCTCAATTGATGCAGAAAAAGCATTTGATAAAATACAGCTTCCTTTCTTGATTAAAACTTTTCAGAGTATAGGGATAGAGGGAACATTCCTCAAGTTCATAAAATCCATCTATGAAAAACCCACAGCAAATATCATCCTCAATGGGGAAAAGCTGAGAGCCTTTCCCTTAAGATCAGGAACACATCAAGGATACCCACTCTCACCACTGTTGTTCAACATAGTACTAGAAGTCCTAGCAACAGTAATCAGGCAACAAAAAGAAATAAAAGGTATTCAAATTGGCAAAGAAGAAGTCAAACTCTCTCTTTTTGCAGATGACATGATACTTCATGTGGAAAACCCAAAAGACTCCACCCCCAAATTACTAGAACTCACAGCAATTCAGTAATGTGGCAAGATACAAAATCAATGCACAGAAATCAGTTGCTTTCTTATACACTAATGATGCAACTGTAGAAAGAGAAACTAGAGAAACGATTCCATTTACTATAACACCAAAAACCATAAGATACCTCGGAATAAACCTAACCAAAGAGGTAAAGGATCTATACTCTAGGAACTACAGAACACTCATGAAAGAAATTGAAGAAGACACAAAAAGATGGAAAAACATTCCATGCTCCTGGATTGAAAGAATAAACATTTTTAAAATGTCTATGCTACCCAGAGCCATCTATACCTTTAATGCCATCCTGATCAAAATTCCAAAGATATTTTTCAAAGTGCTGGAACAAACAATCCTAAAATTTGTATGGAATCAGAAAAGACCCCGAATCGCTGAGGAAATGTTGAAAAAGAAAAACAAAGCTGGGGGCATCACGTTGCCCGATTTCAAGCTATATTACAAAGCATTGATTACCAAGACAGCATGGTACTGGCACAAAAACAGACATATAGACCAATGGAACAGAATAGAGAGCCCAGATATGGACCCTCAACTCTGTGGTCAAATAATCTTCGACAAAGCAGGAAAAAATATGCAATGGAATAAAGACAGTCTCTTCAATAAATGGTGCTGGGAAAATTGGACAGCCACATGCAGAAGAATGAAACTCGACCATTCTCTAACACCATACACAAAGATAAACTCAAAATGGATGAAAGACCTCAATGTGAGATAGGAATCCATCAAAATCCTAGAGGAAAACATGGGCAGTAACCTCTTTGACATCAGCCACACCAACTTCTTTCAAGATACATCTCCAAAGCCTAGTGAAACAAAAGCAAAAATGAACTTTTGGGACTTCATCAAGATAAAAACTTCTGCACAGCAAAGGCAACAGTCAACAAAACAAAGAGGCAACCCACAGAAATGGGAGAAGATATTTGCAAATGACACTACAGATAAAGGGCTGGTATCCAAGGTCTATAAAGAGCTTCTCAAACTCAACATCCAAAAAACAAATAATCAAGTCAAAAAATGGGCAGAAGACATGAACAGACACTTCTCCAAAGAAGACATACAAATGGCTAACAGACACATGAAAAAATGTTCATCATCATTAGCCATCAGGGAAATTCCAATCAAAACCGCATTGAGATACCACCTTACACCAGTTCGAATGGCAAAAATTGACAAGGCAAGAAACAACAAATGTTGGAGAGGTTGTGGAGAAAGGGGAATCCTCTTACACTGTTGGCAGGAACGCAAGTTGGTACAGCCACTTTGGAAAACAGTGTGGAGGTTCCTCAAAAAATTAAAAATAGGGAGGATGGGTTAGCCTGGTGATGGGTATTAAAGAGGGCATGTTCTGCATGGAGCACTGGGTGTTATGCACAAACAATGAATCATGGAACACTACATCTAAAACTAATGATGTAATGTATGGGGATTAACATAACAATAAAAAAAATTTAAAAAAAAATTAAAAATAGAGCTATCCTATGACCCAGCAATTGCACTCCTGGGTATTTACCCCAAAGACACAGATGTAGTGAAAAGAAGGGCCATATGTACCCCAATGTTCATAGCAGCAATGTCCACAATAGCCAAATTGTGGAAAGAGCCGAGATGCCCTTCAACAGACGAATGGATAAAGAAGATGTGGTCCATATATACGATAGAATATTACTCAGCCTTCAGAAAGGATGAATACCCAACTTTTACATCAACATGGATGGGACTGGAGGAGATTATGCTAAGTGAAATAAGTCAAGCAGAGAAAGTCAATTATCATATGGTTTCACTTATTTGTGGAACATAAGGAATAGCATGGAGGACATTAGGAGAAGGAAGGGAAAAATGAAGGGGGGGGAAATCGGAGGGAGAGATGAACCATGAGAGACTATGGACTCTGAGAAACAATCTGAGGGTTTTAGAGGGGAGGGGGTGGGGGATGGGTTAGCCCAGTGATGGGTATTAAGGAGGGCATGTACTGCATGGAGCGCTGGGTGTTATTCAAAAACAATGAATTGTGGATCACTGCATAAAAAACTATTGATGTAATGTATATACACATATGTATATACATATGTATATATAACATAACATAATAAAATAAAATTTTAAAAAAATTAAAAAAAGAATTCTCAAACTCTATAATAGGAAACAAATTACCCAATTTTTTAAATGGGCAAAAGATTTGAGCAAACACTTCAAAATAGAAGACATATGATGGCAAAAAAATATGCATGAAAAGATGTTCAACATTATTGGTCATTAGGAAAATATAATTTGAACCATAATTAGCTGCTATATAGCCACTAAAATAACTTTTTTAAAAAAAATATGATATTATATGCTTGGGAGGTTGCAGACTGGTAAACAGAAAAATGTTGGGCCTCCTGTCCCACCCCCCAAAATATGGCCATCCTAATCCCCTATAACTGAATATTTTATGTCACAAGGCAATGGGGAACTAAAGATGCAAATGGAAAAAAAATTGCTAATCAGCTGACTTTAAGATTATCTTGGGTTATCCAAGTATTCATCGTAACCACAAGGGTCCTCGAAATGTGGAAAAGGGAGGCAGAAGAGCACACAGCTGGCCAGTGGTGGGACACTCAAATTGTATCAATTTGATTTAGAGCCCTTCCTTAACCATTGTATTGTATAGTTTCTTTTCTGTGAAGTCCCTACATTAAATCTCTAGGAAACTAATATATGTACGGTTGCTCTGGTTGCTGAATGCATGTGCTTGTGTGTATATAGAGGGAATGAGGGTCTGGATCCTTTTGGTGGTTTCACAGTAATATGGTTCAGTGATATGATTATGTAAGGAGGAATTTCCAGCCCAGGGAGGTCAAGTGACTCTTTCTAGGTCACACAGCTGGCTAGTGACTGAAGCGAATCTCCTGACTCCTGGTCAAGTGTGCTTTTCTCAACACAGTACCAACGCACAATATAAATCCCATTTTTAATACAAATATCTATCCTCTTAATCTATTCAAGGCAAAGTCCGCTAGGAAATTTAACCTATTAAGTTGGGTTCCCCCCTCTTTGTACCATATTTTTCCATTTTAAAAATAAGTGTTATTATACTCAAAGGAGAAATACTGACCCCAAAGAGATGAGTTGTAGAAGGGTAAATAAAGACCCAGTTCTTTCCAAAATCTGGGATTGTGCCATCCCACATTGACTCTCTTTCTGAATAGTGTTTGGTACATGTTTTATAAGCTCGGTAACCTAAATTAGATATTGTAAGGGAGAAATAAATTTAATTTGTATTTCATACACAATACTTGAATTCCCATTCTGATCTCAAATGCACATTCTCTTTCTGTTTTCTTGAAATATACACTGTCTTGGAGCCCCCTGCATATGCCATTTCCACTGAGAACGGCACAGCAGACCTAGCTAGGAACAGAGACCTAGTTGATCTTCCTCCAAGTAAACCCTAGCAAAATACTACAGCAATTGATAAAGTGGTACAGATCAAATAAGAGTTCAACATAGTAAGGTGCTAAAAACTGAGGTATGTGAATTTCACTAGACATATTCTGCATTAGACAAGAGCAAATGGATTTCTCCATTATCTAATTACAGAGAATAGGGATAAGTACTGGTGGCTTTAAGTAGCTTTCAGTAGAAAGAAGCTGCGCAATATGATCTTAGTTCATTAATGAGTCTGATTCTATTAGTTCCGCTGACCTCCTGTGAATATTCAATGATCTAATCCAGATTATCTAGTTGGTTTATCTTTCATTAAGCAGTGCTGTGTAATGGGCATGTACTTCATTCATTCATTCAGTAAATAATTTATTGACTGCCTACCATTTGTGAGGACTGTGCTCAGTTGTTTTAGATCCTAACATGCCTGAGCAGCCATAATTGTTACTTTTGTTTTATTCTTTTATCTTTCTATTTTGATTCATTAGTCTGATTTTAAAGATGCTAAAGAGATTAATTGCTCAAGCTCACATGTCTTTTAAGTAGTAGAATCTGAGCTTTTCTACATTTTAGGCTTCTTTCTGTAGATCACATTATCTTCAGAGGAGGACGTAATGGCAGCATAGCACAATCGGACTAATCTAACCAAGAACATCAACTTGGTCATCCAAACCTGAACCTGTATACTCCTCAGAGACTATCTAGTATGTGTATTTTGCCTAGGCTAAGACATGAAAGATACAATAATATCCAAAGAACACTACAATCAGAAACTTAGAAGCCATCTAGTCTAGCTTTCTTATTTTACATTTTTATTCTTTTTACAATATATGTTGACTGAGAACCTGTTGTATGCTGCACAGTGCTGAGGGTATCCAAGTTCCCATGCTCTCAAGGAGATGACGGTATAGTGGTGGTGAATGACAAAAATACAGGTCATTAGAGTCCTGGCAATGTGAGGGTTAGGTGGTAGGGGACTTAGGAACATAGTGAATAAGCATTCCATCCAGATTGAGGGCATCTAGGACAAGGTGATAACTTGTTGAGTCCTGAGTAAGATACAAAAGAAACAGAGGACAGCAACTCAAAAGGATTGTAATTCAGACCTCAAGAAAAAGAGACTTGAATTAAATAACTAGGAACTATACTGTTTGAATTTAAACTCTCCCCCTTCTCTGTTCCATGGAGGAGGAAAGAGGACAGTGGCATTACATCTCTGCAGCCAGAGTCCAGGCCAGTGCTCTAAGAATCAGTCTAGCTAGCCCCAAGGACCGGGTGAGAAGGGTAAACATATATAAGCAACATGTGGTGGGTGCTGCTGTGGATTGTTTAGTGCAGTCTCTCATTGCCATAGGAATTCAAGAGAATAAACAGACAAACGTCATTGGCTGTGGTGACTATTATTTTGGGCTACCCAAAATATTTATCCTCCATCAAACTTCTTGTGACAATAGAACCTACCTCCTTGACACGAGGATGGGCACTTGCCCCAATCATAGCACTGTATCTGTTTTCCTGGACACAGCTATTGTCCCAAGCAGCTACATCCCAAGTAGAGTACTTCTCTGGGATTAATAAGCAGAAATTGAAAAAGATATTATCTTACCAGTGAGATTGCTAAACTGGAAAGAAGTGAAACTGGGGTACAAATAGGTCATTTTCCTTACCTTGTCGAGGGAGACTAGCTATTGCCCACACCCACACAGAGACAAGCAAAAATGAGATGCGGTGTCCTGCAGCACTCCTGATGTAGTCTATAAGACTCACGTACCTGCCGTTCATTCAGATTTCTGAGTGTCCCTCCAGTGAGCCTCCTACTGGTGAGCCCCCTACTGGTGAGCCCATTCATCTCCTTTTTGTTGGTTGATTTGTTTTAACCCAGTTTGAGATGGGGAACTAATAATTGCAAAAGCGTCCTCCCAAATAGAAAAAAAAAAAAAAAAAAACACGAACAAATTCACATGTCAATACATGCATGCAAAGATCTTTACCATCCTAGGGACGCCTGGGTGGCTCAGCTGGTTGGGCTTCCGACTCTTGATTTTGGCTCAGGTCATGATCTCAGGGTCCTGGGATTGAGCCCCATGTTGGGCTCCACACTCAGTGCTGAGTCTGCCTGTGAATCTCTTTCGCCCTCCTCCCACTGCCCCTCTCTCTCTCTCTTAAAAAAAAAAAATAGAATCTGGAAGGTCTGGTTATCTCACAGGGATTCAGGACAATGAAGGAAGTTTTACTTCTGAATAAGATTTTCTATTACTCAAAATTTAAAAGTATGTTGCCATATTATTTTGGGGGAAAGGATGTAAGAGAAGGATTAGACCAGTGGTCTTAGGGACCATCCTGTCATGGAAGGAGGTGGGACTACTCAGGCTTTAGTTAAGCGTTCCTCGAAGGAAGGATAGCTACAGATTGATGAACAACATATGGAAGGAACATGTGAAATTTTTATATGGTCCAAAAACTAGAAGCTAACCTAATGTTAGCTAATGTCATTTTTGATTTATGAAATTCAGTGACATGACTCCATCCTTGGGATTTCCAGAATGCTATCAGTATTTACTGGGCTGGCAGAGAAGTTTTAGTTTCCCTACTTTTCAGGTGGAACTATTTGAAATTGCCACAACCAAACCACTTTGACTTATTTTTTTTAAAGTAAATTTATAGATTTGTCATAACATACTCCCTCTAGTACAGATGTGCATACTTTATGTGATCTATATGAAATGGGGTCTTTAGCAACCCATAACTACTGATGGAGAGGGAGTATCTCTTCATTCTGAGTGGATATTTGTCCTCCCAAGTTTGGATGATGTAAAAAGCTGTGGCTGCATAATTTGAACTGGGTACATTGGATATCGTGATTTCAAAACTGTTGGTAGAAACTCAATTGAAAGCCTTGCCCTTCACCCCCCGTCCCACGTGTGTTTCTATCCCAGCCCTCTTCCTTCACATTCACCAAAAGAAGATTTTAGTGTTATCATGTTGTTTTCACTTCAAAGAACTATGAAGCATGGAAGCAAAGCATGAAAATCAGACCGTGGAAGTTCTCTGAAGCTAAAGTGTGCTCTGTCAAAGACGTGAGAACAACGCTACATGAAGTAATAACTTGTACTTTCTTAGGTGGCTCAAGTTATGAATTGCAAAGCAGCAAAGATAATTAAGAATAATGTATAAAAAGGTAGAATCAACATAACTCCTATAAAAAGGTTAATAAGGTTTATCACTTAGACCAGTTTTGAGGCAGGTTTTAAGTTATGTGTGTTTGGAAGGCACCAAAGCAAGTGATTAGATACAATATTTAGCTTGATGTGCAGGGAAAGCAATTGGGATGAAGCAAATCAGTTTCTTAGACTCTAATGCAGGGAACGTGGAGGGTTTTATTAAATATAATGTTAAATTTAGATTTATGGCTCCTGTTGATCCACTAGAATAAACTGACATTGTCCTATCATTATTTTTTAATTTCTTGCATTAGATGTTTTATTAAACAAACAAAAAATAGACTGGAAGAAAAAGTCAGCTCCAGTTTCAGAATAATTTTTGCCTTTTCTCATAATTATTTCAATCTATACCCATTTATTCCCTGCACTGGTGTCACAGAGAGCACACTGCTAGGAGAGAACATTATGTTACAGTGTAGATGAGAGACACAGGGGGAAAGACATTTTCTAATATTGACCTTTTTATATAAATGAACCATGTTATTAACATTTTAAAAAAACCTTTCCATGACCGATGATGCTAGAAGCAATAGAATTTGTCCAGAGAAAGTGCCTCTGGGTTGTCTTTTTCTCAGGAGGTCATTTCCAGAAATAGTAAGCTGCATTGAGGCATGATGGACAAGCAGAGAGGATAGATGTGGGGGTTCTCTGAGAGAGGATGCCATTCCCAGTTACCCAGGTGAATAGAACTCAGCTACTTAATTCCAGGAGGTGCTTCTGAGTCCTAAGTGTGACCAGATAGCCTGCCCCTTGTAGACTGCCCACATTTCTGCTCCTTTGCTGGGGAAACCCTGCACGGACTACAGCTAAAACCATACAAGGCAGGACCCTGGAGAGGGATGCAACCGAGGGTGTTACCACCTAATAAAGAAAAAACAAAAACGAAAAACTACAACCACAGCTAAAAAGAACCTGAAGTGTGATTAGGTCAAGAATGTGGAGCTGTCTGAAGAAATTGGGGGAAAAGAAGTGATAAGCCCCAATCTGGAATTAGCCAGATGCTGAGGCTCCATGAGTGATGAGTTTCTTTTCCAGAGTTATTTACCAGGACCCCCTCCATACCTCAGAGTCATCAGAAGTCCCAGGCATTTCCTTCCCACCCCATATGGAGGCAGGTCCACCTGTCACCTCTGGCTGTGTCCTAAATCCTCAATTCCCAGATGTGAATATAAAATGAGGCAGGGCCCCAGTGGTGCTGCTCTTATGGCCTTTTTCAGATTTATTGTATGGCCTGGTCCTGTGTTGCTTGCCTGCCCCACTCTGCCACTACTGAACTGTGAAATCTTCATGCCTTGGCTCCCTGACCAGGAGTATCTGCAGATTACTTCTGGTTAGAAAACTTCTAGTCTTTACCATCTTAAGTCCACCTTATTCTTTTGCCACTTAACAGCCTGTCAAGGAAACAACTCCATCCTCCCCTGCTCTGGGGAATTGGAAGAGAGACTCTTTATCCCCTGAAAGGGTGAAATGTGAGGAGTTTAAGATAGACAGGTAGAGGCTAGAGTTCTACCTTGACCATTGGTTAATTTGTTAGCACTAGGTAGAAAAGGAATTTCTAATCTCTTACTTTGGCCCCAGCTCAGGGGACCTTCCTATGCCCCAGTGAGTCCCAAACCCAAAATCCCATGTCCACAGTGGCAGCATCTGCTTCCCATAGTGTATGTATGATACACAGGGATAGGCTGACTACTAAAGATACTCAGGATAGTTTTCAACAGTAAAAATATGTCCATGATGACTTTGAGTAACAGAATCGTCACGTTATCACATTATATCAAACTCACAAATTTGTGCATTGTATTAGCATGAAGCTAAGATAGAAGTGGTGGGTTTATTTAAAGAATAGTAGTACAGGAGGTACAGAGATACAGAAAAAAACAATGAAGGGTCAAGTAAGTGATTGGGGGATTAGGAAACCTCAAAGTAGAGGATTAATGAGCAGAGGTGGAACGTGCAGCAGCTGACTTGAATGGTTTTATCAGGAACCTTGTGCCCATCTGGCTCCTTGATTCCCTACATAGCCCTAGAGATTGACACGATGGCAGGTTGAGGCAAGCTTTCCTCATCCCCAAGCCTTGGCATGCCCAAGTCCATGAGTCAGTGCAAGAATGCAGGGTAAAGATGAGCTTCTTCTTTGGACTCTCAAACATGAGAGAGTTGATGAGATTCCTCCCAGTGTCATGGCAGTTTGGGCCCCTCCTTCTAGGGACAGTGCCACTGACTGCTGCTACAGAACCCTAAAAAGGTGGGGGGATTCACTGAGTGACTCATAGGTGAGCTCTCCCACACACCTCCACTGGGGACCAAGGCAATTTGGGGCTACCATCCTCCATGGAGCCAGGGCAGGGGAAAGTATTTCTATCAGCATCTGTAATAGTAGGGGTCAACATTTACCATGATCCCCTGGGTGAGGATCTGTGGAATAATATGTGAAAATATCAGTGGATAGCTATTGATGTAAATACTCAGGAATTTTATGTGCTTTCTTCCTGTTTCTGGTGTCACAACTCTACTTGGGGTTTTATGGCTGATAAGTAAGGAGATACTGAGCACTAGTAGAAAATACCTAAATAGTAAGTGTGTTTGTTTCCTAGAGGTATTATAACAAATTACCACAAACTTGGTGGCATAAAATCATAGGAACATATTCTCTCACAGTTCTGGATGTCAGGAGTCCAAAATCAGTATGCCAGGTGTACCACATGTTCCCTCTGGAGGCTCTGAGGGAGAATCCATTTCCTGCCTCCTCTAGTCTCTGGGTGGCTTTTGGCATTGCTCAGCATTCATTGACTTGTGGCCACATCACTCTTTGTCTCCATCTTCATTTCACCTTCTATGTGCAGGTGCAGATTATCTTCTTTTGTCTTCTCCTCTTTTGTCTGTCTCTATAATAAGGGTACTTGTGACTGGCACTCAGGATAATCTAGGATAATCTCTCTGCCTCAAGATCCTTAATCAAATCTTTAAAGACCCTTTTTCCAAATGAAGTAATATTTATAGGTCCCGGGGTGTATTCATTAGAATTCTTCAGAAAAACAGAACCAACAGAGGGTGTGTGTGTGTGTGTGTGTGTGTGTACGTACTATATATATGAGGGAGACATAAGAAGAGAAAGAGATTTATTTTAAGGAATTGGCTCACACTATTGTGGAGGCTTGTTGAGTCCAAAATCTGCAAGGTAGGCCATCAGGCTGGAGACCTAGGGAAGACTTTTAGTTCAAGTCCAAAGGTAGTCTGATGGCAGAATTCCTTCTCGCTTGGGGAAGGTCAGTCTTTGTTCTATTAAGGCCTTTGACTGATTGGGCAAGGCCTGCACACATTATGGAGGATAATCTGCTTTATTCAGATTACTTACTTAATTTTTCAAAAACCACATGTAGGGTAATTTTTGACCCAGAATATGAGCCCCATGGTTCAGCCTAGTTGACACAAAATTAACCATCACGTAGGTATTCAGACATCTTTGGGAGCCCTTATCAGCTTACCATAGTATATAAATACTAGATACTATTCTCAGCTTTTATATGTATTAACTTATTTAATATTCACAACAACTTTGGGGGTAGAATTCATTTTACAAATGAAGAAGCTGAAACAGAAGATACAGGATTTGACTGAAGTCATATAAGTGGTAGGTGATGGAGTGTGGATTTGGACCCAGGCAGTCTGGCTTCATCCAATTAAGTTTGCATTGAAGGGTCATATTTCTGGTAAATCTCCATCTTCATTGTGTCATGGGTCTTTAAATTACATTCAATATTTGCTATTTCTGCCTGAATAATTTTTACTTGCTGATTCATTATATGAGAATAGTCAGTGCTAAGGGCAGGGTAGTTTCTGTAGTAATCTCTCCTTTTTCCTCCTCCTACTGAAATGACTACCTAACACCCCTGTTTTGATTTTGTCCACATACTGTGGCCTCTATCTTTGCTTGACATTGAATAAACACTTACCTGGTCCTGGCTCAGGCCAGGTCCTATTCCAGATGCTGGGGGTACAGTGAAGGACTGCACTCCTTTTTAGTGCTAGCAACTTCTTCCTGACCCCACATGTGATGCGTTGTCTTTCTCTGATCAGATGCTGGAAACTGGCTCAGAGGAACTAAGATAAAATATGTCCTCTGATTCAGTTCCAACCTGAAGAAGTTGTAAGATACTTTGAGTATTTAATGATCTTGGGAGACATAACAAGGGTCTTAAAGCACATTTAGTCATCCAGGCCTTTTCTCATCTCAAAACCTGGGTATGGCCAATAAGCTTAGCACATCACAAGAAGGAGCCAGACAGATGTAAATACTCAGGCTAGAAGTCAAGCAGCTTTATGTTGGGTCTTCCTCTCAGGCTCTCAGCAAAACAAGGAGAATCTCCATCTTCTTAAACTGAAATTTCATAAAACAAAGGTGTTTTTTTCAATGTCTGTTTCTCTTTTCCTAAATACTTCACAATGCTGTTTAGAAAGATGGAGATTTTGATAGCTAAGTATTATTATATTTTCTGTTATGATTAAAATTTAATAGTAATCTTTTTTTTTTTTTTTAATCTCAGTAGGGTTTCTGTTTTCTAAGTGCTTCCATGCATGTGACCTGGTTCAGCCTCATGGTGACCCTGCTGCATAAATAGGACAGGAAAGGCCTTCATTTCATGGATAAACTCGGACTGGGAGGAGTTAAGTCCCCCAAAATACACACATAGTGAATTGACCTGTTCTGTTCATCATTAGTTTTTAGACATTCCTGAGTGAAATTTGCAGAGTACAGAGAAGAAGGAAATATAAGACATATTATATGTTCTACCTTCTTCTGCACAGTAATGGCAGGTGCTTCTATTTTAGAAAGGTAAAAACTGTTGTGGTCCCTTAGACTATTTCTACAATCTAAATGATTTTCAAGCTGGGAAAGTCCTAACAGTTCCTTGAATAAAGTCAGTTTTCTGAAAATAACTTAATAAGCTATATGTAAAAATGTAAGTACTATACATATGTTCAGCCCCCTATAACCTATTATAATACACTAAGGGAATCTTACATTAATTTTTACTGCCCTTATTTTACATAGTGCTGTCCTGATGTTAGAAACTGAGGTATTGGATAAAAGCGCTCCAACCTGACCTGATTTATTGGTTGATCTTTAAGTCATAGCCACACATGAATATAAAATGCACCCTTTTGCTTGAGAAAGTGTGAATACATATTCTAAATGGAGTGTTTCTAAGTGGTGTTTTTACTATTTTTTAATTTATGCTAAAAGTTTTCTAAATCAAATTTGACCAGAGCGTCTAGAGGACATACGTACCCCACACATGGAGATACTTATGTACACATGTTGTATGCAGTTAAAAGCATGCACTGTGGTGTCAGACCACTTGCATCTATCAGTAACAAGCTGATTTATCTAAGTGACCTTAGATAAATGACTTAATCTCTCTAAGAATTGTCTTCATTTTCCGGAGATAGGAAATTAATGATCTGACCTGTCCCATGGGCTTGTTTGGGAGATTACATGATAAAACGATTGGAAAATGGTACAGCCGTAACAATAGCCTACCCATAGTTAACACTCAGGACATATTAGCTATTGTTATTATTATTCACAGGACAGTCTCATTTACCCAAAGTGGCTTAGATGACAACACACAACAGAATATAAAAGAGAACCAGGGGGGGAAAATCAGAAGGCCTATCTATTACTGTCCATCTGCTGCCATAACAAATTACCACAAATCTAGTAGTACAAAATAACATGGATTTATTATCTTACAGTGCTGGAGGTCAGAAATCTGAAATCTAAATAGGCCTGCATTCATTCTGGAGGCTCTAGTAGAAAATTTGTTCCTTGTCTTTTCCAACTTCTAGAGTGATCTCTTCTTCCATCTTCAAAGCCAACAATGGCTGCTGAGGTCTTACACTGATGTTCCTCTTCTGTTGTCAAATATCCTTCTGCCTCCCTCTTATAAGGACTCTTGTGATTACATTAGGTTCTCCCAGATATCCAGGATAATCTCAAGATTCTTAATCCCATTTGCAAAGTCCCTCTTGCCATGTAAGGCCACATATTCATAGGTTCTGGGGATTTGGATGCAGACATCTCGGTGGGGGAGCACATTATTTAGCCTACTAAAGCTTATGCCAAATATATACCATCATAACCATATGTTAAAGTTCATGGACTCTATTTATTGCAAAGTTCCAACTCAGAGGCTTCTTTCTCTTACCATTGGTGCTATTCCAATAAACGTGGTTCTCTAGTCCTTAGTAGCCCACTGCCAATTAGAAATAGTCAGTCATTGTGTGCCTGGGAAAGGCCTGGAAGTTAGGGACCTCACTTTGGCTCACATCCCATTGGCCAGAACATAGTCACATGCCTGCGCACTCCTCAGCTCAAAGGATCTGGGAAATAGAGGCTGATGCCCACAAGAAAAAAGAGAGGTTCATAAATCCATACCAGTGTCTGTCATTCTGTGGCCATTGTAATGAAACAAGTTAGAAATGAGGGCAGAGGAGGGTCCAAGAGGAAAACTGAAAGGGAATAGAAAGAGAGCTAAGATAAGTTTCCACTTCATAGTTTGACAAAGACCCACAGGGAAGAGAGTGAGGACGACCTGAGCATCTAAAATCAATGACGTAGTCTGGCATGCTTTCGGAGACTTGGCTGCTGAGCCAAACCGTCTCCTGGAAAATCTCAGAATTACTGCACCATGGCCAGATTACAGAGGCCAGCGAACAGAGCCCTGTCAAATACAAATAGGACCATCTCCTCGGTGCACTGAGAACAATCTAACATCTAGGATACCAAATCTATGCCTCAAAAAGCAAGAGGAATACCTAGCAGTACTTTTTAAGTGGAGGAAAAGTTTTCCTTTTTGCTTTCTATAGCTAATAACTAGGTATTGAAAGCAGTAAGGTATGAGAAAACTGAAAAGTGGCCTCAAAGCACAGAGAGTCCAGGGGACTCAGGGAGACTGACAGTGAAGATGAGTTTTCTGGCACCTCCCGTCTCTCAGTACAAAACTTCCCTGTTGCTCCTAGAGGTAACACTCTTCCTCCCATTCTTTTGTGATTTGTTTTAGATAGAATTTGGAATATCAGGTTACCTTCTCTCTGGGTTGAGAAATAGAAAAATGAAGCCAGAATGCAAAGTTGTCACCAAGTTATTGAGTGTCCTGGTAAAGTAAAAGGACTGGTGAGGAAATAAACCAGGCTCTTCCAAAGAAAATAAAACATCAGGCTAAGGTTATGGATTTTCAAGACTTAGGTCATCTTTTCAGCAAGTCTGAAAAATTTGAATCAGAATTTGAGAGCCCATAATTTTCCGTACTTTTAAAGTAACCATGCAAATGTATACCAGCCCACAAGCCCAGTGCTAGGACAAACTGAGGTACAAGATTGATATGACAGAGTAGGTTTGATAAAATTTGTGCACCTGGAGGCATCTAATACCCTTTGTTTCTCTGTTCTAAAGTTTTTTTATCTGGCTTTCATGGGGTTTTGAGACTGGAAAAGTCTGGACCTCTCTCAGCTCTCAGTACTAAATGGCACAGTTGGTCATACAAGTAAAAACCTCTTCCAACCCTGCACTGCAGCTTAGAGTGTGCAGTAACCAGACACATGCATTTGCATTAGAACAACCCCTTATGGCCAAAGTCAAGTTCATTAGATGAGATGAATATCTGTGAAACTCCAGGTAAGCCACTCTCTGGAATAAAAGAGTTGCTTTTTTACAAAATGGGGGTTGGTGAAATACAAGTGAAATATGAGATGTGAAGTTATTTTGAATGAGCTAAAATATCACACAAATGCAGATTGTTAATATTTTCAGTAGATTTGTTCATATCCCACAGAGGTGTGTTTGCTACAGATGCGAAATAACATGTACATTGGGATCAGATCTGGAATCACATCCACCATTTACTAAACATGAAATCCTGGGAAAATTTTGTAACTTAACTAAGCCTTGATTTTCTTTTTCATCTTTTATTGGGAATAATAGGAATTTCATAGAATTTTTAGAAACTTAAGCAAAAAGGGTATGGCACAGTGCCCAGCATCTGGCAGCATCTTTAGTCAGTGTTAGTTTCATTCCCTCCTTCCCCACAGCACAAAGGTAGATAGATGCCATCTAGGAAGGTGGATGACCTTGATGAAGGATTTTAAATATGGGACTGCCAAAAATCTGAACCAGTACTTGAATAGAAGCCTCCGTATGATCCGTTTCTTTGGCTAGCCCAAGCAGAAAGCACAACATCCCTCCAAGCACACTGAAGGTAAGGTCACCTCTTCAGGAATTGTCAACTTTGATTGGAGAGGTGAAACTTGTCAAATGGAATGGTCACCTACCTATCAAACAAGCCATTCTAGCTAAACTTCACAAACCTCTTGAGTCTAAGAAATGAAATTAGAAACATCAAGGAAAGGGATTCTTGTGGGTTTTCTACACAGTAATCATTTAGAATCATATACCTATATTAGCAGGAGAGAGAGGGATCTCACTTTCATGGACAATTACTAACTGACCCAAAGACTTAGCATCAAAGAAAGACATGCTTTGTTTTTGAGAATTGGCAATTAAAAAAAAAAAGGCATTTTGAAAAGTGTGTGCCAACTCTGTTCCAAGCATGCTGACTACTTCACTTATCTCATGTAATCCTTAAGTGACAACTTTATGAAGGGATAAGGTGATTACCACAGTTACTAGTTCACATAGCAAGGTGACCCAGTCCTAATCTCCTTTGCATGGCACCTAACTCCTGCTGCACAGACCAGATAAATACATAGATAAGCTGGTAGAGTATCCCCCAGAGTGTGGTATTGTACCCCTGCCCCGGTTGTTTGAAGATAATTTTAAGTTAAGATGACATTAAGTAACATTAATTAACCTGGTGGAAAAAATGACTTCTCTACCTTTTTATACCCCAAAGAGAACCTCTCAGCCTGGTGCTGCATGTCTTTAACTCCTCTAACACTTTTTAATCTCCTGGAGAGCAGACTTCAGGCCCTGATGAGATTTCTGTAGTCAATACCACCTAGCTAGAACTTAATACCTGTTTTTGCTTTCAGTGTATGTTTTTAATTGCATACACCTAAGACCAATACAATGTTATATGTCAGTTATATCTCAATCAATCAATCAACCAACTAGAAGAAGGGGAAATAAGAGAGGAAGGGGATTCCTATCAGGAAAATAAGAAAAAGACAGAATGTTACTCAGCAAATCTACATATGAGCCTCCTGCTGTGTGAAGTCGGGTGAAACATAGTGTTAAGAGGATAACCACATGGAGGAGTGAAAGAGATGGGTGGTCTCAGGTGGTTGCCAGGTTTCAGGTTAGATGCGGTCTTTTTCAGCCTGGATTCCTGGACGAATCAAGCTCTGCTGTACAGAGTTATCTGCTGTGTGTGGTGCATCAACTGCCCTCTTAGGCATCTAGAATGGTTCTACATATGTGCAAAAAAATAATAGCTTTAAGGAGTATTAGTAAATAATAGTATAGGTGGTGAAAATGCTCTAAGTTCAGGGCGCCTGGGTGGCTCAGACGGTTAAGCAGCTGCCTTCCACTCAGGTCATGATCCCAGGGTCCTAGGATCCAGTCCCACATCGGGCTCCCTGGTCCGCGGAGAGCCTGCTTCTCCTTCTCCCTCTGCCTGCCGCTCTGCCTATCTGTGCGCTCTCTCTCTCTCTGTCTCTGTCAAATAAATAAATAAAATCTTTTTAAAAAATGCTCTAAGTTCTTCAGAGTGGTACACAGTGATGAGCAGAAACACAAATGTGGCACTAGAATGATCAAGATGTAAAGACATTCTCCACTGAAATACAATACTGAAGCCCTTAGAGGAGCCACCATAAAAGGGTGAATACCGCCTGCATGTAAGAGCCACAGTCCCAGCCATAGTCCAGGGGGGTACAATTTTGCCCACCAGGGACATCTGGCAATGTCTGGACACATCTCGGTTGTCACAGTTTGGGGGGTGGTTGTGGGTATGATGTTACTGGCATCTGGTGCATAGATAGAGACCAAGAAAGTTGTAAAACAGTAAGACAGCCCACAGCAGGGAGTTGACCCTATCCTGTCAGGGGTGCCCCAAGGTGGAGAAATTGGGCTCTATCTTGACTGTAAGTGCTGGAGGTGATCCGGCAAGTGCTGCCGCTTGTCTGCTTGTCCTATCGGAAGGCCAAGTCCCTAGTTGATCAAGTTCATGTGTCACATTATAGTTGGCAATACTTGGGTGTTTTGACCTTTGGATGAACTTTTCTGCTTGTTCTAGACAAATTATTTAATTATGAAGTATCTTCTATTTTAACTTTTAATTCAAAGAGTGTACCGGCAATGAGCAGCATTCCTGCCCCTGATACTGCTATAAACTATATGCGCAAACCTTTTGTTACCCGTGTTTTAATTGTTTCAGCTTTAAAAAGGAAACTCATGTGGGCAATTCTGATCAAAGGAATGTGATAGTTTTTATTTCAGCCGTTTGGACCATTTCATCACATATTGTCTGACGATTTTTATCCTTTAGCTTATTATATACTTTTACTTGTAAATCTATACTTTACTTGAAAAAAATATTTCTATAATGACATGTATTTTACCACATGCAATTAAACAGATGTGATATCAGCATCTGAGCCTCCATTCCTATTTCTGAAGAATACATAGGGGCTTGGTCTGAAATTATACCAACCTGGGTCCATACCTGAAAATTGGATTTTCAGACTAATTATATGGGTTTGTTTTCTTGTGTCTTTCTTCCAAATAGAAACTTCAGAAAGTAAACATGAGTTCATTGGAGATTTCTATCACTAGGGAGTGGGAAAGTCAAGAGTTTTGCTATAATGAGATTGACCTGTGTTTGGTGAAAAATACTAGTGTTACTCACTACAATGGAGAAAAGTCATGTAGCCTATAAATTCATTTTTATAAAGGAATGAAAGAACATGTAATTTTTTGGGATTTATCCTAGAATTACTTGAAGGCAGGGTATCTTGGAAGAATAAAAATATTAACTAATAATTAGCCCCTCTCCACAGACTTGGAAGCTATTATCTGTGTTAGATGGTACCTCATTGACTGAATATTTGTCACTTCTGTGCTTCAGCAGTGCAAAACAAATGCAAAATGAAACTGCAAATCCAACAAATCTTGCCCCTGAAATGCAGGATATAAGAAAGCCCCTAAGAGAGAAAGAAACAAAGCCATTGACATGGAGGATCCAGTAGAGAAACAGTTCAGAGGAATATTGGCAAGAATGTTTATAAAATAAATGCTTTAGAAGAGGAAAATTTAAATATTAAAAATAAAGACAGGCTCTTGGGAAAATTGATGAAGACTTCAAATGCTTTTGCAGAAGTGACTATTTTGATTATCATACTGTGAAAGTCAAACATGCAAGAAAGGTCATTGTATCACTCCACTGTCCAAATTAGAAAAAATATTTTTGTCCCTTAATAATCAATGCTTGATTTAAGCTGGCTCATTCTGACATTTTATGCAAAGTTGCATTCAAAATTTAAATATTGTTAACTTTGGAATAAAATTTTTGCAATTTTGGTATCATTTTTCAAGATAACATTCCAATCAAACATTTCATTACATATTATGAATTTTTGGTTCCCATTTTAATTGTATTCATTTTAAATGATCTTTTTCTAGAACCATTTATCCTTGGACAGCTATCACTTCTTGTTATAGAATCTCATAAAATAGTAGAGTTGAAAAGAACAACTTTCAGAAGCTATAAATTTCACCACCTTTTTCCAAATAAATGAGATTGAATGTGATTGTCACCTGTCTCAAGGTAACAAATTACACAAAACATTTTAATGAAATATGAAATTATGACAAGCCAGTAAAATAATTTCCGGACAAGAAAGGTAACCCTTTTGAAGACCCTTGGATGGTGCTTCTGAATTTGAAATCATTTGTTCATAGAGGAGCATAAATAGGGGCACCTGGGTGGCTCAGTCAGTTCAGTCTGCCTTCCACTCAGGTCATGATCCCAGGGTCCTGGGATTGAACCCCTCATTGGGCTCCCTGCTTAGTGGGGATTCTGCTTATTCCTCCCCTCTGCTCCTCCCTCTCTGCTCATGCTCTCTCTCTCAAATAAATAAAATCTTTTTAAAAAAGCAATAAATAGGGCGCCTGGGTGGCTCAGTCGTTAAGCGTCTGCCTTCGGCTCAGGTCATGGTCCCAGGGTCCTGGGATCGAGCCCCGCATCGGGCTCCCTGCTCCGCGGGAAGCCTGCTTCTCCCTCTCCCACTCCCCCTGCTTGTGTTCCCTCTCTCGCTGTGTCTCTCTGTCAAATAAATAAATAAAATCTTTAAAAAAAAAAAAGCAATAAATATAACTATTTTTGCCCATATATACGTATGTCTCACTCATATTTTTTGGTAAATGGTGAGAGAATGGGAATTGGGAACCCCATGTCTGCCACTTCCTCTGAATTAGTCATTCTCTGCTTCTCCTAAAAATCTGTGCCAGTTCAGTGTTTATTTTTGTATTCTCCTTCACTTAATGTAATCTGTGATGGATCACTGTGCAATTAATTCAAATTACTAACATATCATTATGATAATCTTTGTAACTACCTTGAAATGAATATGGTCCTGATTTGACAAGTTCTCACTGTCTGGTATAGGAAACCATGTGAATGCATCTGCTTTCTTCGTGTTCTGAAGATAGTGAGTTTATCATGTTCTTACTGTGTTTTTTTCTCACTTCCACCATTCTCAGCATCCTACATCCCCATTAACCAGAGTCTTCTCAAACTCATGATTCATGAGCCAGAAATGGCTTATAAACATGTTTGTCCCCACGCCTATGAGATTTTTTAAATTTGTATTAGTGGTTGGGTTCAAAAATTAGATTGTTTACATAAGCCCAAATTTCTAGCTTGTCATAAAACAAAACAAAAAACAGATCTTGCAGAATTGTTTCGCCATCTGCACCAGTCAGCTAAAACTTGGTAACATTTGGCCTTTTTTTACACAACACCCACCTTACACTGTGCCTCAGTTTTCTCAGGTCCTATTGTCCCTATGAAGACAAAATATCAGTTGCTATTTTATATCTGTGCTAGTCTTTTTCTTACAGTGGAGTTAAGGTGAAATAGTTCATGTATCCATGTCCCGAGAGAAAAATGGGAAAATAAAAAAGACAGAGAGGGCTGCATGTTTTACAGAAAATGGGAGGGAGGCTTCTTACACTCTTTTTTTCCCTAAGACTCATACAGTCACTTGAGTTGGCAATCCCTGATTTAGCCCATTGTTCCCCATTAAGTATTTGTATTTGTTAAGTTTCTCCAAAGAAACAGAATCTTTAGAATATACATCTTTAGAAAGGGATTTATTGGGGCACCTGGGTGGCTCAGTCCATTGAGCATTGGACTCTTGATTTCGGCTCAGGTCATGATCTCAGGGTCCTGAGACCAAGCACCATGTCAGACTCCATGCTGGGCAAGGAGTCTGCTTAAGATTCTCTCTCTTCTTCTCCCTCTGTCCCCCTGCCTCCACTCATGCTTCGAAAGAAAGAAAAGAAGGAAGGAAGGAAGGAAGGAAGGAAGGAAGGAAGGAAGGAAGGAAGGAAGGAAGGAAGGAAGGAAGGAAGGAGGGAAGGAAGGAGGGAGGGAGGGAGGGAGGGAGGGAGGGAGGGAGGGAGGAAGGAAGGAAGGAAGGAAGGAAGGAAGGAAGGAAAAGAAAGAAGAGAAAGAGACAAAAATAAGAAAGATTTATTATAAGGTATTGGCTCATGCAGTTATGGAAGCTGAGGCGTCCCATGATCTGCCATCTGTAAGCTGGAGACCCAAAAAGGCTGGTGGTGTATTTCCAAGGCCTGAGAGGTGTGGAACCAGTTGTGTACATTCCAGTCTAGGCTTGGAGGCCTGAGAACAAGGGAGCATCAAGGGCAGGAGAAGATCAACGTTACAGCTCAAGCAGGCTGGCAGAGCTAATTCAACCTTCTTTCACCTTTTTGTTCTATTCAGGACCTCAACAGATTGGATGATGCCCTCCCACACTGGGGAGGGCCATCTGGTTTACTCAGTGCACCAATTCAAATGCTAATCTCATATGTAAACACCCTCACAGACACACCCCAAGTTTTGTTTAACCAGCTATCTGGTGATCCTATGGCCCAGTCACATTGACAAATGAACCTTCTCAGTGTTCCGTGGGGATAAAAAGTATGAATCAATACATGAATTAATGCAGATGAAAAGTGTGTATATGCCTCACAGACCAAGCTAGGCTGTCATGGGGATATTTCGCCAATGTTTGGAAGTGCACACCACAAATCTTAAAACCAACAAATTTTCATACTGGACTAGTGGCTATGTGTATATGATTATCAGATTGTTTATTCCCAGTTCTCTGCCTTTTCCAGAGAAGCTTGAGTTCTGCCAGAAATTTATGTGAAAAGAGAACAAGACAGCACAAGTGTTGTTCTTGTATTTACTGCTTTAGAATCATCCTGGATTTATTTATTCATTTTTTACTTCCTTTCCTCCTCCTCCTATATGCTTATCATAAAGAGGTCTCTCATTTTATCTCAAACTGATTTAAGCTTAAACAGAAGCGTTTGCCTGCTTTTCTTGATAAGAACAGACTAATGCCTTTTTCCTCTTCCCAAGTAAAGAAATCTCTAGAATGTGTGAAACTGTTATAGCAGGTCCCAATTCCTAACGGACAGACTGGTCCTTTATTTAACATTCTGCCTTGGGGGCTACACTGAGGAGCTGAAAGTTCAAGGCCCTAATCAACAAAACTCTAGTGAAATATTTTAAAATACAGCCAGTAACCATCCAGATAATGGCCCTACAAGAGAGTTAAAAGCTCTCTGGCATGTTTATATCTGACCTTCATCTATTAACCTCAAGGAAAGGTAATGAAACTTGCACTCAAGAGAGATGATATTATCTACTTCAGGATAAATCTATTTAATGAATAAGTAATAAGCAAATTTTTAAAGAATATGAAATTCCTGGGGACTCTTTGGAAAAAATTTAAAATCACAATTTGGGAGTGTGTTTACCATATAATTATGTAAATGATAATTAGCCCACAATTTCTGAGCCTGAAAGTTTCTTCATTACTAAATAATGCACTAGAAAGAAAACAAACCACTACCACAAAATCTGTAATAGCCAACATCAATTAAATATGGATTTCTAGAATCTTATTTTAGCTGTACTAAAATGCCTTTGTAACAATATCAAACAGTGACAAAGACACTTGGAAGAAGGGTTGGAATAGAAAGAAATGAAGCAGCTATGAGTTAGAAAAATACCTTTATCTTGAGTGATGTGGAGGCTCATGAAAGGAATGGGACATAGTTAACTGTGGTGAGGGAGATTAATTTGTGTTTGTTTGCCATTTTACACTGGGGTAAGACAAAAGTTAAATGAGAGAGCTTATTAATGCTTTGTTCAGCGCTTTGAAGACCCACCCCCACCTCCAACCATTGCTTACCAAGGAAACTTAAAACTCCTTCTGGTATTCTAGACCCCTCACCATCTGGCCTTTGCTCCTATGATTTAAACAGATTTCTTACTACTCCTTCAGAAAATAGTAAAGCCTAGGGTTATGGGTCTGGATTTAATTTCTAATTCTACCATTAACTGTCTGTGTGACTTTGGATAAGATTATTCAATTTCTCTTAGCATCCATTTCTATCTGTAAAAGAGATCATTCATCATAGGCTTAGATGAGGATTAAATGAGATCGTCTGTGTCATGGACTTAGCCGCATGGTGGGCATGAAGTAGGCATATCAGAAATGGAGCTGTTACAAAGATAAATTTAACTTCTCTCTGGTCCCTGGCAGTGGCCCACCTTCAGGCTTCTTCCCACCCCAGTTCTTCAAGTCCATGTCCATCCTTCAGGTCCCTCTCCATAAAGCTTCCAGGGCTCCCCACCTTTACTGAATGTCACATTTTACCTCTCCGGCTTCCTGTTCTTTTCCCGGGAAGACGCATACTCGGCAGTTGACCGAAAGCTCCATAGGAACAGAAAACATGTCCCAGCCATGTTTGTTATACCCCAGTGTCCAGCGGGTATTGGGCACTGTATGCATACTAGGTGATGAGCAAGGCAGAGAGAGGAAAAGGTGAAAGGAGGGGAGAGGAAAGGGAGCCAGAGAAAGAAAAAGCAAATGGAAAGTGAGAACACAAATACTCCCATAAGAAGAAGCCCCCCCCCCCCAGAGAAGGGGAGAGAATGGAAAGCAGAGCAGGAGTACATGGCTCTGTTTCTCTATCTGCAGTTGCTGCTGCCAGCCAGTAAATGGCCCCTGCAGCTCTTCAGTGGGATCTCTGCTAGAATGAAGCAGCTCTGTGTAAACAATATCTCTGTGTGGTCATCAAAGAATGCGTGATAGGCTCTCTGTGTGAGGAGTATATAATAGACTCTCCAATGAGGTTGCTGCTTCGCCCCTTTGCTACTTCTGTACACTGCTCTGATGAAATCTCAGAATGTGTTAAAACTAGGACCACTGGAATTAGAGCATTGAAGTCAGGATAGTGCAGAAGGATAAGTCTTTCTGAGGCGTAGGGATTCTAAAATGATGACCCTCTCCACCATCACCCCTGGCCTGCAGTCAGCCTCAGAGTCTGTGGGAATTATTCTCGCTGTGACGCTTGCCCACAGTTCTCATTCTTCCCTCACCTGTGCTCTATAGCTGCTGCCGCCTGTTTTCACTAAAAGGTAGATTTGGGGGGTTTCTGTTTTCATCCATCTTGTTAAAATTCAATAATCCTCCTCCAGGGATGTTTTTGCCTGAGCTCTTCATGACTTGATGTCTAAACCAGTAGCTGGAGAGGTCCTGATAAGGAAGGTTGAGGCTGGGCATTGCTGGGGACAAGAGAGTGTCACACCTGGATTCTTCTCCCTAGGACCCTGCTGTCTGGAGCTCAGGGTTGACCTCACAGACTACAGAGACAGCTGTTCATGACATGTGGCTTCAGGAATGTAGGAAGGGGCCTTACTCTTAAATTCTCCCATGTCAGCCTCTGTTATTTGAAGAATCATGGACAAAGGGAAGGCTCAGTCTTGAGATAATAGACACAGTTCTCTCTTCTACTATGTGCCTGGTCTTACTCTATACATTTTACAGATATTTTGTGCTTTAAGTTAATCCCTATGTCAATCGTATTGATTCACATATTCACTTATACTATATACATTTACTAAGCATCTACGATGTTCCCCAAAAATGGAGTAAGCAGTTAATAAAACAGTCTCTGCTCTTCTAAAGCTTACCAAAATAAACTAAACATATAACATGTCAGGTGGTTGCCAGTGTTTTGATGAAAATAAGCAAAGTACAATCAGCAAATAAAGAATGTGACTGGGAGAGGAGAGGACTGTTATTTATATAAAGCGATCAGGGAATGCCTCTCTGATGAGGTCACTCTTGAGCAAAAATCAAAAGGAAAGGAAAGGAGGAGGAAATACTCTGGGAAGAGTGGTCTAAGCAGAAGGGCCGTAAGTGCAAAGGCCCTGAGGCAGGAGTGTACTGGCTATTTCTCAGGAATAGCATTAAGTTAGATAGGTGAGTAGAGTAAAGAAGAAAAAGAAGATGGAGTGGTACAGGTGAGGCCAGGGAGGAAGTGGGTAGCCTCATCATGCACAGTCTGGTTAGGGTCAGAATTTTGGTTCTCCTGAGTGAGATGGGGAGTTTGAGCAGGGGAATGCCATGACGTGAGTTATGTTTCCCAGTGTTCATTCCTACTATTGCATGACAAACCACAGAAAGGAAGCAAGAGTCAGCAAGAGATGATGGCATGGACTTCGGCAGTAAAAGTCGTGAGAAGTAGTGGAATTCTCAGTATAATTTCTAATGGATTGAATGTGGAGTGTATGTAAGAGAAAGAAAGAGGGCGAACAAATCTCTAAGGATTTCGTCCTGAGTCACTGAACAAATGGAGCTGCTATTTTCTGACATGGGAAAGACTAAGAAAGAAGTAGATTAACTTAAATCTGTGAGGTATTACTGTCCCATTTTACATATGGGGAAACTGAGACATGGAATTAATATAAGTTGCCCAAGGTCATATAACTAGAAAAAAATTAGTGGATTTGACCCTAACCCTATTTGATTCTATCAACCTAGCTAATTCCACAAGGCAAATGTCAATTATAAAATATATATTATGTGACAACATGTATTATATAGTAAATTATATTAGTATTCTCTTGATTATAAGTTACAGAAATTCTAAAGCTAACTGAGGCAAAAAAAATGTAGAACATAAAAGGAAAAATAGGGAAAGGATAGTCTACCCGATGGCTCATATACTGGGAAGGATACCTGGGTAGGTAACTCCCAGAACCGAGGAACAAGCTATGGGAACCAGGGTTTCAGAACTGGACATAAGGCTCCAAGTCAGTAAAATTCTCTCTCTCTAAGCACCTGAAATTCTGTTCTTGTCTTCTCTTGAGCATCAGACCTAACGTCTCCAACATTATGTTGACAGACAACTTTTACAGGATGGCAAACATGAATATTAGCGGCCATAGTTGTTCATCCCAGACAAAACAGAGTTTCTCTCCCCCCACATTTAGACACCAATCCAAGGTATAAATGATTATTCAAAATAATCCCCCCTATCATAAAAAGACTGTACCTCCCCACCCATTGCCATGTGATTTGCCAAGTCTCCAATGGGCCAAGTGTACATCCACCTTATTGAATTTCATTCTGGCTATGTGACATGCTTTGGTCAACGGAAGGAAAGTGACCACAGTGTATGCCATATTTGAATGTAAACTTTAAGAAGCATCACAGTTTTCCACTAGCCTTTGCTTTTCTCCTCTTTCACAAGGCAAGGTATGCCCCTTATGCTCCATTGGCCTGGACCCCAGAATGAAAAGATACGTAGAAACACAAACCCAACATAAAGCTGCTAATGTATAACATGAATGAATAGAAAACGTTTACTGTTTTGAGCTGCCACTGAGATACTGAGAATATTTGTTCTTGCATCAAAGCTCCCTATAGGCCACCGAAAGACTATATTTGGCTATCTTGTATCATGTGCCCTCCTTGGACCAATTACCATGTCCAGGGACATTACTAAAGGTAGCATAGGCTGTAGTGTGCTAATAACTCCCAAATCTTTGTGATTTAGCATATCAAACTTTATTTCTAATCATACAAACAGCAGTATGTTATCGGCTGGGGCTCTCCTCCATCAGGTAACTCAAGGGTCTAGGCTCCCTTCTTCTGATACATGATCTAAATGTGTGGCCTCCAAGATCCCAAGATATGGGAAGAAAGCTAGAAGTTTATAAGGAATGTTTTTATATTTGTAAGTGTTTTTGTACTTGGGCCATACTTGGAAGCTGTGTACATCATTTTCATCTTTATCCCACCAAGTAACATGGCCCCACCTAATAGCAGAACAGACTGGAAAATAATGAAATTTTCCTGTGTGCCAAAAAAGAAGAAAATGAAATTGAATTTGGTTACCCTATGGTGTAGTCTCTGCTATCAGAACTATGCTTGACCCAGCCTAAGCCATGTGCCCACCTCTTTGGTCTTAGTTACAAAAGGAGAATAGAAAAAATGGATTTTCCTGAGCAATAGTAACCATCGTTCACACTGTGTGATAGGTTGCAGTGAGTCACTAAGCGCATTGGCTGAAGAATCCAAGAACCTTGAACTCTGGCCCTAGATCTGTAACTTATCGGGGATCTACCTCCCTTATGTATTAAATGTCAAAACTAACTTTAAAAGTTATTATTTGGGGGGCCACAAGGCTTTTTAAAAGTCTTGCAGAAGCTGTGGATCCCAAATGCATATACACAAGAATGTTTTAGGGTGTTCAACATCCTTCAAAGCTCATGTGTTTCAGGTCATAATCCTAGAAAATGATATATCGAGCCCCTTCCAACTTTGACATTTCATGATTCAACTGGATGGTTCTGAGGAGAAAAAAAAAGGGTAGGGGGGAAGCAGAGGCATTTGACAGTGGAGAGGAGACATAATCTATGGGCTATGTGCTCTGCAAATCTGCCCCATGTGCTGTCATCCTCTGCTTTTCATCAGCAATAAAATTTACCCAGAGACATTTTTATCATGTCCCGCTGGAACAGATAAAAAAATATATATATATATATATCAGGTGAATTTATTTTCACACATTTTCAATGAGTTGACAATCTCTTATTCTTAAATATGGCTTGGGTGATATCATCTCATTTGCAATACAACCCACTTTGTACATGTGAATGATAAATGGCTGATCTAGAGGTTGGTATATAAGGAAACAGCCACCAGCTGTGCCATGTTTTGAATAGTTAATATGAACTGGTTTTACATGATGTATCGTATATCTTAGAGCAGAGAAAAGAGCACTACTCGAATGCAGAGATGAGAGTCCACCTTGATTAGACCACCAACTTCTCTAGGTGTTTTGCCACTTATCCTGTCTGCTCCTGGTTAGTCTATCAAGAAAATGAGTCTCAGTTCCTTTCATTAAAACATTCTCAGGAAGAAAACAACTGCTTATACCTCCCAGGGTGCAGTGGGGGAAGAGAAGAGAGTTTAGCCTCACCCTGTTCTGCGGCCATAGCTTAGGTCCTTGCCTTATATTAACCACTTTGTAAATGTCCCAGGTAGATTTTGTGAAAGAAAATGGATGGAGCAGTTTCAAGATATTGTTACTCCTGGAATTAAAAAAGAAAAAGTTTAAAGGACATACCTCTTGGTAGCATCTTTACATTTCAGGGTTTGTTCGTTTTTTGGTCGAACACTATTAAAAGTGACCAGAGTGCGTTAGGTATTGTTCTGAGAGGACAAAGGCCTAGTTCCAAAACTCAAGAGTCATACTTGAGTTGGAGAGATAAAACATATATTGTAGAGTCACCTAGGGCACAGAGAATAGAGTCTAAAGCCAGCATGAGAGGCAGAAAATGCCCATAGTCAGCTTTCTTCCTGAAGTCCCACAGAAAGTTGTGGGTCATGTTGAAGACCAAGACATCTTAGTAAGTCCAGTACAGCCAGGTGATTTCAATAGTTGGAACAAATCACCAGTTCTTTGGTTGAGTACTGTACAAAATAGTTGATGTCCCAGGAAGAGGAAGATTAAATCAAATTTGGTGATCCTCATCGCTGTGTCTGTCTTGGGAAGTACATTCGGTCCAGCCTAAGCCATATGCCCACCTCCGTAGTCAGGGTTTACTATGTGAACATCTCAGTAAACTGTGGGTCTCATGTTGAAAAATACATGTTTATATTACAGCATGCCCTGAATGCAAGTCCATGCGGCCTGGGGCCAATTGAGGAATAGCAAATTATTCTTATCTCCCATCTTGGGCTCATTCTAGGGCATGTGCCCATTGAATGGAATGCTGTGTAAAATAGTCTACTCTAAGTTTAAAATATATCATTTATGTTTCTTCTGTCATCATTTGCTAAATGCATTTTTCTTTTTATTTTACTCTCTACGGCTAAATATAGTTTAAGCTACAGTGTGAAACTGCCATAAGAGAATGACAAGGAAGTGCTATTGTCACTTAAGACAAGGGAATGGTTATTTCCAGGTGAGGTAATTGGGATCACCTTCATGGAAAAGGTGGAGTTTGAACTGATAATGCGGGAGGGTGAGGTTTAAATATTTAGTGATTGGGAGGGAGACATTCCAGCTAGAGGGAACAGTGAGAAAAGGTCTAGAGATGGCCATGCTTTTCATGTGTCCAAATAATATCACAAAGGGCATCCATAGGTAATAGCAAAAAATAATTTGGAGCAGAAAATTGTAAGACTTGCATGACAACCTTAGAGTTTTTGGACTGTTTTGAGGAGGATATGGGAAGTCAGAGTTAGTTTTTCAGGTAATATGATCAAAGTTGGGGAGGCAGAGTGTTAAAAGAACCAGAAATGGCAGGTTCAGAGATTTGAAGACCATTTAGGAAGCACTTGGCCCAGAGGTACAAATCTAAACTAGTCAGGATTTAGGAGGAAGAAGCAAAGAGGAAGAAAAGCTATCCTACGGGGACGGATTCCATGATTTCAGCAGTTGGCTTCATGAAAGGATGAGGAGAGAAGGAAGAATTAGAGATAATTCAGCTTCCTGCATGTCTGTCTGTTATATCTTTGAGGAAAGGGACTCTGTTCATCTATCTCCTGAAGTGTCTAGCATGTTCTTGATACAGAGTAGAAGCTCAATAGATGTTTGCTGAATCTCATCCTGCCCCTCAACATTTTTGCTGACTGTTCCAGAAACCCTGCTCCCTAGAGGATAGAAGGTGATTGGTCCCCACAGTAAAGCAACGCAGGTCTTTCTTCTTTCTGGGTCATATTATCATGGATGTCCCTCTCAGGTTTTGACAGAGAAATTGAGTTGGACATTGGCATCAGACTAAAAAATTGACTTACTGTATGGGTAGCAGCTAGAACTGAACATCTACACTTTCTTTGCTATTGTTGTTTGATTATTGCTTGTGAGTGACTTGTAATGATTGGAAACTCAGAAACAGTCCAGTAGTCCTCTTTTTTTTTTTTTTTTTTCCATGAGAAGTCTCCTCACTGTCACAGCTAGCCTTCCAAGTTCCTTGCTTGAAGATGGCCAGGGTGAGGAGGTCACCACTGTGACATTATTAGATGATTCTAATTGTTTAAAAGTCCTAGAACTATTAGCTTCCTCCTGTCTGGTTTATGTGTTGCAGCTATAGACTCCTACATACACATATACACCAACTTTCCCACTGCCATTTTCTTGTGGTCCTTTCTGGACCTAAGTTACTTAAAAACAAGGTAAAAACTATTCAGAAGGACCTTAAGAGACTTTACTAACACATAGTATTCCCATGCAGTATAAATCATGCCAAGTTCAAATCTAAACCCAGTTGGAGGAAAAACTTTCACAAATACTTTTAAGCTAAAATGTTATAATATTCACATTCACTTTCCCCAGTCACTATGGCAATCCACACAGCAAAAGGACCATAAAGGGAAAGTCTGATGAGAGGCTCTATCTCATGCTTTGGTTTTCCTAGGTTTATAATATCAGATTAATTCTGCTTGCTGTGATTTTACAATCCAAATTTTGCTTATCATTGGAGTTGTTGGAGATAGAACGGGAGAGATAATGTAGAAAATATGGAGATACTCTAAATCATTTAGTTGAAGCAACAGGAAAGGGTGGGGAGGAAATCACAAAAAGCATTATGTAAATCTACATTAATTCATGAAAACCCATTTAAGGTCCTTTTGCCTTGAGAAATAGCACAGGTGCTTGGTAGACAATAGAGTGAAGGCAAAGAGTGGAAAATTTTAGGCTAGTCTGAGTTCATTTCTAACATTGGACATTATGATTAAAAACATAATATTCTACAGTATCGCATGGCAATAATCTATAAATACCAACCTAATTTCTTTTCCCTAGAGAAAGTCAGCCTTTTTCCCCCACATTGTAGCCATCTGTCACTTTTCCTTTAAGCCCTTTCTTCTGGGGTCTATACAGTCTCAGTTGTTCCCAGGAAACAGCTGCTGGGGGATACAAACATGATCAAGACCTAACCTCTGCTTTAGACTTATCAGTCTCCAAATTGTCAGGGTTTCCAGCCATTCCTCCCCACCCTCCCGTCAGCCTCTTCTACATACTCTGATTTATCACTATTCCTATGAAAATAAGGCATTTGAGATCAAAAGCAGTAGTGTTTATCCAGACTGACCGGTGTAGAGGACAGATTTTTCTGTGGGACAGAAACCTCCTGCATGTGTTAAATATTGTGCTTTTATTAATAAAACCTAAGAACCTGCGTACTAACAATAAGCATATGGATAATTCAAGTTCCATGGTCCACATATCCATGCATTAGTGACTTTTTTGAACTTATAAAAACACTATATATGCATTCCCATCAAATTTTATCTTAATAGTCTTGACTTTTGATTTTTAGTTTATTAGTATCAGAATCCTTTTCAAAGCTAGATCCAAGTCTCTTGCTAAGCAGGGGGCAATCCTCTGGTGTGCCAAAGGTGAACTAATGCACTATAAGAAGTCATGTGCCATCAGCCCCAAATCCCTCACCATTGAGTGCTTTAGGAAGAGGAACGAGAACAGTTGAGGTTCAATAAGGAAAAGACTACCCACAGCCATCTCTGCCTTTGTATGAAAAAAAAGTGGCACTCTATATGAGAATATAAATGTTCCTATTCGGACTGTTTAAAGATATAAATCTAAATTTATCTGTATAACCCTGAATGGTTTGCTTAATATCTGGTACATTTGACTCAAAGCCTAACTCCCCCATGCCTGCATGCTGGTGTCACATCGTCTGGAAGGAAACGGCATTTCCATGAGCTCTTTGAAGGAATTTTTAGTGCTCCAGAAGGAGCTATATTTTTCAGGGGCTTCCAAATTCCCCCCTGAGGAACCATACAGGATTAAGCTTGCCTCGTTCATGGGAAATAGATTTTTTTAAATCCTGATTTATTTAAAATTTGTGTAATAAAGCATTCTGATCGGCCCCACATGGGTAAGAGAAACAAAGAGGATGGGAATCATGACACAGAAAATATTTTCCTGAAATTGTTTCCTTCTCCCATCAAGATGCATTTCAACAATATGCAAATTGGGTGGTGCCATTCTACGATAATTATGTTTTCTTAATGTTTCCACAACAGCTCTGCTTTTGCCAGACTTCACTATTTTAGCAGCATAATGGTCACTTTGGAAGAGATGAACATCCATTATACCTAGAAAAGGAAGATCTTGGAAAATCAAATTCAGATAATACAAAGAATATACTTTCCATTGCTAATTTGTTGCAGTTATCTTAGCAAGGGAGAAAAATAGAGTGTTCTCTGCAGTAAAAAAAAGGGGGGGGGAATAAAGTGAAATGAATTAATTAGAAACATCCTGAAATGCAAATCCCTCAAATTCTCAATGTATACTTAACACCCTTCACAGGACAATTGAACACACAAGTTGGATGGATCCCAATGTAGTTGTGACTCATCAAAATATGTGCCACAAGATTCAAGTCTGAGCACTGTTAATAAATGATATCTTTTGTCAGGTAAATTTACAGAATGCACAAGATTAAACAAAGTTAACCAAGTTTTATTCCTATAGGAAGTCTCTTTATTGTGGCAGTATTTGAGGGTGGTCTTCCAAAGCCAGATGAAAGATGCAGGTTTCCCAAACTATTTGGAAATGGAACTCTGTTTTCACAGAGACTCAGGATGGGTATGCCAAGAAATGCTCTTTGAGGAACATTAGCTACACCAGTCCCTAATATTATAATAGTAAAACTGCAGCCTAGAAAATTAGAGACTCTTCTGAGGTCACCCAGTTGACTCAAGGCTAAACTAGAAATGCAGTTTCAGCCTCCCTGATTCTCAGTACAGCTCTCTGCTCCCTCCTGCACATTCACTATCTCCTCATTTGGTAGAAGCTCATCTGATATTGACACATTTATAAATTTCCACTTTTTAGAAGATTCCAGAATTTCCCTATAAGAAACAACAGATCTATAATATCTTAGTTTATGCTTTCCATATCCTAAATTAATTTTATAGTTTAAAAAAGATGCATATCTACTCCTAGGTAACTGTTTAAATGGATGCAACTCTTTGCAACAAGGGTCTCAGTCCTCATTGCTTCCAGAACCAGAAGGTAGTACAAATGAAACCATTCAACTTTAGCCAATTGCTGCTTTGTGGAATTCTGAGCCCTATGTTGCTACCTCTGATTACCTTAAAGGGAAAGCTAAAAATCAAAGTTTTTACATGAAGCATAACTTTAAATTTTATTGAGTAGTTCAAATTAAAAAATAAAATAAATTGCTGGCCAAGAAAATACATCTGCAGGCAGAATTTGGCCTATAAGCCAACAGTGTTCAGTCTCTGCTTTACATTTTGTAATTAGTTCACTTTCTCCCTTGGATCTCTGGGGGTGCAGTGGTAGGAAAGAGACTCTGGATATCCTCTGGACAAAAGTCAGACATTCAACAGGCCAGAGGTAGGGCCAGATTCCATTTTTCCATTACAACCAAATGATGCAAAAGAGGAGAGAAAGTCAGACTTAGAAAGAGATACAGAGAGAGAGATCAGTGAAGATCCTGGGTGCCTCCCTTTCCACTTTTATCTCCTTTTTTTTTTTCTTTTTAACTTTTTAATTTTTAATAGATTTTATTCCTTAGAGCAATTTTAGGTTCACAGTGAAATTGAGTGTGAAGTACAGAGAGTTCCCATAGCCCCCCTGTCCTCACACAGCCTTGCCCACTATCAATGTCTAGAACCAGAGTGATACATTTGTTACAGTCAGTGAATTTACACTGACTCATTAATCCATAGTTTACACTATTGTTCACTCTTGGTGGTATACATTCTATGGTTTAGACAAGTGTATAATGACATGTATCCAATTTTATAATATCATGGAGACTATTTTCATTGCCCTAAAAATCCTCTGTGCTCTACCTATTCATCCCTCCCTCCCCGCTAACTCCTGGCAACCACTGATGTTTTTACTGTCTCCATAGTCTTGCCTTTTCCAGAATATCATATGATTGGAATCATATAGTGTATTGCCTTTTCAAACTGGCTTCTTTTGCTTAGTAATAGGTATTTTAGCTTCCCCCAGATCTTTTCATGGCTTGGTAGGTCATTTCTTTTTAGCCATGAATAAAATTTATTGTGTGGATGTACCAGAGTTTATTGATCCATTCACCTACTGAAGGATATCTTGGTTCCTTCCAAATGATGGCAATTATAAAGCTGCTATGAACATCTGGCACAGGTTTTTGTGTAGACATAAGATTTCAACCCCTTTAGGTAAATAGCAAGGAATAAGATTACTGCATCCTGAGTATGTTTGGCTTTGCAAAAAACCACCAAACTGGCCTCCAAAGTGGCTATCCCATTTTGTATTCCCACCAGAAATAAGAGTTCCTGTTGCTTCACATCACTTACCTCTTTTAATGCCTGATATAATTTGCTTGTAGTCAGCTGACCGATGGAAATGTACTAAGTGACTTGGAACATGAAGTTTCTTTCTCAGAGGCCTGAGCCTCAGAATACCTGAGGGAAGGAGAGCTCTTTTCTATTTCTTGTGTATTTGGCTAATTTTCAGAGTTGGACATTGCCCGTCAAAGCAGCTTTCACGGGGTTCTGGCCATAAGCACAGGTCCTCCCAAGTTCCCTCCCCGCATTTTCATTGAGAGAAATCCCCTTCCCCACTACTGTTCCTAGAAGAAGTTGAACAGCATCATTGTTAAAGATTTTTCTCTCAGGCTTTTAAAATAGCCCAACCTCTAGTCTGAGAGCTAAGTTGAGATCTAGATAAAATTAGAAAGTCCTGAAACCTGGATGGCAATACACTTCATTTCTGTGACTCTTTTCTTATGCAGCTGAGATCAGGAACAGGCATAAGACAACTTTATTGCCCCCATTATATGTTCAAATTTACCACCTGGATGAATCCTTGGTCAGGGATCATGCTCAGATAATTACAAAATCTCCCCATCACTCTCCATTCCCCAAACAATCTCAAAGCAAGGAATTAAAATCTCCATTCCAGTGCAAGAATCAAAACTCCAAATTCTTACCTGATAACAGAGTTTCTCAGCCCCCAGCCTGGTACTGCTTTGAGCCTTTTCGTTTTTCTGAATCCCGTGAAAAGGGAAGGGAGTCCTGCGGACTACTTCTCGGTTTACCAGTCCTCATTAGCTCATTTATCCCTCTAGGCCCAGGACCAGAGGGTAGCAAGCAGGTGAAAAATGCACAGTCTCACATTGTTGGTACTCCTATAATTTGGCATAAGGACCCCACGTACTTCGAGGTTGTTCAAAACCGTCTCTTTCTCTTGGAGGCATTTTTTTTCTAGTGAGATGCTTTTGTCTGCTTCTCAGAAATTCCCCTCTAGTAATCTCCAACTGCCCTGTAGAGAGATATTTCTCTTCATTCAGTCTTATAGGATTCCCTCTCTCAGGCTCTGGATTCAGACCATAGGAGTTGGAGTCACTAATCATGAGAAAACTACCCAAACCTCTGTGCCTCAGTTTTCCCACCCTCAAAACAGGATGATAGTAGAATTGATCTCATAGGGCTCCGAGAAGAATTTAATAGAATTATCAATGTAAAGTGTCAAGACTAGAGCTCAGTATATAATAAGGTCCAGTTATAAATGTTATTGTTAGTATAGTACCCGTAGTTTGAAGACAGTTTCTAGAAGATAATTACCAAAGACACAAATTCAACATCAAAGAAGGTAGTGAAGAAGGGATGTTTCTAGAGAAATAAGAAGTATGTTCTTTTTTTATATTTATTTAGTTGAGAGAGAGAGAGAGCACACTTGAGCACATGAACAGGGCGAGAAGGAAAGAATTTTCAAGCACTCTCAAGCGGGGCTAAATCTCATAACCCTAAGACCACGACCTAAGCTGAAATTAAGAGTATAACGCTCAACCAACAGCTACCAAGGCTCCTCAAGAAGTATGTTCTAAAGTTATATGTGATGTCAAGGTGAAGTAGAAAAACCCTGAGTTCACCTTCAGGAGCCCTGGGTTCTAGTTCTGGATCTGCTACGCACTGCTGTGTTCTTAAAAATGTAACAGAACCTCTCTGTTCTGCACCTCAACTTCTTTGCTAAATTTAGATTAAGAAATATGGTCTAAGTTCATCTCTTAATTTTGCTAGTTTGATATTGGCCAAATTGTATAATCCCTAGTTTCTTCATCTTTAAAATGGAATTATCAGTCCAGCCCACCAGAATTTTGGTAAAGTTCAAATGAGACACAATGTAAATGAACCCACCATAAACTTTCATTCATTCATTCACTCAGCAAACATTTATTGATCAACACATTCCCACATGCTATGAAACTATCAACTATTGCTAACATCACCATGAAGGAACTAGGTAATCTAGTCCTAAAATTCTTGGAATCAAATTGTAAAAAAAAAAAAAAGAAAGAAACCCTTCCCTTTGCCCATGGCTTGTTTGTATCTGCTAGCATAGAGAAACAACTCAGGCAGTTCTGTCCAATAGAACTTGCTGTGGTGATGAAAACATTCTGTCTGCACTAACCATTATGGCAGCCACCAGTCACATGTGACTATTGAGTACTTCAAATGCAGCTGGTGCTAATGAGGAGCTGAATGTTTCATTGTATTTGATTTTAAATAACTTAACACTTAAGCAGCCACACTTGGCTAGTGGCTGCCATATTAGATAGCACAGAATTCTAGAACCCTAAGCAAGGGGTGGTACAGGAAGAAAAGAGAAGTGCAGGCCATGGATTCCAATTTGAGAGATATATTTGCCACTTGGTGGGAGAGTATCTTTGACTGCAGATATTTGGTTTTATAGTTTTTTAATATTGCACCCTGGATAATCATGATTTGTCTGGATGAGACTCCAGCTTGTATTGCAAAGACTTGCCACTGCCTTCCCCTGCAAATGGAGTGGGGGAAATCCTCAAGCTCTCTGTTTTTACAGAGTATAATTATGTGTGCTTCATGAACTGTGAAGAATCAAGAATGTATTAGAAATTTTTTACTCATTTGTCCTTAAAATAGGCATAATTTAAGAGGAACTAAATGCCAACAAATGTATTTCCTCCTAAATGCACTATTGATGAGGATGTAATAATGAATGATTTTGAAAACATATATTCAGTATGTCTAATTCTGTGGATTCTGTAGATCAGACATTGCTGAATGGTGTTGGGGGTAGGTAGGCTTACACATTCATGCATTGAGCAGAAGTTTGGCATGTCTTGATGAAAACACATACTCTGAAATGCCTTTATGGTAAAGGAGTGATAGACTCCAAGTTCATTCTCATGCCAGGCCTGGGCTTTTCCCCACTTCTACAAAATGGGTAAATTTTCCCACATCTGTTAAAATTAGATAGATAGGAGAGACAATGCATATGTACAACAACCTCTTGTGTTTATTCTCTACTATTCACATAGAAACTTCTGTGACCTGAAGTGTCAGTTTTTCCCCATACCAACCAATTCTCTGATACCAGCTGGGTGTTCTACAATTCAGTTCAGTTCTAATACGATCTACCTAAAGTTAGGAAGACCCCAGAGGTTATAAGACCACCACCACATGCTACTCATAAGTCCCAGTTTGTCATCTGTACCTCTGACCAACCAGCTACAAATTGGGGTTCCTGCAACCCCCCTCCTTGGGCTTAATAATTTGCTAGAATGGCTCACAGAACTCAGGTAAACACTTATGTTTACTGGTTTACGATAAAGGATATAATAAAGGCTAGAGATGAACAGCCAGATGGAGAGATACATACATCTTAAAGAGAGTGCAGGAGCTTCTGTGCCTGTGGAGGTGGGGCATGCCACCCTGCCACTCACGTGGATGTGTTTACCAATTCAGAAGGTCTCCAAATTCCATACTTGAGGGATTTATGAGGCATCAACGCATGTGCATAATCAATTTAAAAACTCAGTTTCCAGTCCCTCTCCCCTCTTCAGAGAATGGGATTGGGACTGAAAGTGCCAAGCTCCTTATTATGGGTTGGTCTTTCTGGTGAACAGCCCCCATCTAGGAGCCCACCAGGAGTCACCTGGTTAGAAGAAAAGATACTCTGATCACTCAGGAAATTGCAAGGATTTTAGGAGCTCTGTGTTAAGAACTGGGAATGGAGATCAGTATATATGTTTCTTGTTATTTCGCTGTGTGATTGAGTACTTGAGATCTGCTTGGATATGAAACCTGCTCCAATCATTTATTGCCTGTGTGACTTTGGGCAAATTCCTTTACATCTGTGTGCTTCAATCTGTTCTCTAAAGTAAGGACATTAGTGCCTAATTCTCAGGATTATTGCAAGAATTTAAATACTTAATATGCATAAAGCATTCAGATCAGTGCCTGGTGCAAAGTGAGTCAAGGAATGCTAACTAATTCATTGTGATTAAGAACTTTACAAGACTAAAAGTAAAAAAAGAAAATATAGACAGTTTAATATGGAAGTATAGATCATATGTATTTCATCAGCTCAGAATGATAGAAAAACAGCAGGGGCAGAATCATAGAATTTGGGTTTCTGTTCCATTCTGGAAATTGATCTTGGAGCTGTGAAACTTTTGTACAACTTCACATGTTCTCAATCAGATCTAAAAAGGAGAACCTACCAACATGTGGACAGATGGTAAACAGAGTCTACAGCAGGACAATCTGACTCAATCTCCCCACATTCCAGAACGAACAAAGAAAAAGCAAGACGAATATGACAGAACCAAAAAAGAGACATTTTGTTGAATACAAGCATACTTCAGAATGTGATCAATTCTATGACACAGAAGAAAACACTTGGCATCTTTGAAAGGATGCAAGAAGAGCTTCTGTGATATGACAAGTCTTGTGAAAAAAATAGACTGACATAAAAAGCCTATAGGACAAATGCAAAGTTAGCAAGCTGGCAGTGGAAAAGGGACTGGGCTTATAGTGGAAGCACATGGTGGAACTGACATTGTGCAGACCAAGTTAAGAACTTTCCAGAACATAGGAGGATACAAAAAGGGCAAAATGATGAGAGGTCATCAGTAGGATGGACAGTGGAGGATAAGGGGAGAACATCTCCAGTAGGTATTCCTGGGGAGGGAAGCAGGACGTGTAGAGGAAAGTAATAAAGACTCAACTGGAAAAAATAAGTGCTCCTGAAGAAGGACCAGGGATGGGAGATGTTACCGAGTCTGTACATGGAGAGGCTTTACCCCATTCCAGACAAAATCAACAGAAAACCAGCAGCACAAGATGTCTATGAGCCTTCTTCTGCAGTACTTGATGCCAGAAGAGTATAGAGAAATATCTACAGAGTTTTTTGGATATATATATATATATATATCCAAAATATATATATATATTTAAAATATGCTAACAATGGGAAACTTGATATTCTCTATCTGAGAATTAAGAGTTGGATTAGATGATTTCAAATTCCCATACAGCTCTAATTTTTTTAAGCCTTTGGCCCCCTTCACCCTTCATTTATTCCACCCATCCCCATTCCACTTCTCTGGCAACCACTGATCTATTCTTTGTATCTATGAGCTTGACTGTTTTTTGTTTTTGTTTTTGTTTGATTCCACATATAAAAGAGATCATGTGGTATTTGTTAGTCTCGGTCTGACTTATTTCACTTAGCATAACACCCTTAAAGTCCATCCATGTTGTCACAAATGGCAAGATCTCATTCCTCTTTATGGCTGAATAACATTCCATTGTGTATGTATACTACATCTTAATTATCCATCCATCAGTGGACACTTAGGTTATTGCCTTGGTTATTGTAAATAATGCTGCTATGAACATGGTAGTACATATATCTTTCCGAGTTAGTGTTTGGTTTATTGTGGCTTTTTTTTTTTTTTTTTTTGATAAATAGAATTGCTAGATTACATTATAGTTCTATGTTTAATTTTTTGAGGAAATTCCATACTGTTTTCCACAATGGCTGCACCAATCTATATTCCCACAAACAGTGTACTAGGATTCTCTTTTCTCCACATCCTCAAACTTGCTATTTCTTGCCTTTTTGACAGTTGCCATTCTAACAGGTGTGAGGTGATATCTCGTAGTTTCAGTTTGCATTTCCCTGGTAATGATGTGTAATGTCTTTTTATGTACCTGTTGACCATCTGTATGTCTTCTTTGGGAAAATGCCTATTTAGATCTTCCCATTTTTAAATGGATTGCTTGTGTGTTTTTTTTGTTGAGTTGTATGAGTTTTTTATATATATATATTTTGAATATTAGCCCCTTATAAGATATGTGATTTGCAAATATTTTCTCCCATCAAGTTGCCTTTTTATTTTGTTGATGGTTTCTTTCACTGTGCAGCTTTTTATTTGATGAAGCCCCACTTGTTTATTTTTGCTTTTGTTGCTTTTACTCTTGGTGTCAGATTCAATAAAAATTATCATTAAGACCAATGTCAGGGGGATTACTTCCTATATTTGCTTCTAGGAGTTTTATTGTTTCAGATCTTATGTTCAAGTGTTTAATTTTGAGTTAATTTTTGTGTATGTTGCAAAATACCTGTCTAGTTTCATTCTTTTGTGGCTGTCCAGTTTTCCCAACACCATTTATCGAAGAGATTATCCTTTTCCCATTGTATATTCTTGGCTCTTTTGATATAAATTAATGGCTATAAATGCATGGTTTTGTTTCCGGAACATCTATTCTGTTCCCTTAACCTATGTGTCTATTTTTATGCCAATACATTACTGTTTTGATTACTATAGTTTTGTAAGAGAGGTTGAAATCAGGGAGTGTGATGCCTCCAGCTTGGTTCTTCTCTCTCAAGATTGTTTTCGTTATTCAGGGCTCTGTGTGTGTGTGTGTGTGTGTGAGTGTGTGTGTGTGGTTTCATAAAAATTTTAGGGTGGTTCTGTTTCTGTGAAAAAGCCATTGAAATTTTGATAAGGATTGCATTGAATGCGTAGATTGCTTTGCGTAGCATGGACACCTTAATATTAATTCTTCTAGTCTTTGACCAAGGAATATCTTTCCATTTATTTGTGTTTATTCAGTTTCTTTCTTAATGTCTTACAGTTTTCAGTATACAGTTCTTTCACCTCTTGGCTAAATTTTTTGCTAGGTATCTTATTCTTTTTCATGCAGTTGCAGTGGGGCTGTTTTCTTAGTTTCTCTTTCTGATAGTTTGTTGTTAGTGTATAGAAACACAACAGATTTTTGTGTTTTGATTTTGTAATCCTGCCACATTACTGAATTCATTTATTAATTCTAACAGTTTTTTGATGAAGTCTTTAGGGTTTTCTGTATGTTATATCACGTCATCAAATAGTGACCATTTTACTTCTTCCTTTCCAGTTTGGATGCCTTTATTTCCTTTTTCTTGCCCCATTGCTCTGGCTAGGACTTCAGTATGATGTTAAATAAAAGTGGCCAGAGTGGGCCTCCTTGTCTTGTTCCTGATCTTAGAGGAAAAGCTTTCAACCTTTCACCTTTGAGCAGTCAGGCCATCTGCTTTGCTTGGGACGTGGTTCTCAGAGTATGCTTCCTGGAGTAACACTGCGGAATATTCTTAAGCTTCACCTCAAACCTGCAGAATCAGAAACTCTAGGGAGGTGGGGCTTGTTTTAGTGAGCCCTCAAGATGATATTGATGGACTGCTGAAGTTTGAGAATGAGTAGCCTAGCGAATGCTCTGGAGAATAAAGGACTAACATCCTGTTTATGCTTTTAGGAATGTCAGCTCTTTCACTTATGCCTTGTCAAGGACAAATTCCTGTAAGTTCTTTGAAGGTTAAATTTCTCTAAGTTTTATCATCATTGTGTATTTGTCATATTTATCCCGTGCATTGCTGCAAATAGGATTTACGATGACTTGAAAAAGCCAGTCATCTTCAGTGGGTGAGGTTTTTGTTCTCTTTCTGTTATACCTAGGATACTTTTGCAGAAGAGATGTGATTTGGAGGAGAGACAGTGGAGGGCCCTACCCCCTCCTCCATTCCCCCTACCTTCCTTTTTATCACCCCCTGTCCCAACCCCCCAGCCATCCCCACCAGGTCAGCCTTGCTTGTATTAATTAAGAGTCAACAAACACCATGTTGGAGAAAGTTGGATAAAGTACAAAGCCAATGATTTACAGAATTAAAAAGTGATTCTAAGGCCTGAAGAGGTCATGCACAAGGTCACGTGGTTCATGGATAGCAGCCAGAACCAGCTGCTCAGATTCCTGATTTTATGCTAGTCCGGTAGACTCCAACAAGCCAAATAAAAAGTATGAGCTGTCTTCACACAAAACAAAGAAACTTGACTAAAACAAGGTAAATCTGACCTGCTCTCATTTTCATTAAGGTTCCACACTGTGAGGAAAATCAGTTAGCAAAATGTAAGGATCAGGTTACTGGCTTTAATGCCAGGACAGAATGAAATCGAAATTTATCTGAGGTGTGTCCAGAGCAATGGTAGGCATGAGAAATCTTTGCAGTTCCGTAGAAATGAAAATCTGTTGAAGGCAAAGGTAAGAATTTTAGAAAATAAGATCACTGGGGTAGATGAGTTTTACGAAGCCAGTAGCTTGGGTGGGGGTGCATCAGGGAATGGGGAGGAGTTGTACGTACATAGGGGAGGACTACGGGAAAGGGGTAACTTGAAGAAAAATGTGAAAATCCAAATGCTAAATTATAAAGCTAATCCAAGGAGTTCTTGAAATTTATTTACAGAAATAAAAATATACAAGATAAAGGGGCGCCTGGGTGGCTCAGTCGTTAAGCGTCTGCCTTCGGCTCAGGTCATGGTCCCAGGGTCCTGGGATTGAGCCCTGCATCAGGCTCTCTGCTCCGCGGGAAGCCTGCTTCTCCCTCTCCCACTCTCCCTGCTTGTGTTCCCTCTCTCGCTGTGTCTCTCTCTGTCAAATAAATAAATAAAATCTTTAAAAATATATTTATACAAGAAAAGGATTCACCTTGGCAAAGGGAACAAGCTAAAGAATGGAGAATAGGGATTTCCTTTTCTTTAACCCAGAGAAGATAAAAATGATGATGATTTGAACAGGAAGGTGTACAGAGTTACAGTGTAGGCAGGGCAAGGAGGGGGCTGGTGAACATGATCCAGTGAAGTGGTAGAAAGTGTAGAAATTTGTCACCATGATCTGACACATAAAAAGTGTGCACACAAAAAAAGTGGGGCTCTTAAAATAACCAAGAGGGTATTTTCTCTTGCTTGCTTGCTTGCTTTTATCTTTCTTTCTTTCTCTGTCTTGGTGAGACAGAATGAGGTTATCCTAGCAGTAAATATATTTTAGGAATTGATGAATTCAAATAATTGGCATCAGTATCTAGAGTCAGACCACCTAAGAGGGGCCACAAACCTAGTCAACTTTAGTTTTCACAGACAAGGTTAAGGGAAATTTTTTTCCATTTTTAAAAACTTGGTTGAGGATTTTTTTTAAATGCCTTTATTTTGTCATCTGTTTTCATTTCCCTGTTCCTTAAGTAGAAAGAGAGAATGCGTGTGTGTCTGTGTGTGTGAGTCCATGTGTGAGCAGTTCTCCAAAGGTCTAACTCCCTCCTGCCCAAGGCACTCTCTTAAATATCAACCATGCCATCTTGTGGCAAGCTGACATTTGTGCACCGGGCTTAAATTTCACTTTGAAAAATGAACATCATGTTTGAAAAAAAAAAGCAATATCCTGATTTCTCATTACCTTCAGTCATTAAATAAAATATTAATTCTGAAGCCATGAGGTTAAATTAGAATACAAAATATACATTAGCTAGATGCTTGTTATAAAATATTTGCTGTGAAATGAGGGACAATTAAAAATTTAATAGACACAAAACCCTTTACCAGGATCTTCCACACAAAACTCGAGAATTGGATCAGTGATTACAGTTGTAAAGACTTTTTTTTCGCCGAAACTAAAGTAGGTCCTCCTCATCCTTCTCTACTTCAGCCCCTTAGCCATTTCCCTCAGATTATTTATTACAACTTTCTGTTATTTTATTTGCTTTTTTCCTCCAGAAATACTCTTAGAATGCAGTAAATTTCATGAGATTAAGGATTGCTTTTGTGTTTTTCACCTTCGTACGCCCAGTGCTTAGTAGTATTCCTGTCACATAATAGATACTCAATAAATATTTGTCAAGTGAGTTTCATTGAATTAAAAATACTTCATAAATAAAATACACTCAAATTTTAAAAAAAGAAGTTATATGAACACATATAAATTAGAAAAATCCCTCTGAGTGAAGTGAACTAACATTGTTCACGGAATTCTGTCACTGGTTCTGATCTATATCTCTCGTATTTTCAAAAGCTGCAGTGTTTGGGGACATGCTGCCCACAGTAAAACTGCTAGAATGCATACATTCTTCGGTGATGGGTCATTAGTAATGAAAAGCCCCTTACTTAGGCTGAGATCCTAGCAGTAAACTGGTGCCTTTCAGAATCAACAATCAACTCAAAGAACAGCTGGGAAAGTCACATCTTGATGTTTTCCAGATTTCACTGGGTTATCAAGTGACATGTAAATAATTGATTTAAGCCCCAACATGGGTAGCATCGTAACTTAGTTTGTGGATGTCAGTGCACTGGAAGCAACGTGCTAGGGCTCTGCTTTCTTAGATATAAACTTAGTCATGTCACATCAAATATTCATTTTAAATCCTAGTACACATCTGTACTTTGACTTCTGACAAATGCCAAGTGTTTCCCAACACACATATTCTTGTCATGGGTAAAAGCTAACCAAACACCAGCAGAAGAAATGGTGGAAAGGTAGAAAGCTGAATTGCACATGGTTTTGAATTTGACACTGTGTAGATTTTGTGTGCACTTGTCTTCATTCAATTTAGAGAGTAAGCATGTGGGTTCCTAAAAGTTCATCGAGGGACATTATTCACTTCATTGCAGGAACTGTCCCATAGGAAATGGGGTGTGGATGAAATAATGATCATAATAAGTCAAAGTCCTAGTCTTATTTGGGGGAGAGGATGTGTTCTGGTTGGCTCTTCTTTCTTCCCCCATCCCCTCAACCCTCACCAGAGATGCCGGTAAACCATGGAGTGAGTGAGGAAGTGGGGCTCTACTAGCTGAAGTGTTTTTTATTGACAGCAATAGGAATCAAAATTTAATGTGTATTGAAATCACCTGCAAAACTTGCTAAAATACAGAGTCCTAGGCCCAGCCCCTTCTACCTCTATTGATGTGTAGAAGCCAGGCATCTGGTTATCAGGTGAGGCATTAGAACCCACTCTAGGATACCTCAAATTACTACTTTCAACCCTGTAAGTGTGGGGACTCTTTTTTTTCACCACTGTATTCCAAGTGCCCCTGGCACATGGTTGGTATGTAATAAGCAACATGTAGGGTGGGACAGTGGGTGGGTGGAGTGATGAATGGAACAATGAATGTGTAGATTTAGGTACTCAGAGTAATCAAGAGTAAAATTTCCAAGGTCCACAGATTCTTTGAATTTATCCTTAAATTTCTTATACATCGTATGTTGCATTTGCCCCTGATTTTGTGTGACCTTTATTTAAATACCATCTCCCTTTGGCAACAGAATAATTTTGTCACTTGGGATTAAAAGTGATATCTTTTGCAAAATGGCAAACCATCTTGACATTTCATTACAAACCTTTTAACAAATTTCTGTTCTCATTCAAAACTGTTCTTCTAAGTGGAACAGAGACCACAACCCCCATCAGTAGTTTTACAAAAACAAAATGCTTCTTTGCAGGGAGAATACAATCAGAGGGGCCACAGGGAGTGGCTAGGAGTGAGGAGAGCTGGATTCCACGTGGATCTCCTCTGCTAATCTGACCTGTGACCTGGAGCTGCCTGAGACCCAGTTTCCTCTTCTGTAAAGTGCGAGATTTAAGCGGATGGTCTCTAATGCCCTTTGGGTAATACATATTACTTAGTATCACTTTGTAGCTTTGAAATTCCTCATCCCTGGGTGCAAAAAAATAGACTTTCTTGAAGGCCTCCCCATTGATTACATTGTGGGAAGCAGAATAATGGCTCCCCCAAAGATGTTCATGTTTTAAATCCCCATACCTGTGAATATGCTATTTTACATGGGAAAAAGGGACTTTGCAAATGTGATTAGGTTACCACCTTGAGAGAGGGAGATTATCCTGCTCATCCAGGTGCACAGGATCTAATCACAAGTCTTCAAAAGCTGAGAACCTGTCCTGGCTGTGAAGAGAGAGAGAGAGATGTGACTGTGGAAGGGGGGTCAGAGAGGACATTGGTGGCTTTAAAACTGGAGGATGGGAGCATGAGCCAAGGAATGTGTGCAGCCTCCAGAAGCTGGAAAAGACAAGGTATCAAATTCTCCAGAGTTTCTGAAAAGGAATGCAGCCCTGCTAACACCTTGATTTCAGCCCAGTCAGACCTGAGTCGAGCTTTTGACTTGAACTGTAAGATAATATATTATTTAAACTGCCAAGTTTGTGGTAATTTATTATGGCAGCAGTAGAAACCAAAAAGGCCCTAAAAATACAAGTAATATTCTAAAGCCTGGCCCTTTGCATAGCCCATTGGTGGAGCAAACCAGGGCCTCCTGTAAGTGAATCCTTGAGGGTCATTTAGCCTGGGCCTCAGACTGGGCACATACTTGATATCCTTAGCAATTCTAATTTAAGAATCCTCAAAATTAGAATTTTTGACACTGATCTACAAACAATCCCTTTGAAAAGTGAAATATATATATATATATATATATATATACATACATACATACATACACACACACACACATCACATATCATATATGTGTGTGTATAAATACATTCAGTCAGATATATTTAGGTTAATTTTTCCACACCCCTAGAAAAACCACTGGATTTTATACTGGATGACCTATATAAAAACTGAATTGATAACTTGTAACAAATGGCACTCAGGTGAAGCCAGTTGCAGTGGGCATGCCCAGTGTAAATAATAAAAGGACATTCTGAGGCAAGTAGCTCTGAATCATACAGCTCTGAATCAGAGAGGTAGGTAGTCTGGGTCTGAGAAACTTGGAGGCTACAAGCAGCATTTTGATACATGTAAAAGTATAGAATAGAAGGAGACCTTGGAGGTCTCCCAGGCCTCCTCTTAAATTTCACAGATAACCAAACCAAGACTCAAAGATCAGGAACTGTCCCAAAACTGAAGTAGAATGTACCTGAAGTATTATTTCTGCCATAGTAGAAGGTCTTATGATCGAAAGGAATACAGGATTGCAAAGTAAACTTAGATCACTGTGTCCTAGAATCTGCATTGCATGAGCCAATCTTGCAAGTCACTTGTCACATCACATTTTGAGGTCTTGCTACTCAAACCAGGAAGCTGATCATGATTTTTGGAGGCAGCAGGTGAAGGAGGAGGCAGCCGGGATATAAGAACGGACGCACAAGCTAACAACTCACGCTGGCTACAGATAGGCACGCACATCTCAAAATAATAAGTAGAATCTCTAAAGTGGTCTGCAATCCACCTTGACCTAAATTATCTGGATAATTTGCATATTATCACTGGTTTGATTCCATAACAAATATTAATGGGCACCATCTAGAATGTTAGAGGTGGAAGAAACCTTAGGAGCATCTAATTTATCCCCAGAGTTGTACAAATGGAAACAGGACCAAGAGGTTAAGGGATACATCCCAGTGGCAGAGCCCAGGATTTCAGCCCCATTTGTCAGCTCCCAGGCACTTGCTCACCCCCTCTGCTCGGTGAAACCTAGATGATGCTTTATTGTGAGGACCCTCAAAGCATCATGAAATGTATGTTTGGTCTCAGCCCCACCTACGACCATTTGCCTGTCAGTCTGAAAGTTGTGCCTCCTGAGTTCAGAATTCATATGCTCTGATAGAGAAGGAAAAAATGGGCTTGTATTCCCAACTTTTTGGTGAATAAATAAAAGACAGTTTACCTGTAGGCTGAGGACACAACTTCTTTAAGGAGACTGGGATGCAAGGCACTGATTATTCACCAGGGCTCTGAAACCCTAATGGCCACAGTGTTTGGGAAAACCAGACTTCACTTCCCTTTCCTCCACCAAGTAACACTGTGTTAACAGGCTGTCAGGGACTCCCCAGATATTCAGCTTAATATATTTAACAGTAGATAAAGATGTCCATCCAGAGCCATTAGATAAGCTCAAATTTGATAGTAAACCTAATTCGACAATATTATTCTAGTACTTCAAATCTCAGGCTTTGCTAGGGCAATTACTCACACCTTTATTCCTGATTTCTCTAATTTACTCTCTGAATGAAAAGGCACACAGGATGCTTACCTGCCAAGTGCTACCATTCTAGGAAAATTCATTTTATTGTTAATACTTAAGGGATGGGACGATTTCAGATTGGGGGTATCTGCATTCTTTTGGGGTACTGGATACGTGTCCCCATGCTCATTTCCAATCTCATCCTAGAAATGAAATGCACAGGTAGGAAGAATTGTGTTAAATGAACACTACCATGGATTATTCATTCACAGAGATTGATAGTGCCATAAAATACTCCTAACTTTGAAACTGTGAGTAATAAAATATAATCTTTCTTTGATAGTTCTGAGTGAAAATTGTGCAGTGTCTTAGAGTCATTGAAGAGAATATTACATTTTATAGATCATAGGACCATAGAACTTCAGAATCGAAAAGGACTTTTTGTGTCATCTGGTTGAGAGTTGACAACTAGGTTTTGTATAGTTGCCAACTACAGTTGATTGGTATGGGTCTGGTATGTCATGCTGAGGTTGGTTATGGGCTCGGTAGACACGTATAATGTGATTGATTGATTAGCAATGTCTGCCATGGGTGGAAGGAAAGAATAATCACTAGTAGGGCACGTATGTGTTATCCTTATCACTTTAAACATGAGTAGACAAAAATCTAAGCATAGCTCAGAGATTTACCAGAATGAACCAGCTGGTCTATGGTTGAGCAGGACTAGCCACCACAATTTCTGACATGGCATGCTAGCTCTGTAATATCAAATCACAACTTCTACAAAATAGAAAATCAAATAAGAGTTGACTGGGTATCTAAAAACTTCAGCAGAAAAAAAAAAGGCAGAAAATATCTTTGGATGGTGATGTACATTCCCTAGGAAACCGGTGACAATTCACTGAATAATTCAGAGGAATTTGAAGTTAATTTTCCAGGGAGGCACCATGTACTTTAAACTATAATCATGCTTTCAGAATTCATTTTTATACAGTCAATTAATATGTTTTAGTATCTTCTCTATGCAAGGTACTGTATTAGAGCTGTGAGAATAGTAATGAAATAGGGGCAAACCAACTTTGTTTGGTGTTTAGATCCACAGGAAATTCCAAGAAACCAAAGATAGAGAGAATGCTCTGAAGAAAAAGGTAAAGTAAGGAAGATGCTGGCATTTTTTTTCAAAATAAATGCCCAATGAAGATGAGAAAATTTAGGCTTTAAATATTTCAAATCTTTTTTATTGAAGTATGGCACACGTACATCAATTAAAATGCACAGCTCACTGAATTAGCACACAGTGAATGGAGTAATTACATCCATGAAACCATCACCCAGGTCAAGAAATAAAGCATCACTAGCACAGAGGTCTCCCTTGACCTCCTCCCCAATCAGTACACCTTACATCAGCCCCCAAGGATGAAAACTGTCCTGACTTCCCACACTAGCCTGGTTTTGTCAATTCTTGAACTTTATATAGATAAAATCACATTATATTTATTGTTTTATATCTGGCTTTTATTCAACAATATTTTTGTAATAATTATCCGTGTTCTGGAGTAGCTAGAGCTTGTCCATTTTTATTACTGTAAATACCCTTTAGTTTCTTTACGCATTCTATCACTGTAGGATATTTGTGTTGCTTCCAGATTGGAATTATTATGTAAAATGCTTCTATGGACATTCTTGCATGCATTTATCCTGGAAATATACCTAGAATTGTAATTGCTTAGTTATATGGTCTATTTATGGTGACCTTTTTTTCAAAGTGGCTAGTAATCAATTTTAATTCATACATATAGTGCTGGAGAGTTCCCAATGCTATACATTCTCATCAACGTTTGATATCTTCAGTATATTGAATATAATCAGTCTAGTAGCTATTTCATTAGAGTTTTAATTTGCATTTCCCTAAATCACTAAGGAAGCCTAATACATTCTCATGTTTATTGGGCATTCAGATATCCTTTGTGAAGTACATGTTCAAACCTCTTGCTCCTTTTTCATTTGGATTGCGTTTTTTTTTTTTTTAATTTGTACAAGTTTTTGATAAGGTGGATTATATTTAAAGTAAGAACATGGGGAACCTGGGTGGCTCGGTAGGTTAAGCATCTGCCTTCGGCTCAGGTCATGATCCCAGGGTTCTCAGATGGAGCCCCTGCTCAGTGGGGAGTCTGCCTCTCCCTCTCCCTCTCAAAGAAACAAAATCTTTAAAAAAAAAAAGTAAAATAAGAACTTGTGTTCATCAAAAGATACAAGAGGGTTTCTGTCAGGGTTGAGTCAGGTTATATGACCCACCCCAGTTATTTAAAAAGAGAGAGTTTAATGATAAAGAATTATTAACTAGATAGAAAAACTGTTAACTGGATAACTGAATAGGCAAAAATAAAACACTACGGCATCATATAGATAGCAATTGCAGGAAACTGCTAACTCCCTGGAACTGGAAGAACAAAGGGAATGGATGACATTATTAAACTCAGAGCCTGGCAAAGTCAGCTGGTACTGGAGTCTCTGAGAGGGACACCTTAAGGCTCTTCTGTAAGTGCTGGAAAAACTACAAACTGGAGGGGAGAAGAACCATGAGAGACAATGGACTCTGAAAAACAAACTGAGGGTTCTAGAGGGGAGGGGGTTGGGAGGATGGGTTAGCCTGGTGATGGGTATTGAGGAGGGCACGTTCTGCATGGAGCACTGGGTGTTATGCACAAACAATGAATCATGGAACACTATATCTAAAACTAATGATGTAATGTATGGGGATTAACATAACAATAAAAAAATTAAAAAAAAAAAAAAAACTACAAACTGGATTTGATTGTCCCCGTGGGAACAAACCGACGCTGCTGCAATGAAGCATGGCTAGCACAGAGCCTTAGGAACTGGAAGCCGGCAGGAAGGGGCAAGTCCCCTCCTCCAGCCTTGAGGTATCCCATGAGCACCCCTACTGGCAGCTGTCGAAGCTGACCCCTGGTTTGCAGCGTTCAAGCCCCAACATCACAAAGCCAAATAGAGAATTATGGGGTTGTTGCTGAGAGGCAATAGCTTGATACCTAGCAAGAGAACAGAAGAACAAACAAAAGAGTGAGGGAAGATGTGTATCCGACAGTGGGCATGGGTGTAGGTTTGAGTGATGCCTAGAAGTTAATAACAGCTATAACCTCAAAGGTGCTTTCCATGTGCCAGCTTGTTTTAAGGCTTCACCACATTATCATATCTCCCCTCGCAACAGCCTTTTACATGAGAACTCTCACTATTCCCACTTGAAAGATGAGGAAATAAAGGCAGGAGAGTTTACATAACCTGCACAAGGACACACCGCCGGGAGGTGCCCGATAGAGTAGGTAACAATTCAGATTAATCTAATTCGTTTTTATCTTCACACTCAAATTCAAAAATAAAGAGGATTTACTGTAAAAAAAGCTATAAAAGATTATGGTAAATGAAACATGAAAATTAATAGCAGGTCTCCTGACTGAAGGCAACTTTTACAGTAATCAATATTTTCTGGTCATATTAGCTCATAAAAATATGGCAGATGGCATCAATATCTTTCTTTACCTTCTACTATATTTTCCTCTAGTTGGTCTATTTAGGAATCCTTGTCACTGTGGTGAAAAACCACAGATTCTACTGATGGGGTTGTTTAAAATTACATTTACTGACAGTTGCTTTGATTTCTGTACTTTGTTCTGACAGATGATAATTGTGTTTGGGTGAGGACAGTCCTTTCTCTCCTCTAAAATCAAAACTCAGACCTAAGCTGCTCTCAAAGCCATCACCAATAGGACAACTCTCTCATGCTGGCTGCACACAATTGTCTGGATGCATTTGAACCACTTAGGTACAGGGAACCACCATTTTGCTTTCCTCACTCACAGACACTGCCTCAGTATGCTGATCTGCTGGAGGTTTGGAGAAAAATATCTGAACTCATGTCTTCATGTATTCTCAGCCTGAAGTGTACAGTCAGCTACAAATCTGACTTCCCGGGAAAGACAAACCAGCATGGCAGTCTTGTGGAATTAGAGGTGGGAGCTAACATGTATGGGGCATCCTCCGGGTCTCAGGCACTGTGGTAGGTATGGCAACTGCCTCCTAACTGGTATCTGCTCATCCATCCCCCCAACTCAACTGACCCTCCACCCTGCAGCCAAATGCCAAATGCAAAACTGAGCACATGACTCATTGTTATGGGGGAGATTAAAATTCTTCACTCTGTGCACCATGCACTGCTCTCGCTGGAGCCTGACTTCAGCCAATTTCACCTTCAGCCCCTGACCTCTATCCCACTAGGTCCCTTCTGCCCCAGGGCTCTTGCATATGGTGTTTTGGCTTTTTCTCTCCTGTGCCCCACATACACCCCTTTCCCATAGCTGACTCTTACTAATGCTTCAGATATCATTTCCTGAGTGAAGCTTCTTTGACTTCCCTTTCTGGACAGGTGAGGTCCTCCAGTTAGAGGCTCACAGCCCCCTGGACTTTCTCTTTATGGTGTCTATCATTTATGATATATGTTCGCATGTCTATGTGAACCTTGTCTAGACTATAGGTTCTAGGAGAGGATGGTCACGCCTGCATTGCTCACCATCATGTGTCCACAGCGCCTAACACTGCACTGGAACATGGTCACCATTCAAGGAGGAGTCATTAACATCCATGATCACAGCTGGTAGGGTACATCGAGCAACCTGTTTATTCTGCCTCTGGTCTGAACTGTTCCCTCCACAAAGGCCAGGGCACATTCATATTCTCATGTCAGCTGCATTCATTTATTTATCTATGTGGGTGGGCTAGACTTGGTTGTCACTCTTCTGACAGCAGCACACATGAGGCCGTGAGGGTCACTGCATGAGCAGTTGGACTGTGAAGTTCTAAGGTGGAGCCTGCAGATGTTCATTTTGGCAAGTGCTCCAGGTGTCCTGGGCCCACCTTGAGTGGCACCGCCTCGGCCCCTCACCCCCTCACCCTACTCCCTCCTTACCCCCAAACCAACCTGACCTCAGAAATCTCTTCTCTGCTTCAAGACCTCTGTATCTTCACCTTGGGCCCTGCATTCATTTCCTTTCCACACTATACCAAATTCCCACAAGCTCCAGGTCCTAAAATGACACAAGTACAACCATCTTACCACTCTGGAGGTCAGAAGTCCAGAGTCCGTTTCTGGGCTGAAATCAAAGTGTTGGAAGGACTGTGTTCCTTCTGGAGGCTCAAGGGGAGAATTTGTTTCCTTGCCTTCCCCAGCTTTTGGAAGCCACTCCGTGCATGGGCTCCCACCTCACTGGTCCTCTGCTTCTGTTGTGATGTCTCCTTCTCTGACTCCCACCCCGTGCATTCTTCTTATAAGGACCCTCGGTGATTCCATTGAGTCGCCCAGGAAGTCAGGATAATTTTCCATCCCAAGATCCTTAATTGAACACACCCACAAAGTCCCTTTTGCTATGTAATATATTTACAGGTTCCAGGGGTAGGATGTGGACATCTTTGGAGGATTATTATGCAGCCTAGCACACACCCCAATCCCCACCCCATCGTTCTTCCTTTCTTACTATTTCTAGGGAAGAAATTCCCCCTGTATTTGCCAAAGTTTACACCATAACCTTCCCCCACCCCCACCCCCACCCCAGCTCTTCACATCCTCCCATGTTGCCTGCCCATCCTATTGTCAAATATTGCCTCTCATTGTCTTCAGCTGTAGTGAGTTCTTTTTGCAGACAGACTAGTCTGGGTTTGAATTCCCAGCTCTGTTACTTCCGTGCTGGGAAGGCTTAGTCTCAGAACTTCAACTCTGGTTCCCTTTTAGTAGACTTACAAATGTCTCCCTTCCAGGTTGATGGAAGGATTAATGGAGATAATGGATAGAAAGTCTCTCTCCCACAGCCTGTCAGGTGGAAAGCATTCAGATAAAGAAACTGTTGCCATTATTATCTTCATTGTTTCCTTCCTATCTTAACCTGGAGTCTGGAGGTCTACACCGCTTTTAAAGATGGTTGAGTCCTCTCTGTAAGCCATCACTCCAGTAGCACATTCCATGACCGGACAGACACAGGCTGGCCTTTTCTATCTGCCGCATTGTTTTCTAAGCTGGATTCAGTCCAACAGTTGTTTACGAAGCCCCCCTTCTCCCCTGGGCTGTTTGCTGCGTGTACACAGGTGAATATGGCACAGTCTCTGCCCTCGGCAGGCATTCCTCAGAGTTGGCCAATGGAATGCATAAAAATAAAATGTCAGAGTAAAGTGACAAATGCCATAGCCGCTTGGAGACATCAGAACAGATTTCTGGATGAAGGGATACTTGAGCTGAGTGAAGTAGGAAATACTTTTTGCAGGAAAAGGGTTATTGCTCTTTGTATTCATCACTTATATCACTGCCCAAGGCAAGGGGCCAAACTCTATCATCAGCAAGATTTATGCTTGAGTGTTTCAAAATAATAAGAGCTTCACCATTCTGTTCTTTCAAGCCCCAGCCGGGCACAGAGGGAACTTGTGGTGTGGTCCTGTTTAATCCCAGGATGCCCTGCTTTTCCAGGGAGAGGCGTGAAATAAATTTAAAGCAGCACCATCAGTTTGCTTGATTGGAATATGGTGGCTGCCCAAGCATCTTCAGCCAGCACTGAGAGACTCCTGCCAACAGGAACATGGCCATGTGATAAAGTATCAAGAACATCAGGCTCGGCTATAAATCAGTGGCTGTCTGACTTTTTAGATCTTGACTCATTACAACAGAGCGAAAAATCTACCTCCACACATCCTGTGCATGCCAGCTTTCTAAAGCTAAAGAATTCTGTGATGGCTAAGTATTGAAGTGAGCACGTAACAGTAAAATCTCTGAAAATGCATGTCACCAACCCAGTGATAAACAAAAGCAAATCCCAACACAATTTCTCAACTAAATTAATGCAATAAAAAGAGGAACAATCCAAAACCAAACCAACTGAAAGTAGCACTGATGCTATACATTTAACACAGCACCCTTCCAGAAAGTCGTGGGAGTCTCTTCACTGCATGCTTGCGTGTTCTCAGCAGAAGCTTTGCGATATTGCCAAAGCATTGGGTGGCTTCCAGACTTACGGATAGAATATAAAATGGAATTTTTTAGCAAACTCTAATAATACCTTAATTTTAATTTTTGAAAACCAAGTTTTAGTTATCCGTATTTTTTAACTTTATTAATAAACAGTCCTTAGTTGTGCATCAAAGTGAAAATCTATGGGCTTGTGTCTACTACCTGCAAATAAACAAACAAGCAAAAAGATTTACATTCTCAGATCCATTTATAATCTATCCAGGAAAAGCCTGGTAACCTAGAGTGGACTCAAGCGATACTCAGAGATACTCTACTCCAAGTGAAACCAACATGCATTCCTCATCTCCTAGTCCTCTTGATGTGGTTCTCTTTTCGTCTTTCTTGGGGGAAGCTAAGGAGTGTCACACAGCACTGCAAGCAAGAATCTACAAATCTATGGTAAGAGCATGAATTAGGAGGTAGATCCAGGTACTGGAATTCCGGGGACAAAGAGGATAGGACAAAGGTTAAGGAACACACAGTGAGCCAAGATCTGTGGAGACTTGAATTTACAGGTTTGTAGAAAATGAAAGCCGGTTGCGACATAGAAAATCATTCATCTTGAACCTTTCACTTCATAGGGAGAAAGGGACTTGAGATCATAAAAAAAAAGGAAATGATAGCATGTACCTCTCAAGATTGTTGTAAATTCAGTGAAGGGACACATGCAAAGCACATGGATTTTTGGATCAGAGTAAATGTTTAACAAATGTTTGCTCATTCCTGAATGACAGGACCAGAATAAGTCTTCTCATTTAGAGGAAGTGTTTTGTCAGGCTGCCAGCAATCCCAAGCATACAGGAAATTCATATTAAAACAGTGGTAATCTCCAGAGCATGATACTGGCTCCAAGCTCTGGTACACTATGAGGGAGTTCATGTTTCTGTTCGGATAGGCATGAATCTCAGGCACAGTTTACGATTCCATCTAGTAAAGTAATTTTTTTTTTTTTAAGATTTTATTTATTTATTTGACAAGAGAGACATAGTGAGAGAGGGAACACAAGCAGGGGGGGTGGGAGAGGGAGAAGCAGGCTTCCCACCGAGCAGGGAGCCCGATGCAGGGTTCGATCCCAGGACCCTGGGATCATAACCTGAGCTGAAGGCAGATGCTTAACCGACTGAGCCACCCAGGTGCCCCCCCATTTAGTAAAGTAATTCTTTATATGCTATCCTCCCATGGCAGAAAGTTCTGCTATATAGATCTTGCCACATTGTGGTTTATACAATTATTTACGTGTATCTCATCTCAGCTACTCCTGTGACTTCTTTGGAAAAAAAAAAACACCTCCTTTTAATTTGTTTTAATTAATGAAAGTAATTACCTATAATTTCATTTACTCATAAATTACTTAGAATTATGACCTATTGAAAAAGAGAGGGGCGCCTGGGTGGCTCAGTTGGTTAAGTGTCTTCCTTCGGCTCAGGTCATGATCCCAGGGTCCTGGGATTGAGTCCCACATCAGGCTCCTCACTCAGCGGAGAGTTAGCTTCTCCCTCTGTCCCCACCACCTCCCCCCCGGCCCGTTCGTTCTCTCTCTCTCTCTCTCTCAAAAATAAATAAATAAAATCTTAAAAAAAAAGAAAAAAATAGAAATGTTTTAGAAGCTGGGGAGGGGGATCCCAATATCCAGAGGCAACCACTCTTTCAGAATATTTCATTATTTAGGCTGTACATTGTTCGTGCTTTTCTTCTGTACACATGTCGGGGTTTTCAGTTGAACAGAAACCGACTCTGGCTCACTTAAGCAGATAATATTTTAGTAGGAAGATAACCTATCACTTCCAAATATCAGACATTTTGTTTCTACCTTCCATGTTTTACATAACACTGCCAAGAACATCTTTGTGCACAAATTCTTATCTGTTCTTTGAATTATTTCCATAGAACTGAACTCTAGGAGGAGGGACTAAAGGTGAATCCTTTTAGGTCATGAAATCCCTATTTTGGGGTCCTGAAGTTTGATTAAGTTCTTGGATAGCTAGTGTAAGTCTGAAGTAATTTTTATGAAGGAAAATGAGTGATAAACCTCTTTCATGTGCTTTCATGTCTAAGATGCATATAATGTCAGATCTACTGCTCTTTGTCCAAATCATGGCTATTGCTGCAGCCAAATGAAGAGGTCTGATGTCACTTGCAACTCGGACAGTTGGAGGAGGGACATCCACGTGCAGCCACTACCACACTAACCAACCGCGTGTTGGTGCTGACTGCAACTGTTGAGACAAAGTGGCTGAGGCCCACCTTCTACTCAATCCTTCTCCTCTGAGAAGGTCCCTGCCCTTCTTATAGAGAAAGGTGCCCCTCCTTCCCCAGCACCCATCATGGTTCACCTGTCATAGAAAAAGCACGCAATGTGGCCCACTGCCCTGGGTACCTTGCTATGGTGTTCACAGGCCTGCCTCCCCCGCCTCCTCCTCACACCATAACCCAGCCAAGGACAGAGATTCCATCTGAGTCATCTTTTTTCTCTGCTCGTTCACTACCCTCTTTCTCCCAGGGGAATGTAAGCTCCGTGAGGACAGGCACTTCTGTCTGGATTTTTTCTGGGCGTTTGCTCAGTTCCTGTAACAACACCTGGCCCATGACACAGACATAATAAATACGATGATTAACCTGAGTTGAAGAATAGCCAAGCAAGAGAGAGTTGAGAGTCTTAGTGTGATTGTTTTTCTCTCTAAACACATCAGGATTTGTGTCTCAGCTCTGGCCCTGGCTTGCAAAGCATCTTAGCCTTTTTTTTTTTTTTTTTTTCTTGTCTTCCTGGCTCTCCAGTTAGCTCCTCTACTGGCACATTATTAGACTCTCTTTTATCCATCTTTCTATTTTTCATTAATTGATAGCCACATTACTCAGGCATCTATTAATTACTTCATATGAGGGATTTTTCCCAATAAACACCTAGGTTATACATTTTCCTTCTGCTTCATAATATAAATGAGAAACTGATATCAGTTGCAGCTAAGTATACATGTACTAGAATTGGGGAACCCAAATTCAATTCATGCATTTGGAATTATATTTATTCAGACCCTAATTTGATTGGTTTTTCGTCTCTCTTCTAATTTCCCTCATAAGTTGCTGGACTTTCTCACATAGAGATACAATGAAATAGATTATTCTGGTGACATCTGAATTTGGTCATTGTCCTGGTATCGTATTTTCAAGCCAGTGGCTTATGAAGTTGTTCAGTTCCAGGCCATTGGATGGCATCACAGCATTTTAGAACATCCAGGGATTGTGGAACTTTGTTCCCCTGCAAGTATAGAAGGGTGAGGACAGTTAAAAGCATCAGCCTCAACCATTCGTTTCCTTCCTTATAGTTGTTTATGCATCCATGCAAAACTTCATTTCAGTGAAGTATTTTGAAACATATATATTTATGAATACATGTGTGAACATATGTGTGTATACAAATATATACATTCATCTATGCATATATATGCACACACGGGAAATCCTCTGATGTAGTTCCACTGTGTGGCAGATGTTACAAAATACAGAACCAAAATACAGAGGAGTATTCTTTTTTTTTTTTTAAAGATTTTATTTATTCATTTGAGACACAGAGATAGAGAGAGAGAGAGAGCATGAGCAGTGGGAGAGGCAGAGGGAGAGGAAGAAGCAGACTCCCCGCTGAGTCAGGAGCCCGATGTGGGACTCGATCCCAGGACCCTGGGATCATGACCTGAGCCGAAGGCAGACGCTTAACCATCTGAGCCACCCAGGCGCCCCCAGAGTATTATTCTTGCTGGCCTCTTGAAGTCAGGCTCGGCCCTCGGATTCAAGGTGGCCATTGAAATAAGACTAGAGGTGGGGTGTGTCACTTGCAGGCAGAAGCACTGAAGAGGTAGTGCTCGATTCTCCAGAAGCAGGTGCTGATATGGGGGTGCCCTAGATTGAAGCAGCCTACACCGGGGGTCCATCTCCGAGAGTTCCCACACCCAGAGCAGACTTGATTTGAGCAAAAAATATCCTTGCTGTGTTAAGGCACAGAGATTTTGTTACTGCGGCAAAACCTCCCGCTTCCTGGCCATTGTAAACCCCTGAATACGAAGCCAAGAGATAAGACATTGAAACGACCCAGCCGTGACCCAAGGTCACCATAGGAAACAAGGCTCTGGGTGGAATCTAGGACTCCCCCCGATCCCTGGCCTTCAGTTTCTCTCCCTGCAGCACTTTGTACTCTTTTGCTTCCTTACTACAGTGGAAACACCCCAATGGAATCAGGAAAAGCTAGAGGGTGAATCATAAAGCAGTTTTGTACACAAGTTTAAAAACATAAATTGTTTTACTATCTTGCAAAATCTTCCCTACTTTACCTGTCCAACCAGAGATGGATGTGATGGCAAGAAGTCTCAGTAAATTGCAACATTAAGTATTGTCACAAATAATCATTCTTGCAAATAATCCAACATGCCTGAGACTTGAATAGGCTCCGGGGTACCTGAAAATATTACCAAAAGCAGTGAAAGACGTATATAAAGGCGTTTTTTCAAATCCCAAATTATTCACCAATATTACTGAAATATGAAAGTGAGTAGTTAATAAAATTGTCAACACTTTGAAAGGGCTATGAAATATCCTTACTACGCCTCATTTTTATGCCTGCTCACAGAGCAGGTTTCCCTGTTCTCTCCCCTGCAGGTCTGCATAAAGCAGACAAGATCCATCTTTCAATCCCTTAGAACCCTGGGATTTACGGGATCCCAGACACCTAGACACACATTCTGAGGCAGTGGCTGCCAGACCCAGCACTTGAACGTGAGAAGTAGACCAAAGAAAGGATGTATTGCTGGATATATTGTGTGTTTTTCCCCTGACAGGTAGGTTGCCAAAAAATTTTAAAAGCTTTCTCCACTTAGACAAGTTTAGGAAAGTATCTGTGGCTTCTAGAGCCTAGAAATAGAATTACCATGACTTTATTCTCAAGATTTTTAAGACCGTGATAGAACCACTAGAATAGCTCAACGAAACTAGGTGAAAATGATCCCCTTTCTGAATGAATCACAGAGCTACAAAGGGTTGAACGACCCTTAATTGTCAAGGGAGGCCTAATGTGAACGTGAAGGCTTGAGTGATGTTCGTATCAGCCCTCACAGGCCCGGCACAGAGCTGGGAGCACCCCTGTGGGGCATAGAGTTCAGGGTACACGCTGGCCCTGTGGAGAGAAGATGGAGGGAGCAGAGGGTGCCCTGGTAATAATCACTGTGCTGCACCAGACACAGGCCAGGGCTGTCCGGGCAAGTGACGGGTTGCAAACACAGTGCCAGCCAGATCTGGGCAGGTAACACACTGGCCAGGTAGGGTCTCTGGCCAACGGGGGGCTGCCCATCTAAATGGGGCACCTGTCGCTTCCTTCCAGACAACCATTCCCCTACATGAATCTCACCTAGAGCTGCCAAATCTTCCTATTTTTTAAAAAAGAAATCAATATTTGTATGGGTACTTTTCAATTTCTAAATGTTGCCCACAAATTGAAAAACTCAAGATATCACAAAGACCAAACAGAGCCTCCTAATTTTAGCCGGGAGGTCACCAGTATTTTTTATATCTTTTTTAGGAGCAGAGGCCAGAGTTGCGGCACGGACGCAGCGAAGGACTCTGGGAACAAGGTAAATCTGTGACTCACATGTGCTTTTGCGCCAGAGAGTAAAAACCGGAAGGCGTATGCAGTTCCAAAATTAATGAATTAATCTCTTAATTAAAAATGGTAACGGATGAAACACCACCCTTTTTCTACCGGCTCAAAGGGCAGCATGGAGGCTTCCTAGGCTCCATTTTCCCCTGATTCACTGCCCTGGTGGCTGGGCCTCTTGCCTGGGAACTGAAGTGTCAGCTGTGGCCCTTGCCCACGGAGGCTCCACAGTGCCCACCCTGCTGTGGGTAAGACTGACCCCAGGAAATGGCAGAAACAGCAGGAGGGAAGAAGAGCAGCCAGGTGGAAATCTCCTGAGCACAGCGCAGCCTCGAGGAGGCTGCCCTTCCAGCCTCTGGACGGCTGCCCATCCTGCCAGCCCAATGCCAGGTCTCCAGCCAGCTGGGTGGCCGGGGACAAAGGTGCAAGGAGGGTGCACAAACCTGCCACTTCCCCTTCGGTCACCCAGAGCTCCCCTTCCAGCTGGCAGGGCTACCCTCCCTGTGGTGGGCACAGCCTGCCCTCCTGTACCCTGGAGGCTGCTGTCTGACTGGGGAAGGCCACTTTGGGCCTAGCCGCAGAGATTTAGCAGCAGCTGTCCGCCAGGGGGCGAAAGTGGGCCAAGTTTATGGGCTGGGACTCTGGCCTTCCCACTGCCCTGTCCACGCACCTGGGGGCCAGCCAACACTAGGGCTGTAACCTCCAGGTGACCTTCAGAAGAACCTGGGCAGGCAGGAGGGGCTGGAGCTGAGAAGTAGGACGTGGGTAGCCTGGGCCCCTCTTCCCCAAACGGGCACCCCAGCTGCCAGGCCCCAGTCATGCGCCTATATCCACTGATCATGAGGGAAGGGCCCAGAGCCAGTGCTTTTAAACACCGTGAAAGAGCTAAATTTAAAAATCTCAGGAAACCCCAAGGAGGGCCTGCTCATCCAGACTGTGTCAGGAGAAGGAACAGAAAGTTCCACTACCGTTCCTGTTCCCCTGGGCTTGTCATCAGTGTCCTGTACACGGTCCCTTCCACAGCTGCCTTGCAGAGGGGAGGGGGTAGAGAAGTGGGAGTGGGGGGGTGGGGGGGAGACCAGCACAGCAGAAGCGCAAATTCAAAAATCTTCATTTACCCCAGACTCTTTCCTTGTGTTGTAATTCCAGCGTTCTGAACATTAATAAACAGACATTTGTTTTAAAAAATAACAGAATATAGGGCGCCTGGGTGGCTCAGTTGGTTGGGCGACTGCCTTCGGCTCAGGTCATGATCCTGGAGTCCCTGGATCGAGTCCCGCATCGGGCTCCCTGCTCGGCAGGGAGTCTGCTTCTCCCTCTGACCCTCCCCCCTCTCATGTGCTCTCTCTCATTCTCTCTCTCTCAAATAAATAAATAAAATCTTTAAAAAAAAAAATAACAGAATATAGCTCCAAGTAAATCTCACTTTGCTTTCTCTAAAATCTGTGATTTCCTTTCAAGACTCTTTCGGCTGTTGGGCTGGTTTTAGCCATCAAACTAATTGGAGCTTAGTTTTCATCACAGTGGAGTGAGCACGAATGAAATCTTATCCCTTAATCATGAAGGAAAATCTTGTCTGGAAGTTGTCTTTGCCTTCTCGGTATGCTCCCTGGCTGCCCAGCAGACTTTCTCTACATCACATCAGCCAATGCCTCGTGGCCACCACTAGCTGCAAAGGATCATGAGGAAGAGGAGGGGGCTATGGGGCTGTCGGGGGCTTGGTGCAAACATGACCCCACAGGGCTGCCCACACTGTTGCCCCAAACAAAATGAGGGTTGTTAGCAAGGAAGAAGAGAGGAAATAATGTCAGGTCAATCAACATGACTGAGCATTTCACTTATTCATTTATTCACTCATGAATAAATATTTTTTGAGCATTTATTAAGTTCCGAGCCCTGTGCTAGGCCTTTGGAACACATGAGTAAACAAAAGAAGCAGAGACATCTGACCTCCCAAGGAGCTTTTATTCTTGGAGGGGTGAGGGCAATTTTTAAAATGAAGCCTTATAGTTAGTTTTAGAAGTTGACAAATGCTTTTGAGGGAAAATGCAGCAGAGGAGGAGGATAGAGAATGATGGGACTAGGGGTCAGGTTGCAGTTAGTTACTAGTTAATCTGGGAAGGACTTCCCAAGAAGGGGCATTTGATCAAAGACCTAAATGTACAAGGGAGCAAGCCATAATCTGGGGGGTGGGGGGGGCATTCCAGGCAAATGGAACAGCCAGTGCAAAGACTTGGGGTGGGAGTGGCCCCTACTCGGTTGTGAAACATGAAGGCCAGGATTGATGGAAAGTAGTGAGAGCGTGGAGAGAGTAGCAAAGGGGAGCCATAGCAGGATCTAAAAGCCCACTGTGCATTATAAGGCCACTGTTAAGAATTGGCTTACACTGTGATGGGGAGTGAAGGAAGGGTTCTAGGCAGGGGAGTTACATGATCTGACTTGTGCTTTCCTGGGATCATTCTGGCTGCTTCATTAAGAACCAGCTGTAGAGGACAAGGGTGGAAGGCCAGAGACCAATACTGAGGCTATTGCAGTACTCTAGGCAAAAGATAATTGACTGCTTCAACCAAGGTAGCAACATTCTGCAACACATTAAAAAACTAGAGAGCTATAATACAAAAAAGGAAGGAAGGAAGAAAGGAAGGAAGTCAGAAATTTCTCTTCCCAGTGTGTGTATCCCTGGCTGCTAATAAAGTGCAGAAGCCAGAAATTGAAACAGCAGTGGGCTTTTTCATTCTCATTTTCTCTCATCTAATACCAGCCTTAATTATGTCCTATTAAAGTCAATTCTTGAGCTACAAGGCAACCATCTATGAACTTATATTTCCTTCCCCTCTGGTTTGCAGAGCTCCTGATCAATGAACACGTTCCATGCAAACAAGAAGAAATGTGAGGGACTCAGTATGATACTTTGTTTCAGGATAAAGTTACTGAATTAAAAATAAGTGGTGAATGATCATGTTTCCCTTTTTGGTTTTAACAACCAAGGCTTAATCCAAGAAACCTGCTTGCATAGATGTTTTTGTTCAGTAATCATTTGTTATCATCCCTACTGAAAGATGTAGCTTTGGATGACTGGGTAGACTCTGGAAAGACGAAATGAAGGAGGGAGCAGATGGTGAATGGGACCGGTCGGGAGAAAAAGGAGGAGAATGGGGAGTAAAAGATCCGCAGATGGTAGCATCGATGACCCGGGAGCAGGGCACAAAAGAAGACAGAATGAGCTAATGCTTTTCCAGCCACATCTGCTGACCCCACCAGACTTACAGCTGTCCTTTCTTGTCCACAGGGTTTTTGGTTGACCCAGGGGGCAGGTCAGGGCCTCCTCGCGTAGAGGAAACGTCTTGTGCAGGTAAGCGCAGTTTATTGAAATTCTATAAATCATAGTGAGGTTGATAATGCTACAGCATCAAACATGTACATCTGTACACTTGCTTTCATCCTCTCCCCCGGTCCACTCTCTCTGACACCCACGCCCCACCCATTCCGTCATCATTCTATCCTGCATTTTCTTTTCTGTCATTCTGGCATAGACTCACCCTGTAATTGACTAGAGTGATCATCTTAACTCCACTAACCATCACAATAATGTATTCTGTGTAATTGCCATTAACCCAAATGTAAAAGGTGATACTGTCATTGCAGACATTTTTAACTAGAACATCTCATTTTGCAAATGGGTAAACAGAGGCCATAAATGACTCTACAAAGGCCACAAAGTGATTTGGTGACAGAAGGCAGGATGACACAGAGTGGATTCCTTAGTATCACTCATTAGGAGCTCTTAGTTTTTAACTTTTCAGTGAGGCACATTTTCTGAACATCTTTTTAAATCTCAGATTTATTATTGTTTTCTGCAGGGCAATGCCGCTGGTTCCTCGTAGCCCCTCCCCTTCCCACCATGTCGAGATTTTCAGCTCTCCTCCGCGGCAGAAGAAATGATGGTGAAAAGACACTACAAAAATTTTTGTCTATTCTCCAAAACAAGAATCTTACCAGTCACAGCCCCACTACTGTAACATAATTATGTTCGTTGTTGCATAGCTTACTTTCTCTTTTGCCATATAATAACCAATTTTTACTTAGTTGAAGTCATAATGAGTCGGCTATTTTATATTCAGACAATCTTACTTACCAGTGAATCACAGGCCTTTTTCTATTCTGTGTAATCATCATTTCAAGCATTTGCTTCTGATTAATACAGGTTAATTTTGGAACACATATGGAAACTACTGAAATTTGTTGAAAAGAGTATCAGCTATAAACTCCCTGTCCTCGGAATAACTCATGCATTTTCCCAGTCTTCTTACGCATGCTTTGTATTTAAAGAGTTGGAGTTAATGCCCTATAAGCAGGTTTCTATTTGCTCCCTGCCCCCTTCGTTCAGCGCGAGGTGGAGACAAGGACCCGAGCCTCAGTTTCCCCACAGGTGAAACGTCACGCCAGGGGCGGGAACCAGGCGAGGGCTCCGCAAGGACCGCGGCGGGCGGGAAGTCACGAGCGACCGGGACAGCTTTCAGCCCCCGCGGTGCGTCCGCCTTCCTGCCGCACCGTTTCCGGCCACGCGCTGTGGGCCCGGGGGCCGCCAGAGGGCGCTGTGGCCCCGGTGCGCGGCTGCAGCGGCGCGGTGCGGACTCTCCCCGGGCTGCCCGGGCGCCGCCCTGTCCCAGCCTCCTCTGCGGGTAAACAGACATGGCCGGCGAGAGAGACCCGCAGGACGCTGCGCACAACATGGGCAACCACCTGCCGCTCCTCCCTGGTAACCTCCCGGGGCCGGTCCCCGGCGGCGGGACGGGGCGAGGCGAGGCGAGGCTCGAGCCCTGAGCGGCGCGGCAGGGCTAGGGAGACGGGCGGGGGGCACTGAGGCCTGCCGGGGCCCCCGGGGAAGCGGCCGCACGTCAGGCTTCCGGCCAGCAACCGAATCCCGGCGCATCTCTCTCCTGCCGGGTCGCCCCAAGCTTAGAGCGAGGGTTTTGGATCGGGGAGGGGTCTGCATCCAAGGGCAGAGACCCTTCCCTCTCCGTCCATTGTGTGTCCAGAACTTGGCTCCAAGGAAACGGCTTAAAACTGAGGGCGAAGGAGGGAGGGGGTATGGGGGACCCGGACAGGTTAGCAGCCGTTACTTTTCTGGACTTCTTCCGTTTAATAAGAGTGACAGCTAACAAGTATTAAGCACTTATCATGTCAGGGGCCCTGCAGTAAGTGGTTTGCATGCATTTCTCTGTTTAATCCTCCCCACATAACTTTTCTGATCCCGATTTGGTAGGTGAGAAATGAATTAGCGGATTAGTTCAGTGACTTGCCCAAGGTGACACAGTTGCAGAGCTGGAACTTCAATTCTAGTCTTTCTGTCAGCATAGCCAATGTCCCTTAACCACTTCACTGCCAAGGCAGTATTGGTATGTTTTTCTTAAGGCATGTAGCTCAAGCAGGTAGTAGAATATGCTTGATGAGAGAGACTTAGGAATGTGATGTTGAATTCAGTTTTCTTTTTTTCCTTTATATTTCACGAAAATTTAGACCTTGGCTTTATATTAGAATCCTGGGCAGAAGAAAATGCATGAATTAATTGTACAGAATTGTCATGGAAGACTATAGAAGTGATGCTTTTCAAGAGGTTATCAGACAAACGGGCTGTTAGCTGAGTTCCTTCACTGTGTGCCAGTTAGGTGGCACACTTACTGTGGACTTGAAAAGAGATATGATACACAGTCTGGTACTTGAGAAGGTTTATAATCTCTATGAAGCAAAAGGTAGTTGATTTAGGACCTGATAAATTAATGCTATTATTGTCCTTAAGAGAGATTGAGGTAAAGCATTGTGAAATGGATCTGGAGACATCCAAAAGCATACACTTAGGATGGGGTTGTGGAAGAGAAGGCCTAGGAGGTAGGTTGAGTCTAATTTGTTGGGGAGCTTGCGTCTCTTGCCAGTGGGTTGGGGCTTTTTTCTGTGGGTTGCCAAGAAACAATTGTGGGTTACAGGGAGTTGCCCAAGGAAAGCTTTTCTTGAAGGATTAATTTGTCCCCTGGGAGTTGTATGGCTTGAAGGAGGAGAAGACTGAATGCATGCCCACCATATAGAAGGGACCTTTTATGTAAAAATAAACCAGAGTCAGAGTCGGTGGTTGTTCCTGAAGCCAACCTAGCTGAATTGACATAAAGGTAAGTGTGTCAGCCTTTGACTGAAGAGCTGAGCTGTTTATTTCAGAGACATCAGCCCCACTCTGAACATGCCAAATCCAGTGTTTCAGGGAGGTTACTGATGTTCTGTTGGCATTCATGTGGTGCTTCTGCATGGGATGAGTCATCAGACTTCACCCTGGTAGTTCTGAACACAGTGTGTGTTTTGTTGAAAAGAATCAGGAGTGAGGGGGTGTCTGGATGGCTCAATTGGTTAAGCAACCGACTCTTGATTTCTGCTTGGGTCATGATCTCAGGGTCCTGGAATCGAGCCCCTGCATCAGTCAGCTGCACACTCAGCGAGGAATCTGCTTGAAGATTCTCTCCCTCTTTCCCCCTCCCCCCGCTCGCATGCGCTCTTTCTCTCTCAAATAAATAAATCTTTAAAAAAGAAAAAAAAAAAAAAGAAAGAATCAGGAGTGAGAAGGCCCAGAGAGGTTGTAATATAATAATAAAGCTTTTCTAAATCATATGAGTTTTATTTGTAAAGAAACATTGGATCATCCATAAACCCATGTAGTATGAGTTGTTTTGAAGAGAAATACTCTTTAAGTGATAAGGAAATAGTTCAGTAATTAAGATCCTTGGCCAAAGGAAACATTAGTAAACAACCAAGTAGAGGAAAGTGGGTTTTGGCCATATTTATGAGAAAGGCTACTGTATATAAGGAAATTGGTTGAGATTTTTTGTTGTTTTTACTTTTGGTGAAACTTCTCTGTTTTTAGCAAAAATATGTATGAAGTGTTAGACCACTGACCATTCAAATATAAGTTGAAATAATTATGTTACTTTTTGACCAATCCCCATATCTAGGAATTCCTGAGAATTAATAAAAAGTCCAAGGCAACTACTATATTGAAAAACATTTGTTTTTTTCTTGTCAGGAACCTAGCTGGAGGTAACTTGATTTAAATAGTGACATACACAAAATAAAATGACAATTTTGTAATTACATTTTATCTGTTTAGAAGTGTATTTGGGGCATTTAAAAGTACATGAAATATGAAGTCAAAAATGAGATTCAGTTTGTCTAGGCCAGGATTTCTTAACCTCAACACTTTTGATTTTGAGGGGCTGGAAAATTCTTTGTTGTGGGGGACTATCCTGCAGGATGCATCCTTGTAGGATGTTTAGCAGCATCTCTGGCCTCTGCCCACTAGATGCCAGTAGGGCTCTCCTAGTTGTGACAACCATATATTTCCAGACATTTCCAAATACCCCTTGAGGGGCAAAATCACCTCTGGTTGCGAACTGCTGATCTAGGGTTGGAATTTTACCCACAGCAGGCGTTAACAGGACAGACTCCCATTTAGTAGAATAGCATCTATTTGGTATAGCTTTTTCTATTATTAATAACATCAAGGTTTTAAAGTAGATCAGCTTAGTTTTCATAATTTAAAAACTGTGTGTGAGGGAAGTTTTCTAAGACATTAGCTTTAAAATATGTTTTATGTTCCATGTGAACTTTGTTTTTAAATTTAAAATTCCAAAGCAAATTTGGAAGGAAAATGATTACAGACATTTCATTTTTTAATAGTATAGTGACAGCCAAGGAAGTGATGTCCCTGCTATGAAAATGTTTTTGCTGGGTAATAATGTTAACTTTTTCTATTTTAATTAAAGGGCCTTCCTGCCTGCCTTCCTTCCTTCCTTCCCTCCCTCCCTTCCTCCCTCCTTCCTATCTTCTGTAAGAACTCTTTAAAGTTAAGAGTTTGAAAGAAACTTAGAGATTGTCTTGTTCCTGCCTGTCATTTTTCAGATGTGGAAATTAAGGCATAATCAGGTGAAATGAGTTGTCTAAGGTCCCTAAGTTAGTTACTACTGGCAAGAGAGAAGAAACAAATCTCACACACTGAAGAATTTAAGTAATTTATGTAGATACTTCCTCTTCAAGGAGAAGGGAACATAATCCCTCACCTCTTAAGTGTGTGTTGTGCTGCGTAATTGGCTTCCAGATAGTACAATGTGGAAAGGCGGAAAAGAGTAACTTTACAGTAGAGAAACCTTTCAAAGAATACCTCAGGCGGGTGATTATGGTCAACATCAGCAGTGATAAGTCATATTGATAGTATGCACCCTTGATATGATGTGATGAACACAGCCCTTAACCCCTTGTGGTCTTCTCCCCAAAGTACATAACGTCAGTGTAATCATGAGAAATATATCAAATTCTAATTGAGGGACACTCTACAAAATGCCTAACTAGTACTCCTCACAACTGTCAAGGCCATCAAAAACAAGGAAAGTTTGAGAAACCAGCCCCAAGGAGGCTAAGGAGATATGACAACTAAATGTTGTGTGCTAGCCTGGATGGGATCCTGAAACAGAAAAAGGATAGTAGATGAAAATAAGAAAATACAAGTAAAATGTGGAGTTTAGTTAATAGTAATGTGCCAACATTGATTGCTTAGACAGATGTACCATACTAATAGATGTTAGCTATAGGGGAAAGTGGAGGGGAGATCTACAGGAAAAGGAAATCTCTGTACTATCTTTGCAATCTTTATGTAAATCTTCAACTATTCTGCAAAAAAAAAAAAAAAAGTGGTTAGTGGCAGAACCCGGCATAGACCCCAGCCCTCTGGCTGCCTCTTCACAGGATGTAGAAATCACCACATGCGAGTTGCGTTTAGAAGAAGCTCTCTTCTCATGGGCTCAGAATCCTCGTGAAGGAATTATGCATTCGAAGGGAAACATCACTTTGACATTTTCTTGCATCCATTTTTTTTCTCATAATCTTCTACTTTTACAGCAGAGAGTGAGGAAGAAGATGAAATTGAAATGGAAGTTGAAGACCAGGATAGCAAAGAAGCCAAAAAACCAAACGTCATAAATTTTGACACCAGTCTGCCAACGTCACATACAGTATGTAATGTAGTAACAGATCTTAATAGATACACACATATAACAGTAGATGGAGGTTCCTTACAATAAGACCGAGGTTGGCCTTATTGGATATTACCTCACAGTAGGAATTGTGGATGAGGACATGGGCTATTTGCCAGTAGATACACATTCTTAACTCTAATTTTCAAGCAGTTCAATACTATATCCTGGAATAATTCTTTGAAGAACTGTGACCCTCTGTATGTTTCTACTAATAATGGAGCTACTAAAGTACTTCTTACTCTCCTCAGTACTTGGTACCAGGGTGTTAGTTAACATGCTGACATCTTATGGTCGTCACTTGTGATATGTGAACATAGAGATGTTTCTTATCTTAGCCAAAGAAAAATATTTTGAACTAGAAAATGCTCTTGAATTTGTGAGACATTCTTCACAAATAATAGAACTTCCACTCCTAAGAATCAGAATTAGATTTTCATGTGGGAGGCTGATACACCTACTTTATTACTTAAATAAATATTTGTATCATCTGTTTATATTTCTTTTAATCTGATTTGCTCTTTAGGCTTTTGAGTTTGTATTTTTATTATGTATCTAAAATGACAGTGTATCTGTGTGTTCTTAAATAGTATCTGGGCGCTGATATGGAAGAATTTCATGGCAGGACTTTGCATGACGACGACAGCTGTCAGGTTATTCCAGTTCTGCCCCAGGTGATGATGATCCTGATTCCTGGGCAGACCTTACCTCTTCAGCTTTTTCGTCCTCAGGAAGTCAGTATGGTGCGGAATTTAATTCAGAAAGACAGAACCTTTGCAGTTCTTGCATACAGGTAAAATATTAGAATGAATTTGCTTAACACATTCTCTCTCACAGCAGAGTCACAGCAGAGGTCAGTGTTAAAGCCAAACCTGACTGTTATTTTGCATGCACAGGAGACTGGATAAGGATGTGAGGTAAGAAATTTTGATGAAAGATTGAAAGTGCAAGTTAGAGTATTTTTATTGTTCTCATTACCATCGAGATCAGACATTTACTGTCACACACAATTAAACTTTCTGGTATTTGAAATTTTTTTCGTCATTAACGTCTAATAAAAATTTCTAGGATCTTATTTTCAAGCACTGTCCTTATTTAAAGAGAAAGAGGGCTTTTACATTTTAATGTAAAGGATTATTTTTACAAAGGAGTAGCTTGTTCTTTTGTCTGTCTCTCAGAATTCATAAGTTGAATATAGACCAGTGGCAAACTGGTATTTCAGGTATCCTGTGGCAACTGAAGGAAATCAGTGGTAGAGGCAGGAGATGAATACAGGGATTTCCCACCCCAGTACAATGCTGCTAGTATTAAGCAGCAGAATTGATGGTCTACTGAAGTAAAAGAATGTCTCATTTGGAAAATGAGAGTTTAAACCCTTATCAGTCCTAGATCATTTTCAGTGACTAGAGATCTATTATTTTCCTAAAGTGCTGTAATTGTAATTCTTTTTTTTCTTTTTTGCTCTGTCATTCTGAAGCCTTCTATATCTGCATTCCCCATGTGATTTCAAAATAAAATGATAATAGCTTTGCAATAAGGGCTAACTGCTGTAATTTTTTTTTATTGTGTATATTGCTTTGCCACTTTGCACATTTAAAATTTTTTTGCCAACTTTGCATATTTAAAAATTAAATGTTCAAAGTTATTTTCTTTTAAAATTTATCTTGGAAGTAATATACAGGAGAGGGAAGCACAGTTTGGAACAACAGCAGAGATATATGCCTATCGAGAAGAACAGGATTTCGGAATTGAGATAGTGAAAGTGAAAGCAATTGGAAGACAAAGGTTCAAAGTCCTTGAGCTAAGAACACAGTCAGATGGGTAAGAAATACCATAGATCTTAAAGCTGTGTGTACATCATTAAATGAGGTGGTTTTCTTATATTTTTCCTGTTGTACTGACCCTTCACATTTTGTAACTTTGAGTTAGTTGTTCTCTTTCCTTTGAAGGTATAACCTAGTGGTTTCCAACCTGGCTATGCATCAGAACCACTTAGGAAGTTTTAAAACTATAGATGCTTGAGTTTCATCCTCATCTCCCATCCGTAAAGAGTGGTTTAACCTTGGGTGAGGCTGCAGCATCTCTTTTCATGATTTCCAGGTGATTCTCATGCCCCTGCACGTTTGAGATTAATAATATAAACCCAAAGTGCATTGTCTTTGGGGACAGGGCTTCTTTGGGATTGAAGGCCTCTCTTGAGAATGGAGAGGCCACAAGCTTCGGAGCTGTCTGTGTGCACGCCAGGACAGCTGTGGTGTTTGCAGCATTCCTGTGATATTTGAAAACCACACCGGTTACACCTACCAGCTGCTCCATCCGAGCTGCAGAAACCATTTGCAGTTAGCACCCATCTCCGGTGTGAATTTCACATCACCCACAGATGTATTAACTATATAATAAGTGATCAATAAATGCTTGTTGTGTCTATACCTTATAAAGTTTGGCAATTCTCTGAGTATATTGTTTTAACAGTTATTTTGGCATGACTCTCATGATTCGAGCTTTTTAAGTACCACTGACCTCATCAAAAAAAAAAAAAATTCCAGTTCACCTTACTTCATCCTTTTAAAAACAAAGCAAAACAGAATAAGCATTTGTCCACATGATTGCATATTACCTGTTAAAGGAGTGGTTCTCAACTCTGGCACAAGAATCACCTGTGAAATGTTACAAGGATACAGATTCTTGGAGTTCACCCAGTCCTAGTGAATTGGTCTCTTTATAGCCAAGCTGAAAATGTTATCTGACCTCTGTGTTGAACAGATAATATCTTCTGAACACATGGAACTTCAGAAGTTTTATCTTGTTTTGTTCACATGGTGGACATTCACAAATATCACTGAAAATATGGAAGTATAATGGACAGGTGAGGCAACCCTTTGGGGCTAGGGAAAGCATGGAAAAATGAGGGATGAGGTGCCAGAGCCCTCAGTGGTACCCCCAGAACATTCACGATGCAGACTCTCGTGGTATTAACACACTGTACTGTCATTACAGGATTGTGTATCTGTCTCCCTCAATAGATGAGCTGCCTGAGGACAATGACTAACACTTCTATATGTTCTACACTTAATAACTATAAATGCCATGTGAATGAATGAAACCGTGTCCTCCTGAGGGCTCTGCATTCTGATAATTAGCAAGCTGTTTTGTTACTGCAGATTTTACTAACAGTTCCATATTTAAAGTGCTTCTTATCCTCCTGCTTATAAAATTTTTATTATTTGTGAATAGTATATTATAGGAACCAAAGAAGAAAAATGACTTGGGAGAAAAGTATGTTTCTGAGGCTTTCTTGACTTTTGATTGTGGAAAAACTATTTTCAACACAAGATGGCAGTAGACCATTAACTCTGAAAACCGGTCAAAGACTTATGTTTGACTCTAGTAAAGATAAACATGAAACTGATAGTCAGGTTAGACAAGACTTGGCAAAGGCACGTTCTCTTTATTATTCCATAGACCCAAGGCTAAGACCTGTCACAGAGGTGAGTCTTTCTTACTATAAAAGGCTTCCATGGAGCGAGATTTCTCTGGTTGCCTTGCCCCTCTGGGCTGTAACTCCCTTCAGTAGAAATGGTGAGATGGAGATAATATAGGGCAATTTCTTCTTTTTCCAAATAAGACAACTAAATACTAGAGAGATGAAGTGATTTGCCTGCAGTGATGCAGCTAGTAAGCAATAGTTGGTTGGTTCTAGGTCCCCTGACTTCCAAACTGGTGCTCCTCGTACTCTACCTGAACTCCTCCATAGCACCTTGAAACTCAAGCCAGTTTCCTTTTCTCCAGTCAGGTAGTGCTGGATAATAGTCATCTGTCTTTTACATAAATGACCCTTCATTTAAAAACTATAGTGCTGCCTTCTGACCTTTTCTAAGTTAAGAGTCTTTATTTCTTTGGCATTTTCTGAACACATGGAAGGGTTTTTTTTTGTTTTTTTGAAAGGTTAATTAAAAAGTAGAAGTGTGTCATTGAATCACCGTAGAACCCTTCAGAAATAACAGGATTTCTTAGCATGTAGAGAAAAAGAGATTAATACCCTATTTGGAATTACAGGACAAGTTCTCTTACCTGTCATAACTGAAACCAATAATCATCTGAATTATTAGAACTGTCTGAACCTAATTTGAAAGCAGTTTTTATTGCTCAGCTTTATTCATTAAAGCCATTTTATTTAAGTCACATTTCATTGGTTTTTATAATACTTATATAAATTATGTAACTATAATCACAATACAACTGCTATAAACAGGTTGGGAAGAAACAAAAGTTTTGTTAAAAACAGGACCCAGCAGGTGGGAGAACTAGCCCGTGTGTGCAGCAGGCCCCGGGCATGTCTAGCAAAAGCCGCGGAGAGCATTGCTCAGTCCTGCAAGGCAGTTCAGACAGCTGGTACTGCGGACTGATCAGTAAAAGGAGCAGTAAGCCAACCTCTCAGTAACATTGATGTTTTTATCATAATACAATAAAATCATACATGATAGTTGAGTTAAACATCATTCATAATTTAGTTACTGATGACCTTGAAGAAGATACAGATTTCTAAACATTTCTTTAGAAAGGTACACACTTTTGTTCTAAAAATATGATTATAAGTATTTGTGTTCATGTGACAGGTGAAGAAAACAGATTTTGTTTTTAACGAGCTCTAATAATGTAAGGACATTTGAATATAGTTTGAACATATTTGTTTTTTTAACATTTTCAGAAGTTATGCATACATAAATTTGAGCTTCCAGGAAAGAAATGAAGTTAGTGGAATAAGTCTAACCAAGTTAGCAATTTTATTTAATAAATAAATAGAAGTATCAAAATTTCATTCCTAACTTTTTGTGGGTCAAGGCAGTAATTAATATGAAAAACCACTTGAGAATTTCTAAACATAACTAATAATGAAGCAGAGACTTTAATACATTGAATTTTGTCCGTCTGACAGTGATTTGTTCCAGCATTTGAATGTACTAATACATTCTACATTTCAAGAGCTGTACTCCTTCAAAAGAAAATAGCTCATAGGTACAGTGTTCCTATTGGCATTTGTTCCTGATAAGATGTTTGCAGTTACAATATTTTCCAGTAGCAATCTGGAAATGGTGACTTCACTCTCATGGGAGTTTAAGTAATTTTTAGGATTAAAAAAAGATAATATGCATATTTTGATTCTTTGCATTTTCTTTTTTTTTTTTTTAAAGATTTTTTATTTATTTGAGAGAGAGAGAATGAGAGAGAGCAAGCACATGAGAGGGGGGAGGGTCAGAGGGAGAAGCAGAGGGAGCCCGATGCGGGACTCGATCCAGGGACTCCAGGATCATGACCTGAGCCGAAGGCAGTCGCTTAACCAACTGAGCCACCCAGGCGCCCTGATTCTTTGCATTTTCAAGTTAAATGTTTGAGAAGGAGAAAAAGAATGCACATACAAATATAGGCTACATGTAATTCTGTAGTCTTATTTTAACTATCCACATAAATGGGTTCTTGATTTTCTATTCCTTTCTCTATCTACTCCTCCAGTTAGATTAGACTTAGGAGAAGGGACAGGTGTAAGAGCCCGGCAGCAGATGGGGAGCTGGGAAGGGTAGGGTATTTAAGGATGTCTAAGAAACTAATTTAGAAGTATCAAGCAGTAGTAGATGGTTGTATATTTATTTTTTTTAATTTTGTTTCATTAATAGACTCTATATTTATCTGAAATGTACAAATCTCCCTTTGCATTTCACAGTGAGACTGAAAATCCATGCTTTAGGTTATCTTTGATTTTAACTTTGGTATGATTTATGAAATATAGATATTCTGAAAATTTTTGCATCTTAACAGTATTTTATGGATGTGTTTAAAAAAGAAAACTGAAAATCTTAGTATTTAAAACTGCCCATAATGTTTAGAAACTTAAAGTTTGAGTTAGTTTATTTTAAAAATGAACACCATGCTTGGTTCTCTTTATTTTAGAATCCAGCAAGCTAAAGTGCAAATTCTTCCTGAATGTGTGTTGCCTTCAACCATGTCTGCAGTTCAGTTAGAATCCCTCAATAAATGCCAGATATTTCCTTCAAAACCTGTCTCATGGGAAGACCAGTATTCATATAAATGGTGGCAGAAATACCAGAAGGTGAGAAACTGATTTTTTTTTTTTGGTGGGAAATAACATTTTTCTTCTCTTTTTTTTTATTATGTTAATCGCCATGCATTAAATCTTGGTTTTTGATGTAGTGCTCCATGATTCATTGTTTGCGTATAACACCCAGTGCTCCATTCAGTACATGCCCTCTTTAATACCCATCAACAGGCTAACCCATCCTCCCACCCCCTCCCCTCTAGAACCCTCAGTTTGTTTTTCAGAGTCCATAGTCTCTCATGGTTCATCTTCCCCTCCAATTCCCCCCCTTCGTTTTTCCCTTCCTACTATCTTCTTTTTTTTTTTTTTTTTAAACATATAATGTATTATTTGTTTCAGAGGTACAGGTCTGTGATTCAGCAGTCTTACACAATTCACAGCGCTCACCATAGCACATACCCTCCCCAATGTCTATCACCCAGCCACCCCATCCCTCCCACCCCCCACCACTCCAGTAACCCTCAGTTTGTTTCCTGAGATTAAGAATTCCTCATATCAGTGAGGTCATATGATACATGTCTTTCTCTGATTGACTTATTTCGCTCAGCATAATACCCTCCAGTGCATTCCACGTCGTTGCAAATGGCAAGATTTCATTCCTTTTGATGGCTGCATAATATTCCATTGTATATATATACCACATCTTCTTTATCCATTCATCTGTCGATGGACATCTTGGCTCTTTCCATAGTTTGGCTATTGTGGACATCGCTGCTATAGACATCGGGGTGCACGTACCCCTTCGTATAACTACATTTCTGTCTTTGGGGTAAATACCAAGTAGTACAATTGCTGGGTCGTAGGTTAGCTCTATTTTCAACTTTTTGAGGAAACTCCATACTGTTTTCCAGAGCGGCTGCACCAGCTTGCATTCCCACCAACAGTGTAGGAGGGTTCCCCTTTCTCCACCTCCCTGCCAACATCTGTCATTTCCTGACTTGTTAATTTTACCCATTCTGACTGGTGTGAGGTGGTATCTCATTGAGGTTTTGATTTGGATTTCCCTGATGCCGAGCGATGTTGAGCACTTTTTCAGGTGTCTGTTGGCCATGTGGATGTCTTTGGAAAAATGTCTGTTCATGTCTTCTGCCCATTTCTTGATTGGATCATTTGTTTTTTGGGAGTTGAGTTTGATAAGTTCTTTATAGATTTTGGATACTAGCCCTTTATCTGATATGTCATTTGCAAATATCTTCTCCCTTTCTGTTGGTTGTCTTTTGGTTTTATTGACTGTTTCTTTTGCTATGCAAAAGCTTTTTATCTTGATGAAGTCCCAATAGTTCATTTTTGCCCTTGCTTCCCTTGCCTTTGGCGATATTTCTAGGAAGAAGTTGCTGCGGCTGAGGTCGAAGAGGTTGCTGCCTGCGTTCTCCTTTAGGATTTTGATGGACTCCTGTCTCACATTGAGGTCTTTCAACCATTTTGAGTCTATTTTTGTGTGTGGTGTAAGGAAATGGTCCAGTTTCATTCTTCTGCATGTGGCTGTCCAATTTTCCCAGCACCATTTGTTGAACAGACTGCCTTTTTTCCATTGGCCATTCTTTCCTGCTTTGTCGAAGATTAGTTGACCATAGAGTTGAGGGTCCATTTCTGGGCTCTCTATTCTGTTCCATTAATCTATGTGTCTGTTTTTGTGCCAGTACCATACTGTCTTGATGATGACAGCTTTGTAGTAGAGCTGGAAGTCCGGAATTGTGATGCCGCCAGCTTTGCTTTTCTTTTTCAACATTCCTCTGGCTATGCGGGGTCTTTTCTGGTTCCATACAAATTTTAGGATTATTTGTTCCATTTCTTTGAAAAAAGTGGATGGTATTTTGATAGGGATTGCATTAAATGTGTAGATTGCTCTAGGTAGCATTGACATCTTCACAATATTCTTCTAATCCATGAGCTTGGGACATTTTTCCATTTCTTTGTGTCTTCCTCAGTTTCTTTCATGAGTATTTTATAGTTTTCTGAGTACAGATCCTTTGCCTCTTTGGTTAGATTTATTCCTAGGTATCTTATGGTTTGGGGTGCAATTGTAAATGGGATCGACTCCTTAATTTCTCTTTCTTCTGTCTTGTTGTTGGTGTATAGGAATGCCACTGATTTCTGTGCATTGATTTTATATCCTGCCACTTTTCTGAATTCCTATATGAGTTCTAGCAGTTTTGGGGTGGAGTCTTTTGGGTTTTCCACATAAAGTATCATATCATCTGCAAAGAGTGAGAGTTTGACTTCTTCTTTGCTGATTCGTTGCTTTTATTTATTTTTGTTGTCTGATTGTTGTGGCTAGGACTTCCAATACTATGTTGAATAGCAGTGCTGATAGTGGACATCCCTGCCATGTTCCTGACCTTAGGGGGAAGCTCTCAGTTTTTCCCCATTGAGAATGATACTTGCTGTGGGTTTTTCATAGATGGCTTTTAGGATATTGAGGTATGTACCCTCTATCCCTATACTCTGAAGAGTTTTGATCAAGAAAGGATGGTGTACTTTGTCAAATGCTTTTCCTGCATCTATTGAGAGGATCATATGATTCTTGTTCTTTCTTTTGTTAATGTATTGTATCACGTTGATTGATTTGCAGATGTTGAACCAGCCTTGCAGCCCAGGGATAAATCCCACTTGGTTGTGGTGAATAATCCTTTTAATGTACTGTTGGATCCTATTGGCTAGTATTTTGGTGAGAATTTTTGCATCCATGTTCATCAAGGATATTGGTCTGTAATTCTCCGTTGTGACGGGGTTTTTGTCTGGTTTTGGGATCAAGGTAATGATGGCCCCATAAAACGAGTTTGGAAGTTTTCCTTCCATTTCTATTTTTGGGAACAGTTTCAGAAGAATAGGTATTAATTCTTCTTTAAATGTTTGGTAGAATTCCCCTGGGAAGCTATCTGGCCCTGGGCTTTTTTTGTTGGGAGATTTTTGAATACTCCTTCAATTTCCTTGGTGGTTATAGGTCTGTTCAAGTTTTCTATTTCTTCCTGGTTCAGTTTTGATAGTTTATACATCTCTAAGAGTGCATCTATTTCTTCCAGATTATCTAATGTGCTGGCATATAGTTGCTCATAATATGTTGTTATAATTGTTTGTATTTCTTTGGTGTTGGTTGTGATCTCTCCTCTTTCATTCATGATTTTATTTATTTGGGTCATTTCTCTTTTCTTTTTGATAAGTCTGGCCAGGGGTTTATCAATCTTATTAATTCTTTCAAAGAACCAGCTCCTAATTTCGTTGATCTGTTCTCCTGTTCTTTTGGTTTCTATGATTTCTGCTCTGAGCTTTCTTATTTCTCTTCTCCTGCTGAGTTTAGGCTTTATTTGCTGTTCTTTCTCCGGCTTCTTTAGGTGTAGGGTTAGGTTGTGTATTTGAGACCTTTCTTGTTTCTTGAGAAAGGCTTGTATTGCTGTCTACTTTCCTCTTAGGACTGCCTTTGCTGCATCCCAAAGATTTTGAACAGTTGTGTTTTCATTTTCATTGGTTTCCATGAATTTTTTTATTTTTTTTTTAATTTTAATTTTTATTTTTTTTTTAGTTTTTTTATTTATTTATTCAAGAGAGACAGAGAGAGAGAGAGAGAGGCAGAGGGAGAAGCAGGCTCCCAAGGAGCAGGGAGCCCGATGCGGGACTCGATCCCAGGACTCTGGGATCACGACCTGAGCCGAAGGCAGACGCTTAACCATCTGAGCCACCCAGGCGCCCTTCCATGAATTTTTTTAATTCTTCTTTAATTTCCCGGTTGACCCATTCATTCTTTAGGAGGATGCTCTTTAGCCTCCATGTATTTGAGTTCTTTCTGACTTTCCTCTTGTGATTGAGTTCTAGTTTCAAAGCATTGTGGTCTGAAAATATTCAGGGAATGATCCCAATCTTTTGGTACTGGTTGAGACCGGATTTGTGACCTAGGATGTGATCTATTCTGGAGCATGTTCCATGGGCACTATAGAAGAATGTGTATTCCGTTGCTTTGGGATGGAATGTTCTGAATATATCTGTGAAGTCCATTTGGTCCAGTGTGTCATTTAAAGACTTTATTTCCTTGTTGATCTTTTGCTTAGATGATCCGTCCATTTCAGTGAGGGGTATGTTAAAGTCCCCCACTGTTATTGTATTGTTGTCAATGTGTTTCTTTGCTTTTGTTATTAATTGACTTACATAATTGGCTGCTCCCATGTTAGGGGCATAGATATTTACAATTGTTAGATCTTGTTGGATAGACCCTTTAAGTAGGATATAGTGTCCTTCCTCATCTCTTATTACAGTCTTTGGTTTAAAATCTAATTTGTCTGATAATAAGGATTGCCACCCCAGCTTTCTTTTTGGTGTCCATTAGCATGGTAAATGGTTTTCTACCCCCTCACTTTCAATCTGTGGGTGTCTTTGGGTCTAAAATGAATCTCTTGCAGACAGCATATCGATGGGTCTTGTTTTTTAATCCAATCTGATACCCTCTGTCTTTTGATTAGGGCATTTAGCCCATTTACATAACTATTGAAAGATATGAATTTAGTGCCATTGTATTGCCTGTAAGGTGACTGTTACTGTATATTGTCTGTGTTCCTTTCTGGTCTATGTTGCTTTTAGGCTCTCTCTTTGCTTAGAGATCCCCTCTCAATATTTCTTGTAGGGCTGGTTTTGTGTTTGCAAATTCCTTTAGTTTTTGTTTGTCCTGGAAGCTTTTTATCTCTCCTTCTATTTTCAGTGACAGCCTAGCTGGATATAGTATTCTTGGCTGCATATTTTTCTCATTTAGTGCTCTGAATATATCATGCCAGTCATTTCTGGCCTGCCAGGTCTCTGTGGATAGGTCTGTTGCCAATCCAATGTTTCTACCATTGTAGGTTACAGATCTCTTGTCCCGAGCTGCTTTCAGGATTTTCTCTTTGTCTCTGAGACTCGTAAGTTTTACTATTAGATGTCAGGGTGTTGACCTATTTTTATTGATTTTGAGGGGCGTTCTCTGTGCCTCCTGGATTTTGATGCCTGTTTCCTTCCCCAAATTAGGGAAGTTCTCTGCTATAATTTGCTCCAATTTGCTTCTGCTCCTCTCTCTCTTTCTTCTTCTTCTTCTGGGATCCCAACTATTCTTATGGTATCACTTATCTCTTGAATTCTGGCCTCGTGATCCAATAGTTGTTTATCTCTCTTTTTCTCAGCTTCTTTATTTTCCATCATTTTGTCTTATATCTCACTGATTCTTTCTTCTGCCTCATTTATCCTAGCAGTTAGAGCTTGCATTTTTGATTGCACCTCATTAATAGCCTTTTCGATTTCGACTTGGTTAGATTTTATTTCTCCAGAAAGGATTTCTCTAATATCTTCCATGCTTTTTTCAAGCCCAGCTAGTATCTTTAAAATCGTCATTCTGAACTCTAGTTCCAACATCTTATGTCCGTATTGTTTAGGTCCCTGGCAGTAGGTACTGCCTCTTGTTCTTTTTTTTGAGGTTATTTTTTCCGTCTTGTCATTTTGTTCAGAGTACAATAGATGAATGAGAGAACAAAATGCTAACAGGGTAACAACGACCCCAGAAAAATATACACTAAACAAATCAGAAGAGACTTGAAACCGGGGGAAAAGAAAGGGAAAGAAAGAAAAAAGAAAAAAAAAGAATATGATCAAGTATGATCAGACTGGTGCATAGATCATTGCCACACACTAGATTTTGGGCATATTTTGGTCTGTTAGAACAAAGTGCCTCCCAAAATTTTAAAGAAAGAAAACTTGTATCTGTACAAAAATAAGGGTAAATACAATGAAGGGATGGAATATGACTGTAAAGATGATAATTATAAAAGATTTTATAAAAGGAATTGTAAGTTGGTTGAAAAAAGAAAGAAGAGGAATTAAAAAAAAAGGGAGAGAATGTGATCAGGCAGGAGACTAGAACACTAGAGATTTAGGGTATATTTTGGTAGTTTTTGGTCTGTTAGAAGAAACTGTATCCCAAAATTTTAAAGAGAGAACAACTTATATATATATATACCAAAAATAAGGTTAACTACTATGAAGGCATAGAACATGACTCTAAAAATGAAAAATAAAAAAGATTTTTAAGAAAAGGGATTGATAAGGGCGCCTGGGTGGCTCAGTTGGTTAAGCGACTGCCTTCGGCTCAGGTCATGATCCTGGAGTCCCGGGATCGAGTCCCGCATCGGGCTCCCTGCTCTGCAGGGAGTCTGCTTCTCCCTCTGACCCTCCTCCCTCTCATGCTCTCTGTCTCTCATTCTCTCTCTCTCAAATAAATAAATAAAATCTTTAAAAAAAAAAAAAAAGAAAAGGGATTGATAAGATGTTGGTTGAAAAGGGGAAAAAGAAAAATAAAAAAGAGAATTAAAAAAATTAACTTTGAAAGACTACAGAATCATGGTAAAAAAGCCATGAATTCTATGTGCAGTATTCCCCTAGCGCTGGAGTTCTTCCGTTCTCATTGACAGGTAAACTTGGTCTTGGCTGGCTGTTCTCGCTGATCTGCTGGGGGACGGGCCTGTTGCCATAGTTCCCAAATGTCTTTGCTGGAGGCGGAATTGCCCCGCCCTTGCCCAGTCGGGGCTAAGTAACCTGCTTGGGTTTGCTCTCCGGCGCTTTTGTTCCCTGCAAGCTTTCCGTACAGCTTTGGAGGCGGAGATTGAAGATGGCGGAATCTCTGCCCCGGAGGAGCCGAGAACTCGGGGCCCTGCTCCTCAGTGAGCCCCCAGAGAAAAGCAGTCAGTCACTCCCGTCTCCTCGGTCTCCGGCTGCACTCCGTGCTCACCTGCCTGTGACCGAGCATTTCTATCTCTGGCCCCTGACTCGGTGTGGAGTCTCCAAACGCAGCAGATCCCTGCGGTGCGCTCCCGCGCCACTCCTCCTGGGGGAGGAAGGGGAGTCTCCCCGGATCTGCCGCTTGTTGGGTCCCTGCTGGAGGAGCAGTGGCCCGACTGTGCCGTGGATCATGGTTTATGGCAACCCCGAGCTGAGAGCCCGCGCCTCGGCTCCGTCTCTGCAGCCGGCTTCCCCGCTCCGATCCCTGGGAGCTCTGCCGCACTCAGGCACCACCGGTCTTTCTGTGACCCCGAGGGTCCTGAGACCACACTGTCCCAGCGACGGTCCCACCCTTGCTTAGCCACTGGAGCAACGTCCTTCAGCAGAGCCGGCTTCTAAAAGTTCCAATTTTGTGCTCTGCTGCTCTATCACTTGCCAGAAGCGGCCGACGGAGGCCCCCTCCCCCACCGTCTACCCTCCCGAATATCACCTTGGATTCACTTCTCCGCACGTCCTACCTTCCAGAAAGTGGTCGCTTTTCTGTTTTCAGAGTTGCTGCTATTCTTTTCTTCGATCTCCTGTTGTGCTCATAGGTGTTCAGAATGGTATGATCCCTATCTAGCTGAATTCCTGGGACCAGACGAAAATTAGGTCTCCTACTCCTCCGCCGTCTTTCTCCTCCCCCCGGAAACTGATTTTTTATGCATCTTCAAAAAATGAAGACAGGTTGCTTTTTTTTCCTGTATGTAAGAAAGGAACACAAACAACTCTCATGATTTATTCCCCAGACACCTTCTGTGGTAATACTCTAGCTGCATTTGATCAAAGGTAGAGCTTCTGAAAATTTCATGGGCAGCCATTTATGTAAAAGCAGTTTGCAAAAATAGTAAAAATGTCACAATACTGTAAGGTGTTCTTGCTTTTATGCCTTTCAGTTTTATATTAGTTAATAGCTTGTGATTTTTAGTTCTGGAGGAATTTCTTTCTAAATCTCTTAGCATCAGATCAGATGTTTGGCTCTTGAATCACAAACACATTACCTTAAAGAAGAGTTTCGAGTAGCACATCGTAGTCATGTGTTTCAATTCTTCTGGACTTCTGAAAGAAAAGTTTTTTAGCTATCTTTTTATACAGTGTGGTTGACACCACAAAAATTGGCTTGAGACTGTGTACTCTGTTAAAACACTGCTTGTTTCGGCATTAATTCTTACACATATCCTTTTGGCTAGATCACTCTTAGAAAAACATTGGTGAAGCCTGTTTCTACTCATTTTTGAGGTGTATCAGTTTTGAGTATAAAATTCCTGCCTACAGGAAATGACTATCCGTTTTTAAATTTAGGAAATACAGGTTCTTTGAGGTTTATCTTTTTAAAATATGGAGACAATTTCTATTTTAACCTGAAAAGTTGTGCATTAATCACCCCTATTCTTTGTCAAGTAGTGCAGGTTTTAATTGTGAGTAAATTAGCATAGAATCCTAGTTTGATATAAATATAGATAATTGAAAAAGGAGTCTTATACACTAGTCAGTGTACCACCACTTTTAATGTTCTGGAGGTAGAATTCATTCAGTTTTGAGAGAGGACCTTGTGAGGATGGCTGCTTGGCGGTCAGCAGGCTCATAACCAGGTGTCTATAGGCTTCTTGATCTTGTTAATCTGTATCCCAGTTGGACAATCTGAGACATAGTTTTGTGTGTTTTAATGAGTGTTTCTAAGAGGAGTCTAATAAGCATGTTAGTTTGCTTAAGGATTCCCACGCCAGCTTGACACTATTTTTGAAGATTTAACAGATACTGCCTTAAGTTTGCAGGCAACTTTTGTATAGTTAGGTAGTCCTTCTTTTTTCAAACCTGATACAGACACTTTAGATACACTTTTACCCTTGTTTTAGTTTAATGGTAGAACAGTGGAAGATTTTGTCATCATGGTCATTTTAAATATCACTGTTGAAATAAGTATGTCAGAGTCAGCTCTGAGGTAATGGGCTCTAAGGGAGTGGCTTTGGAATTTATTAAGTCATTTAATGCCTAATAGTGTGTTCAGCACCGGGTGGTACTGAGATGTTATGTGGCAAGGAAACTGCACAAGATGCTGCCTGTTTCTCATCCCAGTGTTTAAACAGTTGTGTTCATTTTTCTGCACTAAGATTGGTTGTTAAAAATTAACCATTAAAATATCCTAACGTTGTTTTGTGAAGTGGTAAGCATAGGGTGAGCGTGACTGTAGTTCATTTCTGACTTAAGTGCTCTGTGCTAGTTGTGTGTCCTTGTCTGTGGGATCTTGCCATTTTAAGCCTGAACATGATGAGTTAAACAAATAAGACTGCTTTTTTATTCTAATTTTTGTGTGAATTACTGCTTGAATTCTTCCTGTTCTGGGGCTAAAGCACCTTAGCTTGTTCACAGTAAATTCTGAATTAGGCCTTTGCGACAGGGCTGTCCCTGGCTTACCGCAAGCAAGGAGAGCCAGACACGCAAAGACCAAGGATGCGTATGTTTGTTTGGAACTAGGTCCTCTTTTCCGTATTGTCTTACTTCTCTAGTAATAATAATAATAATAATTCTAGACTCTCAAACATTAGCACCCAGTTACTTTCATATTTAGAGTTGCCAAGGACTAAACAGAAGGTGCTAAGGAAGGAGAGAGGCATAAAAGGTTTTAGGAAATACAATTCCTTCATCCCATGTATTTTTCAGATTGTTAAATGCGTTCCCTTGCTTAAAATTTGAGTAAAGTTTGTTAGGTTCTGAAATTTGGGTCTCGATCACTAGGCCAAGAAAAATTGCAAGCTGATTTATTTTGGACTGCAGATGACCTAAAAACTCTGTTCTACTTTAGGGAGACCTCTCTGAGCCACTCACAAAGTGTAGGGAAAGGGGATGGTAGATGCCCTTGGCGTGAACTCCATGTGCATTGGTACCGTCTCAGTGGTTCAGCTTACCGCGCCTTTAGCCGGGTGCTAACTCACCACAGGACTGGATCACGTTACACCGCTTGTCTTTAGATGGATCTAAGGCTCAATTCACTCCTCTCTTCATAGAGTTTATTCACATTTGCCTCATATTTCCCACCAGGATCTGAAGCAGTGCATCCATTTGTCTCCATGTCTGAGAAGTAGTTAGGTAGTCAGAATTGGGAGATGCTTACATGATTCTAAACCAACCCAAGCTTCTCAGGTTGCCACACACTTTCAGCAGAAATGATACTTAAAGGGTCTCGAAGTGTAGTCTTCCTGATGTGTATTCAGTGAACCTTGAAACCGTTTGCATACGCTTCCCTTCACATTTGCCGTTGAGAACTGCACATCCCAAATCACATAAAATTAAGCTTCCACAAGTATGCCTGTGTCATCTTCCATTCTGACAGGGCTGCATCAGAGAAGATGTCCCTAATCACTAAGGAGTTAGGCCAGTATAATCTGGAACACTCTTCCAGAACTCACTTCCATCTGGAAATGTTCCTTATTCTGTGATTTGATCTTTAAACTAAAATTTGCTTATTTCCTATCACAGCGCCTTTCACTCCTCGCTGGGTTTATTGTAGTGGGGTTCTCACAGTGAGGAAACTTTTCTTTAACCTACTCGGGAGTATGACGTAAACGTTTTTAAGTGCACTCCCTCCTTACCCAGACTATCTCTTCGTTCCTTTATACAGCCCTACTGTGTTCATCAAATATGAAATGTAAAAAGAAATGAAAGGTGGAAACAAATTAAGAAAGTGATCGAAGCTCATCTTTCTAGTCTTGCTGAATTTATAAGCCATGCTCATACGGAGCAGGGAAGAACTGAACACTGATTCCAAAGGGCAAGGCCCTCCAATGTGGACTCACATGTTAGTTTCTAAGTCTGCCACAGTTTCTCTACAAAGACACAAATGTTCTCATTGCATTCCGTTTTCTTATGTGAAAGGATACACACTGTCCTGGACCAGGAGATTATTCTGTATGGGCTTTTGGAGCACGGCTTCCTTGTTGCTCGAGCTGCACAGTGTTCTCTTGCGTGGCTGCACTGTCACGTAGATAACCGGTCCCCTAAGGATGACGGTGTACAGTGACCTCTCATACATGTAAATATTTATGATAAATTTTGAGACATGGGATTACTGGATGATAGGGAAGCTGTATTTGTAATTTTGACAGCTATTTTCGAAGCACCTCACTAAGGAGGTTGTTGCTGTGTGTACCCTGATGCTGCCTTCACAGACTGTGTTGTGTCCAATGTAATTTTTGATGACCTGATAAGTAAAACACAGAATCTTGTTGGAGGTTTAATTTGAACTTCTTTGGATATGAATGAGGTGTAACATTTTGTGTTGAATAGCAATTTGTATTTCCTTTATTGGGAAGTATCTGTTCATTGTATTTGCCCTTTGTAGATTTTTAGGAGTTTTTCATACGTCAGGAAACTTATCCCTTTGCCTGTAATTAATAGGTTCCAAACATTTTCCCTGGTTTGTGACTTGTCTTTTGACTTTGTCTTTGGCGTATTACAGAAAGGTTTTTTTTTTTCTTATGTAGTTGAATTTACCTTTCTTTGTCAATGCCTCTGTATTCTGAATTATAGCTAGAAATGACTTCCCTGTACAGAGGAATCTTTATTTTTTAAAAAAATATTAAAAATGTGATCTTTTACTTTTGATTGTTGATTTCATTGCTTTAACGAAATCAAAGCTTTTAAGCTTTTATCCACGTATGGTTTATCCTGGTATGAATTCAATTCTACTTTTTTTCCTGATGGCTCCCTATTGTCCTGTTAGCATTTTCTGAAAAGCTCATATTTCCCTTTACTGATAGGACCAGATATCATATAGACCAAATTCATGATTCTTTTTCTTCTGCTTTGTTGTCAGTCTATTTGTGTACCTCCACAATACTGTTATAACCGTTGACAATTTATAATTTTTATAAATGTAAATATGACTAGTAACCCCTTACTGGTCTTCTCTTTTTTTCAAGGTGTTTGTGAAGGCTACTGTCGCTTCACTTTCCCATAGGAACTTCAGAATCTGGTTTTGTCTTGTCCCAGAATAATAATAGGAGCAGTAAAAAAATAGCATCTGTTGCCTATTTTTATAGTAAAGAAGAAAAAAGTCTTGAAATCTTAGGCTCTGTGTAGTCAGGGACTCCCGCGAACAGAGTTGTGATTTCCCAGGCATACATCTTATCCTTGTAGCTGTGCATCTGCCATGAGGAGTTGAGAACTCTCAGAGCAGGAAAGAGCATATCCTTCCATTCCCCTTTTTACACGCAAGTAGGGATTTGGTAAAAGAAGGAAGGAAACAAAAACTAGTAGCTTTTGAATAAGTTGGATAGATTATTTTCATTATTTACATTGCTGATTGTGATGGGATTTAAAACAATAAATGACCACCTTTGGTCACTGTGTATATCAGTGGTGATGATTTACTATTCATGTTTAGCCTTTTAAATTACTCTTCCAATTTCATTGCACTTCAAAGAGCCATTTAAGTAGAGTTTCACATTTTTTTAATATTCCGCATTGTTGGAAGGCAAAGTTGGAGCTATAGTTATGAAGCTTAAAAATGGAAGAATGTGATGGATTATGTTCAGATAACAGAGATTTCATTCTAAGGGCCTTTCTGCTTGCTTTCGATAGTAAATCCTGTTCCCAGAGTGAATACTCCTTCACGAGAGAATCAGTCATTGGTCACTTTTAAGCACCTAACTTTTGGGCTAGTATTAAAATTTTTTGAGGTATAGCCCTTTTAAGAAGTAAGTCATGGTGTTGATATATGTGAAGAATGCCCATAAATTGCTAGAACTTACCATCACTAGTACCCAGATATAAGACAGGAGCCTCTGCTATTGTGTCAGAAGTCTAAATTGGACTTCTAAATTTGAGATATTGAAATGGCTTAAATTTGGGCATGATTTGCTCTGTACAAGCTAGCTAGTCTTCTCTGGTATACTTCTCTTCAGTTTGTGTAGTTGACTGTATAAAGCACATCACAAATATTAAGGCTAAATATATTTAATTGATCTATAAATGGAACTTTAGAATCTGTTAAGATAATCCTTTTAAGAGAATTTTTTTGGCCTTCTCACTTTAAAAAAAGTTACAAGCTTGGTCACATTCACCAAGCGTGCGTGGGCGGCAGGGCACGTGGTAACCATCCTGACCCGCTGCGCTGCTCTTAGTAGACTAGCCAGCCACGCTTTGTTCGCCTTATATTCTCATGGGAAGGAATGTTTATAGATGAATAAATTGGTTTGGTTTCTCTTTATCTTGACATGGGTGCCAAATAAAATTATATGCTTTTGTATTACAAAAATGATCATTCTCACATCATTCTAAGTGTATATTGATAACTGAGCTGGGAGTGTGTAGTGCGTGTCAATCAGCCACACTGAAGCTTCGTTGCATTTTTGTCATTTTGTAATTCTGAGTATACCACTGGGAAGTAAGCTTCTCTGCACTAAAACATAATGCTCCACAGGACAATGATTTTAGTATTTTTTTTGTTTTAATCACTGGTTTACCCCAAATGCGTCAAGATAATGCCTGACACATATTGGGTGTTCAAAATATTTTTTGAATATCTGAGTAATGGTTAGAGTCAGACTCCTGGATGCACAGCCTAGCAACTCCCCATTTATGAACTGTGACCTTGGGCAAGTTTTACCATCCTTCTGTGCTTCTGTTTCCTTATCTTTAGAATGGGGATGACAATGCTAACCAAACGCGGAATTTTTGTAAGAAATGTACGGTGGTTGCCTTTGCTATTACTGAATAGTCAGGGTCACCTGATAGGCTGCTTTAGCATGTTTTTATTCTGTGTTTATTCTGTAGTATTTATTTGTACTGTGACAGAAATCCTTAGCCTTAGTTTTTTTGTCTGAAACGTAAAGAACTGATTGGAGAGTAACTTAAGTGTCTTATGTTCTGGCTCTTTTGGCTTAAATCACTTTTTGAACATGTACTTGGAGGCCATCCCAAACCCATCTTTTGGTAGCTTCAAATACAAGAAGGATTATATTGAACCAGAAATTCTCATTAAAGAATCCAGTGGTTCATGAGCCTTGAAAAACAAGTCTATCCTCATCCATGTAGTAGTTCCCTAAAATACTTAAAAATAATTATCATGTCCCCTTGAGAGGCAGCTCCAAACTGATCATCCCTAAAGCAAACTCTTGACCACCCCTTAGCATCCTGATCCCTGACCTGACAATTGAAGTTCCCAGTTCTGGCTGTTACAGAAGGGGAACATTATCGTCTCATTTTAGATTCTGGATGTCTTCAAAACCATAGGATTGCGGAGAGAGTAGGGTGTGAGCTCTGCAGCACAAGGGTTAGTTCATAACTGTCAACTAAGTCCCCCAAGTCTTTCCTACGTGTGTCGTGTACCTACCCCATTTCATACCCATTCATTTGGTCTTGCAGGTACAAGCATAGGATTTCCCTTTCATTTTGTTAAGTCTTATAGCTTGCTTTTCTTGTTCCACTCTGGGACAGTCCCCATCTTCTTCCTTTCCCACCTACTTTTCATGTGTCATGCCCGATGTCTGACAGTTTACAAAAGTAAGAATATCTGTACCTCTGTAGGTTTTGTTTTCTTTATTGAGAAAGATGAAATCATTCATTGTACTGTGGGTTTGATATGCCTTGTTTGATCAGGTGCAGCATATCCTCTCTTACATACATACACAACAATCTATTGTTCCTTGACATTTAGGTTGTTTTCAATTTGTTGCTGTTAACAGCACTACTGCAATGCATTCTCTCAGTCATGTTTTGTGTCCTATAGAACACTTCTCTTTCCAGACTTTCTTGGTAGGTTTTATACATTTATTTTTCCAAATCAACTTTAACTTACCCTTCTAAATTCCAATCTCATTTGTATTACATTGAATATATACTTTGAGGACTGACATCTTAACGATTATCGAGCCTTCTCATCAAATATAGAAATTCCACTGGAATTAAGTATAATTCACATTTTTCTATGGTTTTAGGCATGCTTTCATCTGTATTCCAAAATACAACAATTGGAAGACATACCCAGTGGTTCTGGGGACTTAATCATGTTGAGTCTTAAGTGTATGATCATTGTTTTCTTGGAATTGCCAAATTTCTTATGTTTGCCCCTGTGGTAATTTAGTTGAAAGCCATTTAAAGTTTTACACAAAGACCATTTGGATGGTATTTTGAGTTTTCACTTCTTATACTGAACAAGTAATCAATAGTATAAAAGCAGATAATGTGGTCAACAGAAGTATGTTTAGTCACTCTTTAAGTTCATCTTAATTTTACTAAGTTTGCTTGGCACTGAAATTTTATACTTAAACTTTGCCAATAAGAATGAGGATTCTAGGTACAATATAAAGATATAAAAACATGATCGTCAAATTTAATAGAAAATCATCTGTTACAGGGTTATCTACAAAATGTTCCATATTTTTGAAATTAAAAAATCTTTTCCAGGGCCAAAATCAATTTTCAAATATTTTTCTTTCCACTATAAGAATCTGAGTTTCTTAAGTGACTTTCTTTTTCTGTTTTCAGAGAAAGTTTCATTGTGCAAATTTGACTTCATGGCCTCGCTGGCTGTATTCCTTATATGATGCTGTAAGTATTACCTGGTACATTTTTCTTTCTACAGTAAGCCTTTTCATAATTAAGGGTCATTAGAATGAAACATATGCTTTCATACTCAGTGGTATCTCATTTTCAGAACTAATGCCATCCTTTACATTTAGGTAGAGCATGAAGGAATCGGATACTACTGGACTTACTTTGCCTTTAATCTATAGAATTTTTCATTTTCCCAGTTTCTAATGGCTTATAAATTCAGGACAAGATGAGACATTTTGGGGTCTATTAAGGATTTGAAATGTGGTAAGTGTAGGTAGATTTAGAAAATTAAAGAATCCCATAACAATGTTTTGGGTTTTTTTTCCTAAATGAGTATATGAACTTATTGTCTCCTGATCCCCAGTTAGTCTATTACATCCGCAAGCATTTTGCTCCTCAAATTGTAATACTTCAGCATCACCATGCCTTGCAAAACTTAAAACTGGAATTCTTCAAAGAATCTGGGTTTTAGACACAAACACTGTGTTCGAAGCTTTTCTATCATTTCCTCTGTGGCATGGGGCAAATTACTTACCTAAATAAATTGATTTTAAAAAACGGGGATAATGATAGTCATTGTACTTGGCACACAGTAGGCATTCAACAAATGTCAGTCATTTCCCTTAGTGAATCACCTCACGCACAGATGTAGACTCTTGCTTGGGAAGACTAAACACTGAAGGTTGAACACTTACCACAAGCAGAACACGAAAGGAAACTACAGTTCACTCTGCCCTGCAGCAGCTTTGGGCTATTACAGATAACACAACAGACAAGTGTTTGTGAAAAGATAGTAGGCAGTCTTGTGTACTAAATAGGTGCCAAGTAAGGTATGTAGGTAGCAAGTGCTTATGAAGTTTTTAGGAGCCACTGTCCCTATGAACAGAGTCAGAAAAGCCGTCCTAGAGAGGGGGGAAGGGAGACCAGTTCCACGCAGTTGATCAAAGAACACCTAGAAGGCAGTGAGTCAGGAGCATGTGCCACTGGGGAAAGACAGTGGAGGAGAGAGGCCTGGAAAGCTAACTTAGTGCCGGGCACACAAGCTGGGGCTTTGATCATCTGAGCATAAGAAAACAGACACTTTTAAACTGGGACTCAGATTTTAGTAGAGTGAAGACTTAAATTGCTATTAATATATTAGTTTTATTAGAGTTGAAAATCTAGCAGTATGTTCTAAAAAGCCTGTGAACCTTATTATGGCTGCTTTTACTTTAAACAAGGAAACTTTAATGGATAGAATCAAGAAACAGCTACATGAATGGGACGAAAATCTAAAAGATGATTCTCTTCCTTCAAATCCAATAGGTATGAAAAGTCAGCTTCCTTCCTGGGGCCTTTGATATTTTACTAAATTATTTTTCTGTTTAATGAAACAAAAAATTTTAGTTTAATATTTTTATTCGCTCTGAAAAGCATACATATTTGGGCCTTTAAAAAAGATTTTTTAAATTTATTGTAACAAAGTTCTTAAATTTTGTGAGTACTCTAATCTTAAGCAAAGTTTTTCTGTTAAGTTCAAATTGCAGACAAGATCGGGCACGTTCAGGGTGGTATGGCCGTAGACCAAATTGCAGTAAACGGGGCACATCCAAAAACTTGAGTGTCAGAACTCTCCCTTTTCTTTAAGATGGCTTTCAAAAGGACCCTAATTCTAAGACTTATTTAATCTTATGTACATCATTGCTCTGGTTATTAGGTACAGTTACTGTAGCCATTTTTCTAGTCTTTTAGCAGACTGACTTCCTATACCATGGGTTTGATTTTCATGTTTAAAAGACCAAAAAAAACCTGTTGATAAAAGTCAGAAACCCAAACCCTGGAGCACAGCTCTCTTGGACCTCGCCGCCCTCACATCTTGAGAGTGTAATTTGGCTTCAATAAACTTTCCCGCCTATACTGCTAAAAATAAGTAAATAAAAGACATTTCTAAAACCAATTATGGGAAAATAAATTAATTTTAGAACTTCCTAAGAATATATACTCGATAGCTAGTGTATTTTAGTATTATGTCAAACACATTCTTTGGGAGCCCTGTAGAGAGGGTTTATTTCAAAAAGACACTGTCTGATTCATATGTCATCTGTTACTTATCTGCTTCAAAAACTTGAAAAACCACCATGTCTTTAAGACTTTTCTTACAGAGTAGCTGCTTGTCTTCCTATTGATGATGTATTAAGGATTCAGCTCCTTAAAATTGGTAGTGCCATCCAACGACTTCGCTGTGAACTAGATATTATGAATAAAGTGAGTAAAGTGACCATGTTCGTGACACCTATTTTAGGCTTGATTATCTATGGGACCCAGTCATGTAGTCATGCAATTAGAAAACTAGTTGTGCTAGTTTTACTTTATTTTTTTTCAAAGATTTTATTTATTTATTTGAGAGAGTGAGTGAGCAAGCATGGGGGTGTGCAGAGGGAGAGGGGAAACAGACTCTCCCCTGAGCAGGGAGCCTGACACGGGGCTCGATCCCAGGACCCTGAGATCATGACTGGAGCCGAAGGCAGACGGTTAACCTACTGAGCCACCCAGGCGCCCCGCTAGTTTTACATGATTTAAAGGATAATTCAGACATTTCATTTGGGATCATACAGACACTTAGATTGTTTTTACATCCCTCAAACATTTAAGAGTTTGTGAAGACACTCCATTTCTACACGGAGCATCTGTGCCTGTATGTATCTGTCACTCCTTGTCCTACAAAGTCAGTAGTTTTATAAGTATGTGTGAGATCTCAGAGGTTTTCTTGGTCCTACTCTAAAACTCTATTTTTGAATGATTGGAAGGAAAACATATTTAGAGGGATCAATACTTTAGAGAAGTTTCTTGATGAGCTATGTAATTACATAATTAAACAAGTGTGAATTTTCCCCACTAATTTTCTCTTAAATTTTTTAGTGTACGTCTCTTTGCTGTAAACAATGTCAAGAAACAGAAATAACAACCAAAAATGAAATATTCAGGTGAGAGCTTTATTACATTTTCAGTATACTTCTAAATACATTTTCCCAACTGCTGTAACAGAGTTATGGTCAAGACCATATTTCCATTTCCCTCTATTAAATAATATTCAGCAAATGCAATGTGGGGAGTTAAGACACCCTTCCTGATTGGGTACTCAGCAGCAATGATTATGTAAGATATTATTCACAGGTAATAAGCATGGTAGAGTCAAACAAAGGGGCAATCCTTTTTTTCCCCCCACTCCTGCTTGATAATCTGTTTATCTTCTTAGTGATTAAGGACCTAACATGAATTCCTCAGGTATGATCTTCCAGGCAGACATAGGGCCCAAAGGTAAAGTGGGACATGCTTCTGAACATGTACTGATGCTGTGTGATATAAGTGTTTAAGAATTATTTTAGTTAGTACTTATTCATCATAACTATAAATCAGGACAGTAAAGAAACTGTTGCCTACAAAGTAATCAGTTGCCCAAGGATGACTAAATAGGACCTTTTCACTGTACTTCCACTCTGAGACTCCTTTAGATGAGCTCCCTGGTTTACAAACATGTAGACTAATGAAACTGGGCTGACTCCCAACCTCCTGTTCACATACTAAAGTTCTGATATTACCTCTTATAACCCCATTAGACATTTTTTTCCTTCCCATTTTGACTTCTATGCTGATTCTGTCTCGTAGTTTATCCTTATGTGGACCAATGGCAGCTTATGTGAATCCTCATGGATATGTGCATGAGACACTTACGGTGTATAAAGCTTGCAACTTGAATCTGATAGGCCGGCCTTCTACAGAGCACAGCTGGTTTCCTGGGTAATGTGGTGGTTACTTTTTTTTGGAGGGGAGTGGGTTTGCCTTAATTGGACAGCGTCCTAAGCAGAGCTGTTAGAATTGTAATCAAAAATAGTGAGATGAATAATTCTATTTAAATCTTCTTCATTTTATGAATGGCTAGTAACAGCTAGTTTGGCATACTCTCACTAAATATAAAGTTAGAAGGTTGGCAACTGCAGTTATCCTTAAATTAACTATACATTTAATCCAGACTTAGCTCATTCTGAAAACCAGCTGGCTTAAAACCCAGTAAAACTGTATCTGAACCATATTCTGTAATGTCAAACCACAGAATATTTCCCAAGCAATGACAAAACAGCTGGAAAAGCATTGAGTCCTGGTTTTCTTCATTTTTTTTCTTTCTTTAGCCCAGTGGCCTTCAAAGTATGAGCCTATAACTAGCAGCACCACCTGGGAACTAGTAAGGCTGAGGGAATGTGTTAATAGTCTTTGCTTCCAAATTCTGGGTCAGTCTTTTATTTTGAAAGAGGCCAGCAGAGTATGAATGATTACAATTGTCCTTTTGGGGGCACCTGAGGAGCAAAGCTGGTTAAGCATCTTTTAGTTTCTGCTCAGGTCATGATCTCAGGGTAGTTGAGCTCAAGCCCCCACGTCTGCTTAAGACACCCCCCCCCCCCAAGGCTTTCTCTAAAAATTAAAAATAATTGCCATTTTGGATGTAGGACCATATCACTTGAATTGTCCAAGCTTATTTAACATCCTTGTTAAGGATTAAAACTAGAATTAACTTAATAGATACGTTAGATATACCTAGGGAAGTAAGAAGTGGTTTCAGTTAATATGGTTTGGTTTATTTTTCTGGATGAATTTTCTGACAAAATCATTCTTCAGAAGTAGTTCTTAGAAATTCATATATGTCTCCCTCCCACCCCCATTTTAACTCATAAGTGTATTTCTGGAAGTGGATAGTGTTTTGTAACGTGACTGCAATACAAAACCATGAAGGAAAGGTACCTGCGAGTTAATCCAAGTTTTTCCTCCAATGCCAAGAAAGAAAAAAATAAACACAGCTTAAGAACACAATCAAATTTGTTTCAGGAAACCATATAGAATTTAGCTCTGTCTTGATAACAGCTTTATACAATGATAGGCTTGGGGTACAGAAATGTGTTTCCTTAGCTGATACCTTTCTTTAATTTTGTAGGTATGCTTGGACTATCGCCCAGTGTAGGATCTGTGCAAGCCATATTGGATGGAAATTTACAGCCACCAAAAAAGACATGTCACCTCAAAAATTTTGGGGTTTGACTCGATCTGCTCTGTTGCCCACAATCCCAGACACTGAAGATGAGATAAGCCCTGACAAAGTAATACTTTGCTTATAAACAAATATGGTAGAGATAAAGTTATTTATCTAGTTGGTCTTGCAAAATCAGATCTGCTTTGGAAATTACTGCTTTTGATGCATACCTAAGTAAAAAGCAACATTATGTGGAAGGTTGCAGTTTCTTAGTCAAGGGTATTTGAAGATTTAAATTAAAATATACTATTGAAAAGGATGAAAAGCAGTCTAGAAAACTTGGTTTTTAGGCATATCTAGCTTGGTACCATTATATTCTGGCCTGCTAGGATACGAAGACCTCTCTGAAAGGGAGGAGATGGGTTTTCCTGCACCAAACATATTTGTAATTCCCCTAACTCAAGGTTAATCATTTGCTCCTGATACATGGAACCAACAGCAAGTTTTTAGAAGTTCCCAAAGCTAGGGTGCCAAGTACATGTTCCCTTTGAAAGAGGCAAAGAAAGGCTTTAATTTTCTTGAGTTTCTCTCCTATTGATTTGTAAATTTTGAAAATATTAAAGAGTTAAAATACACAGTTTGAGCCCCAAAATAGTGTTCATTTCCTTATGTATTTGCTCAGTGTTTGTCTGAACACCCTTATTCTGTTCCAAATTTCAATTTGAACCTTAACTAATATGGAACAGAGATACTAAAACATACCTCCCTTCAATCAGGCTACAAGTGACTGTATTTTGTAAGCACCTTTGTTCCATGTAAATTGAAAATCTAAGTAAAGTTTAAGAGCAAACAAACAGTATTACACATTTTCTTTGTCTAAATGTAGAATATTTACTCACAAGCTGATAATTTAAGCATAAAGATGAAGCTCTAGATACTGATTATAGCCACCTACCTCTTTGCTTATATATTCAAGTGTTGTTGTTGATGGATCCTTTCACATTTGTGTAATTAACTTCAGTTTTCATAACTGGGCAAAGTTCAACTGATGGGGAGACTGTTAAATCTCTTGTTTTATTATTTTCTTTTACCAAATGTGCAATGGTTGTGAGTGCCTAGACTAAAACGATCAACTGAAGATCTCACATTGCATATTTACATACAGGAGGCAAATGAAAAGCAATGTAGGACCTCCCCAAGTTGTAGGGTTTTTGTAATACTACTGAGAACCTTGGGTTTACAGGACTATACTAGTTGTTCACATAGTCTTACACTATTCCAGTAGCAGTCACAGAGAGGGCACCCCGCTTTTACTTTTGCCACCTGAAGGGTGTAATCACAGAGTGTTCTATTTTGTTCATTGACACTGGCCAATAAAATTTTCTGATATGTAAAAGAAATGCATATAACACTTTTAAATTGGTTTTATACATAACAAAACAAGACCTCTGAAATAGCGATATCTCTGCATTTTAGTAGGACTTAAATTACTGACTTGTCCCCACAGAGGACAGAGATGCTAGGACTGGCTATACAAAAAGTCAAATCAATTATAAAATGTTAGAATGTAACAGCTGAAACAATACTTTGCACTGTACACCCCTTTACCTACCGAAAGCATTTAAGGCTCAAGCCTTTAGAAAGCATATGTACAAGCCTGGTCATGGATATTTTAATGTAGGTCATATCTTTTTAATTCGTGAAAAAAATTAACGACTAAGGGTACAGGAGAAACCTGATGTATACTGTCACATACCACATAAGCACATTTATCTTCCAATTCCAAAGGGAATGTTTATTAAAGGCTCAAGAGTAACTGTCAAGCCAGTCTTTCTCAGGCTTAGCATGCATAAAGAAATCATTATGACAAAGGAAGGTATCAACTACATACTAAAACTTAGAGCTTGCTAGAACAAGTTTCAGGTGTACGAATGCCAGCCACCCAGGACATACCTAGTCTTCATAATTTTATACAGGATATTCTGTCAACTAATTTCAACACAAGTTTGTGTTGAAATTAAATTCATTTAAATGTGTTAAATTCAAGTAAGAACTAACACTTAAAGACATTGATAAAATAATGTAGTTATTTCAATAGCAAACAAACACTTTTTTCTTAAAGATAGTTACCACTTTTTAAGATCAGTAATGCACTACACCGGAAAAAAAAAAATTAAACCCTAGACAGGGGAAGCCAACTATACTATTCACAGCAGGAACTATTCCAGAAGCAGCAGAAGGTTCAAGGATATAAATGAGATTTAAGAGGAGGTAGACTTGACTTGAGTTTACTGCCAGAAACTCACAAAGACCTCTGTTGATCTGAGAAGGTCCTCCAAGCTGGCTTTCATTCAAGTCTCTTAAATCTCACTGAGACGGAGAGAAGAAAACCTAGCCTTACCCCAAATTTTCTGCTATTTAGTGCCAGCTCTCATCAATTTTCGCTCTTCTTTATGTAACTTAGGAGTTCGTCTTTCTCCATTTGGTAGCCGCTTTTTTTCCATTGTTCTCGCAACTGCTGCAACAGAGCCCCAATTTCTTTTCCTGAAGAAATGCCCACTTTTCTGATGTCATGGCCACTCACAGGAAATGGAGGAATGCACCACTGCTGCATCTGCTGCAGAAGACCATGCTCTCCCTGGTACTTCAGGAGTTCACACACGCGGGGCATTGCGTCAGATTCCCTAGACTAAGGGCCAGAATCAAACATTAAAGTTCCATCTCACGTTAGAATGCTTGCTAATGAGCATATCCTAAAAGGTAAATAAATAACCGAGGTGAAATTTTTCATTTAAAATAAATGAAATCCACGTAACACACTGTAGGTCTTAATATTAATTAGTTCTGACCAAGCCTGTATATACTTACATCTATAATGAAGTCTTGATAGGGTTTCAGTGGCTCTGAACTATCCGTTGCTTTAACTAAATCTTTCCTGTTTTTAACTATGAATATACCAAGGTTCTTCTCTTCTTTTGAAATCTTCAACCTCAAATCCAATTTTGTGACATCATCCTGTACTTTGAATAATGAGGCCAAGAGAGTCATTGGCTTTGGTGAAAAACCATCAGCATTTTTACTAACTTTGTTAAATTCTTCTAAACTTGCACTAGTAGGTAAGCCTGTAGGGACAAAAACATTTTTCACCGATTTTGATTTTTTACACACTCATATCCTCAACCAACCATGGTGTAGTATACAAAATGCCCTGTCACTAGAACTCACTGATTCAATCTGATGCTCCATCTTACAAGTTAACCACTGATAAACACTGTTGCTATTCCCTCCTATAATGTCCCCAAAACCTAGGGGAGTCCTAACACATGAGTTTTCATTACTGAGCTACATCAGGAGGTCCTGAGGCAGTGGTGGTGAGACTCATGGGAGATACTTACTTACTCATGACTTCCCACTGACCTACTGTCACAGACCATCCACGCCCCACACTGCCATTCAAAAACTGTATATGACATAGCCCCAAGTTTCCTGAAGTGTGCTCCAGCATAGACCACTGTTCTTTCTAAAATAATATTAATTTCTACGTATGTCACTCTTTCAAGTGCTTTACACGTATTAACTCACTGAATCTTTTAGCCCTTCTATTAGACGGATGCTATTCCTCTCACACCCTTTTGGATTCAGTAACTAATGATCATGGAACTAATCAAATCACAAAGCTGACATCATTCAAACCCAGGTCTGACACCAAAGGCCACTGTGTCCCACCCCCGACCCCGATGTTTATCTTACTTTAAAATACTGCATTTCTCCTTTTGGAATTAGTCAAACATTTTTCCCTATGAAATTTTAAACCAGATGTTTCACTGTAAAAAATTCAAATATTTTATAACTTGCTCTCACCTATGTAAGGAGCCACATCAAGATCATAGAGGAGGTGAATCAAATGATTTACATGGTTACCAACAAGAATTTTTTTCAATTCCACCCAAATCCTCTCTCCTGATATTCCAGCCAAGCCTTTTGCATTTTCTGCAATTGCTTCCAGAGTCTCAGGATCGTGGTCACCAGGTTTGTCTACAATTCTCCCATAAAACCTACAAAACAAAATTCTCAGAGCATGTTACCTCTATGTTGGCATATCACTAGAAAAATCTTGTTTTTCATTTAACTGGTACTATTCCATACATCTAATATGAGACAACACAGATTTAGGTTTAAGAGGGACCTTAGACATCATCTGGTCAAATCCTTACCTTCCTTTTGTTCCCAAATGACAAAACCTGAGCTCCAATAAAATATAAATAACCTTTTTTTTAATAAGTAACTTTCTTCAATTAACAAGAACTAGAAACCTCTACTCACTTTCATTTCCAAATCAGTGACTGAGACATTTAGAATGGCCATCAAATGTACTTCCTGGAACTGGTACCTATACTGGATGAATAATGCAGAACATTCTTGGAAAGACTGGAATGCCATCAACAGAACAGTGTACAAAGCTTGCCTCTCTGTGCCCATCAATACTTTTAATGAAGAGTTTCAAACAGGACTCATCTAGCTGCAGACAACGGAGTATATTTCTAGCAATCTCAGAATTGGAAGACTTAAAATACACCCGTACTAACACATCTTTAAAATTCAGTTCATTAATAATGTAGATTAAGTGACAGTAAATATGGATGTCAGTCTGTGTTCTATTATTTGCAAAGAGAGACTTTTACAAATACTCAAATTTAAAGGAAGAGCATTTACTGACAAAATATGTAGGCTCCGTTACAGAATATTCTAAATATGATCCCAACCAGTGAAAAATATTATTAGACATAAACTAGCCAGTTAGAATCGTTTTTAAAAAGGGTTACAGCTTAGAGTTTAAAAATCAGTGCTATGCACAAAACCATCCAAATTTATTTCATGCTTTTAGCAAGTTCATCTAAGGGTTTCTCATGACCACCTAAAACTGTAAACCATATGAAGGCAAAGACACTCCTCCATATTCAAAGCACCAGGAAGTGGTTGGCCTGTGGTAAACAATTACCTATATAATGAATGATCAGTGCAGGAAATAAAAAGAAAAATGGACATTTAAAAAATGATTTAAAGCTGAATTCTATAAAAGACCATCACAGAATGGAGTAAATATCTATGTTTTGGGAACAATCTCACAGTTAAGTCACATTTTACTAATAAGTCTATCAGAAGCAGACATTTGGGATGTCACCATGTTGTACTCTGACCTGCACATTTCACATGATTGGAATTGTGCTCTGGGATATTAAAATCTGTACTATTATTTTTTAAAAATTCTTACCGGAAATATCGTAAAATTCGAAGATAATCTTCTTGTATCCTCTGTTTAGCATGTCCAACAAACCTAACTTTCTTATTTTTTAAATCTTCATAACCATTGAAGTAGTCAAATAAGGTACCATCAAAACCTATTCATTAAAAAAAAGGGGAAAGATCACTGTTAGCAAGTAAGAACTGGAAAACAAAATTCGCTTTTAAAAACTATTACAACAGTAAAAGCTAAGTGAAGAGTTACAAAGTTAAAATACAGACATGGACAGCATTCGTGCATACCTACTATCAAATGGAAGACCGAATGGAATAAAAGGCTGTATTTACAACAGTAACTAAAAAGATAATGCCCAGGGGCGCCTGGATGGCTCAGTCCTTAAGCGTCTGCCTTCGGCTCAGGTCTTGATCCCAGGGTCCTGGGATCAAGCCCCACATTGGGCTCCCTGCTCCGCAGGAAGCCTGCTTCTCCCTCTCCCACTCCCCCTGCTTGTGTTCCCTCTCTCGCTGTGTCTCTCTCTGTCAAATAAATAAATAAAATCTTTAAAAAAATAAAAATAAAAAATAAAAAGATAATGCCCAGAAATGAACTAAACAATAAATATGTCTCAAGTATGAACTGGGGTGGAGATAAGACACCAGACAAGCTGATTTTCAAGTTAATATGGGAAAATAAACAAGAATAGCCAAGGTAATCTGGGAAAAAAAAAATAAGTAACAAAAAGAATCTGGAAAACTAAAACTATAAACCATAGGAAAAAAAATTTATGACCCTGGGAGGAAGACCTTTCAAAATATACAGTTAGGGTGCCTGGGTGGCTCAGTTAGTTAAGCGTCTGCCTTTGGCTGAGGTCATAATCTTGGAGTCCCAGGATCGAGTCCCACATCGGGCTCCCTAGTCAGTGGGGAGTCTGTTTCTCCCTCTGCCCTTCACCCTGCTTGTGCTCTCTCTTGCTCACTCTCTCAAAAAAAAAAATCTTAAAAAAAAATACACAGTTAATCTTAAACACAGGTTTGAACTCTATACGTCCACTTACAGGTGGATTTTTTTTCCTGAAGATTTTTTTTTTTTTTAATTTATTGGAGAGAGAGCAAGAGAGAGCACAATGGGGAGAGGGGGCGGGAGAGGGGGGCCGAGGGAGAAGCAGGCTCCCTGCCTGAGCAGGGAGCCCGATTCAGGGCTTGATCCCAGGACCCTGGGATTGTGATCTGAGATGAAGGCAGACGCTTAACCAACTGAGCCACCCAGGCGTGCCCCTATCTTTTTTTTTTTTTTTTTTTTTTACAAGACTATAGGTGTTTTCTCTTACAATTTCCTTAACATTTTTTCTCTATATTGCTTTATTATAAGAAGGCAGTATATGATACATTGAACATAAAAAGTTTGTGTTGTTTCTGTTATCAGTAAAGCTTCCTACTAATAGTAGACTATTACTAATTAAGTATGGGGGGGTGGAGTCAAAAATTAATATGCAGATTTTAGACTGCATGGGGGTTTACCAAACAAAACTAAACACACAAACACACACACACCACCAGAACCTTAAAAGAAATAATTCAACCACCTAAAAATCAAATACGCCTACATGACAAGAACCACCATAACGAAAAGCGTAAGATAACTGACATACTGAGAAAAAGACATGTAGGTCAGTATAGAGCCAAATACCTAACTTCCAGAATACACAAAAAGTTCTTGTAAATAAACAAAAATACCATGTATAAATAGAAGAATTAGCTAAAAATATACTAAGGAAACATAAAAAACCTTTAAAAATGAAGAATTTTTGGAGAACCTGGGTGGCTCAGTTGGTTAAGCTCAGATCATGATCTTGGGGTTGTGAAATTGAGCCCCACATGGGCCTCTGCACTTAGCTGGGAGTCTACTTAAGATTCTGCTTAAGATTCTCTCCCTCTCCACACCATTCAACCGTCCAAATGGGGAGGTCAGTGATCCTGAGAGATACTTCACTTGTGCTCTCCCAGAAGAGAAGCACTGCCACTACTTCTGAAAAACTACTTCTCAATTTAGTTGTGTCTGAACTTTAATGCTTCTTGATATCCTGAATGCAAAAATAATAGTAAGCTCAGGCTTAACACTTCCCAAATTGTTTGGATTTATATAGCATTTCGATATGTATAGCAAATTCAAAAGGCTCCAAATTCAAAGAAATAACAGAATATAGGGGAAAAAAGGAAATAGGCAAAAATATGATTACAAAGTAGCAAGTGCATGTGGTCTATCTGTCTCTTAATGACAAGATTGGACTCTCCCTGGTGAGCATGGAAGTACTACCAGAATTTGGAGGGAAGAAAAAGAAAAAAAAAAAAAACACAGGATAAGACAAGAGTGAAGTTTGAGAAGCAAAGTAACCAGAAATGCCAGAACTCGGAATGCTTCATCCAGTAAGGCTTGAAAAAAGCCTGGATGGAAAAATGGGTTGAAAGTAAAAATTAGTGAGAATATCCCATCAGTGTGCACTTCATCTTTTGCTCTGAATAGCACTTTCAACATATGGTGCATAAAAATAAGTAATAAAGTTGAGCTGTAAGAATAATGTGTAGTGGTTAAGAAAGTGACCTCTGGAGCCAGGATGCTTAAGTTGGAATCCTAATTCTGCAATCTACCAGCTGACTGACTTTAAGCAAATTATTGTGGGTTAAACAGCAGTACCTGCATCATAGGGATGCTGGGAAGATTAAATTTCTGTGATGTGCACAGTGCCCGGCCTATTATAAGGGCTCAGCAAATGTTAGAAAACAGTAGTACCAATAAGAATAGCTTTTATTTCTATAAAACAGTATACTGAAAAGGAATATTAGTTTCTCTCTTTTAGTTAGGTATGCTTAGGAGAAGCCAGTTACAAATTTTATAATTGCACTAGTTGGAGCAGTTTACCCTAAGTCAGAATGAGCCAAGAAGAAACAAACACCTGGAGTTTGATCACATAATGGAGAGAAAACATGTCCCAAACTGGGCTCCCTCTTGTCGTAAATCACCTAGGCTTTGGAAATCCAAGCTTCAATCATGGTAGTCTGTGACTTGAGCTAAGCTCTTAACATCTCAGTCTATTTCCTCACCAAATGGATTTAATACTTAAGTTTTTGTGACAGTTCAAAGCGATAAAGTATATCAAGTAACCGAGAACCTAGTAAGTGCTCTAGAAACACATCATTAACGCAGTTAGCAAGAGAGTCCCCATCTTGGCATACAACCCGCTTCTCCATCCCATGAAGCAAATCCTATTACAGGTTTTCCTGTAATATCTCCAGGTTCACTTTAGGCCGCATCACCTTTACAAAAGACCAACATTAATACCTGTTTTTGTTAACCAAAAGAAATCTGGAAGAGGATTTTCATGTTGATGAAACAGTAATTGCTTCCACACCTTATACCATTTCAACTTGAAAAAAGTTACACAGGATACTTTTGGGTAGCAAGGAACCTGTCCTTCATCCTTTCACTATTACTGCTGCCACAACTAGGTTATGAAGAGTGGTTGCTTCAGCTCTATTTTCTAATCCAGTCTTAAACACAAAGGGCTTGACTACAATTTATAGGACAAAAAATAACGCTTCAATAAAGCACTAACTTAATTCACCTATTATGAGTCTCACTGGTTTCATTAACAAAAAAATCAAGTTGAGATGATAAATAGGTTCTCTCTTGCATGCCAACTCTGATTACAGGTGAGTCCTAAAATGTAATGCTATGAAAGAATCGGACCTTGTGTCTGGGCACGGCCACAGAAAAGGTGCTGAGGTCATTCACAAGTGTGTGCCATGGGCACCAGAAAAGAGGAAAGAAAGGCTAGTGTGGGCATGCACAAAAGACAGTGCAATGGAGAATGATTTGGGGGATGTATGTGGGTGCATTTTCCTTACCTGAAATGTTAACCATTTTTAGATGCAATTAATAAGTGAACACGGAATGTGTACATGTGCCAAGCACTGTTCTAAAGACATATAATTATTAACTCCGTTAATCCTCACGACAGCCTTGCAAAGGAAGCAGATATTAGCATCCTCATTTTACAGCCAGTGAGTCAGAGTCAGAATTTGAATCCAGGACTTTTGGTTCCAGAGTCATCTTTTAACCCATACACTACACTCTCAGATGAAACTAAACCTCTCCGGTTGGAGAACATTTCCAGGATGCAGATTCACTTGAAAAGGCAGCTTTCAGGGGTTAAGCATCCAACTCTTGGTTTCAGCTCAAGTCATGATCTTGGGGTCGTGGGATCACACCCCACATTGGGCTCCTTGCTCAGAACAGGGTTGGCTTGGGAGTCTCTCTCCTTTTCCCTCTGCCCCTCACCCCGCTCTCTCTCAAATAAATAAATCTTTAAAAAAAGGGGGGGGCAGCTTTCAGAAAGACTGGATTAAAACATTATCTCCAGATATTACCTAAAAACATAGAATTTATAGTGAGATCTCTGCGTTCAGCATCTTTCTGCCAATCAGTTGTGAATTCTACCTCAGCATGTCTTCCATCAGTGACAACATCAATCCGCAGTGTAGTAATTTCAAAATTTTCTTCATGAAGCTGTAATGAAATGTTTTTTAATTAGTTTTTAGTATCACTGGATGAATTGAAAAAAATAAATGAGTCCTGACAAGTATATCTTCTTTCTTTTCAAAGTCACCTAGTACACATCTGTCTTGAAACAGAAAGACACAAGCAATATTCAAGATAGATCCAAAGAATTTTTTTAAAAAATAAATCCATCTTAATTAAAAAGGATGAGTCTGACATTAAAAAAAAAAAAGACAACTCTAACAAATGTTGTGGCAGAGAACAGAAGAGGCCCTCAAAACAGTGTATTCCAGTTCTTCATTTCTAATTAGGCTACTCTGAAATATTTTTTAATAGCTCCAGTTTGCCTCTTAAGAGCTGAATATCAATTTATAACATATATACCATTAGCAAAGGACTGATAGAGGAAGAAATACAAACCATTAACTCCTTCTGCAACTGGTAACCATCAATGAAGCTGAAATAAAGTACTATATATATATATATATATACATATATATCGTGGGAAGAGAGATGAGCTCCAGCTGGGAAAAAGCGGAATAGCTTCAGGATAGATGACATGTGAGCTGAACCTTGAAAACTAAGTAGGATCTGTACGTGCACACGTGGAAAGAGCATTTCAATGAAGAGAAAAGATAACCAAAGGCACAGGTGAGAGAAAGAGGGATATATGCACAAGAAAGTATTGCTGACAAATAGCATGTTAGCATTTAGGGTAGACAGCAAAGGGTTTTACATGCCACTGAGGAATTTGGAATCTCTTCATTAAGAACTGAAGGCTACTAATGATCACTGTAAGTCTGTTCTAGAATTCCTCTCAATCTCATTTCTTCTCTAGAAACAAGTTAGATCTCACTATAAGGTTCTAGAACTCAAGAATTTGAAGCACAAGTTTTCTGTAAAGGTAAGCAGTAAGAAAAGGGTTTGAAATATGGGAGACTGAAAATCACTATAGGAAACAGAACCCTGGAATGTCTCCCTTACCCAGGCAAAGAACCAGAGATTAACTCACTAGAAAGGCTGACCTATAAATAGTCACAATTTGGGACACCAGCTACAGAGGATGGTGGGAGTGAAGCACCACAGTGAAAACAAGATTAAGTGAAAAAAATCAACATGACCCTGACTCTCTTTCCCCACTTGGTTTTCCAAATGCTAATAACCAGGCTTGTTCTAACCTGAATGACACTAAAGGATTCTTCTGATTTTCCCTAATGAAAAGGCCTACCGATACTGACATTGGTGATCCCACAACTAACTAGCTGACATTTCCTACACAAACTACAGTAAAGTTTGCAAGTCACCTTACAAACAGCAGAGGATCACCCAAACTTAAGAACCAGACCACATTTAAGGAAAGCCAACAGCAAAGACAGAAAAAGAGGAAAGAGAGTGTCAAAGCAACTATAACCGATATCCTAAAGAAAGATATTGCATCTGAAACAAGAAGAGAAAGTTTTCAAAAGAAATATTCTGAGAAACACCTCAAAAATTTTTTAAATGGCAAAGGCTGCAAATATAACAGGAAAACTGGATGATCAAGTTAAGGCAATCTCACGGAAAGTAAAATAAAGATATGAGAATATAAAATAGGAGAGGGGCGCCTGGGTGGCTCAGTCAGTTAAGTGACTGACTTCGGCTCAGGTCATGATCTCAGGGTCCTGGGATCGAGCCCTGTGTAAGGCTTAGCGTGCAGCAGGGCGTCTGCTGCTTCCTCTCCTCCTGCCCCTCCCCCTGCTCGTGCTCACTCTCTCTCTCTCAAATGAATAAAAAAACTTAAACAAATATAAAATAGGAGACAAAAGATAAAACTAGCAGATCAGAGTCCCCATGGTCCAACATCCAACATCACAGCAGATTCCAAAGGTGAAGACCCTGAACAAAGGGGATGGAATTATGAGAGGAATACAAGAGGGCCCACTAAGTATCCCTACACAGTGAATGAAAAGACACATCCAAACCAAAGCACAGCGTCTTGAAATTAAAAACACTACATAAAAAGCTCAGAAAGCCTTCCTAAGGCGGGGTGGGGGGCTGGGATCCGGTCTCAGAGGAGAAATCTGAATGAGCTCAGGCTTCCCAGGGCAGTACTGGCAGGTGGCGAACAAAGGCTTTCCACTTCTGAGCGCAAATGATTGCCAGCCTGGAATTCCACAGCCAATAAAACTATCAGACCAGTGTGAAGGTAAAATAAAAATATTTGCAGACATGTAAGGCTTTTTCAGGTTTCAGACTATTAAAATGAGAGCCAAAAAAGAAAAAAACAAAAACAAGAAAGAATATCACATAGGACTCAAGAACCAGGCTGTCTAACAAGGAAAAGGCCAGGAAATTCCTAGCATGTGGTGCAGGCAAATCTCAGGATGAGGAATGGGAGCCAGCCCACAACCTGCACATGTGAAAAGAGGGAATGCACCAGATAAAGTGGCTCAAAACACGGGAACTGAAACTTGATGGGTTTCATCTACTAAGAGGAAGGTCACAGAGTACAGGAACGAAATAATGGCACACAGAAAGCTAGAGAAAAGAAAAATGCTGTTAAGTGCAGGGAAAACCAAAATCACCCCAGAAAGAGATGCAGGCACAATACACTTCATAATCCAGCTGCAACCAATACAGTCAGAAATGAAAACACTGAACATGAATTCAACCAAACATGATGGTCCAGGCATAGTGTGAAGATGAGGGAGGGAGAGCTGCATGCACTGTGGGCAAGAAGCTGCCACTCTCCCGTGCAGCAAGTCAGCACACAACATCTCACAACTGGGAAATCTGAAACAAAGACAAACTCTGCAGCATAGAAATGACTTTTTTAGAAATGTGGGCCTAACAGGTAAGTACCATAAAAACTAGTTGAAAGTGGCTGTAGCAAAGGAGGATGCGGGGTGTAAAAGGGAGAGAGAGAGAGACATATTTTATTAGTTTTTCGTCACTTGCTTTTTAAAACTAGAAAAAACATATTAAACTTCTAAAAATTACAAAACAGACAATGTAATTGCTGTCAAACCTGTCACTTACCCTGGCAGTAATTGTTCCATGCTTTTCTCCTTTGTTGTTTATCATACGAATACCCGCAGCCTGAAACATGTCCTTCATTTGAGCAGGGGTAGCAGTGGTAGCAAAATCCACATCTTGAGGCTTTACTCCATTTAATAAATCCCTCACTGCTCCTCCTGCTATTCTTAATTCATGATTTTCTTTGACAAATAATTCTGAGAGGAGAAAGAATATATTTTACTTCAGTTTATTTAAGAATTACAGAAGTATAAGGTTTTTCCAATCTATTAGGGACAGCAGAAATTATTTAACTAGACTTTTCACATAAAAATTAGAACAAGGCCCACAGAAATGAAATGACTTACCTAGAGTAGAATGCCTCTCACAACTCTTGAGAGCAGGGAATTTGCAGATTTTTTTCTTGGCAGATTCGGAAGATAATTCAGAATTATCTTCCGAATTATCTTCCACAATCCCCCAAGGTCACCGATATACATTTGAATTATAACCAAAAAGTGAAGAATTCTGCTTTTTCTCCAAGTTTATGTGCATACTTCAGAAACGTCAGGTGTTCTTAGACCTATTTCTCTTTGTGTACTGATGCTGAGGCTGTAACGTTCATGCATGAAACTATGAAACTGTCAAACAACATTAGTCTATCACCCCAGGTATGATAACGTTACAGCTAAGAATCCCTCAAGAAATAATCTGCATACAATGTTTATTTCTGCTCCTCTCTGTGCTCTGTGGGTTGTGCACCAAGACATTTCATCGCCAGCTGCTTAGCGAGGTGAGTAAGCTGGGAAGGTGTTTGGGTGAAGTGATCTTTGCAAGCAAAGTTACAGAGAGAAACTACAGGGAGAGTTTGAGTTTCCTATGGCTCAAAAGCCATAGGAAAGCTCAAACTACTGTGAGGGCCTCAATACAGGAGACCCAGAGTGGACTCCTCTAGGTACAAGATAAGACAAAGTCCACTGTTAATTACTCATGACCAAAGGACATCATAGGACACCTAGGGAGAATGACATCCAGAAACTGGCCTTATACAACCCCCTGAGCCTTGGTATTGCCAAAAGGTGGCCTGGCACCCACAACTGGGCCCTGGTATTCTCCTGTTGAACCCAAACAATGTCAGAGAACATCCACATCAGACAAGTCCACTCGGTGACCATGATGGATCGGTTAAAACAAGACAACTAGTAATCCTGTCTGAACACAGAAGACATGAATACTATCAAAGACACCACCTTATGACAATTAATAATATGTGTGACTTCTCCTTATTTATCTACCGGTTAACAGAGCAGAGAGCTGTGTTCTCACCTTCTAGGTAAGAATTAAGACACCCATCGCAGATTTATCCTTGCTTCCTGATACCACCTAACCCACAGGAAAACTGTACTGCTTATACCCGCCCCAAAATATGATACAAGCACAAACCCTACAAGAAGTCCTTTCTAAAAACCTTTGGCTGAGATACTCCAAGGTTCTCCATGGTCAGTGTTCTCCTAACAACTCACCTGGTCTCTGGCTGGAGGGCACTGACCTGAGCACTGAGCTAAATACATCAGAGTTCTGGCATCCCTAATCACAAGCCAGTATGTTAACCTCCATCCCTACCCTAAATCTGTGCTTGCTCATCCTCTTCCTCTACCTATTCTTCCTAAACCTTCAGCCCAACTCTCTGGAGATGACCTACAATGATCTGCTACAAAGTAACAAATGCTCCCTCCATTTACCTTCTGGCCTAAATTTCTGGCTGTCCCAGACCATCCTAAATCCTTTCCAAGAGTATGTGTTGTTCATCTTCCTTTCACTCCACATTTCTAATCAAGTCCTACTGACTATATGTCCCTATTAAGGGTTCCTTCATATAGGGTTCATGGTCTCTTAAAATATAAAAACCATGTATGGTAGTCAAAAAAAAAACACAAAAAACACAAAAAACCATATATGTTAGTCCAGTTTTCATGAGATTTATAGAGGTCCATGACCCAAAAAGTTAAGGACTGCCAAACTATTTCTGGACTCTATCCTCATTTCTCCCTAGTTCAGGGCCTCTTCACCTCCTTCCTGAACAAGAGTGCTACATCAGCCCCCTTAAATCCAGCTTCCACCGTCTAGACAGAGGGTTCTAAATCACTCGCTTGATTAGGCTATGCCACTGTTCCTCTGACTACTCCCAGCACAATATCCACATTTCTGCGGTACATTATACAAGGGCCTCCTGACCCAGTTCTGTCTCCTCTCTCACTAATCTCTGCATCGTGTTTTATACTCAAACTCTCCCTGTAGTTTCTCTCTGTAACTTTGCTTGCAAAGATCACTTCACCCAAACACCTTCCCAGCTTACTCACCTCGCTAAGCAGCTGGCCATGAAATGTCTTGGTGCACAACCCACACCAGAAAGACATTTTGCATGTCAGTCACTCATACCTAAACCGAACTTTCAGGATGTCATACCACACGATCTCATCTATTCTACCCTCTTTTCCTCTGTTTTTCTAATGCTGGTCATGACCACTAAATTGACTTTAAGGTCGACTAGTGGGTTACTACCCACAATGAGGAAAACACTGATCTAGCACATCCTTATTCATCTTTTGTGATTCAGTTTAGGAAGCCTCTCCTGCTGGTGGAGTTAAATCAATTTCCTCTAAGCTATGAGAGGAGCCTATTTTTTATGCATACTAATTACATTAAAATTACCTGTTCATTCTCAGGGTAGAATACTTATCTTACTTATCTTTACACCAATGTGGCTCACAATGGAACCTAATTGTGATATCCCTGCTTCAAAAAAAATTTAAAAAAAAAAAAATCAGAGTGACCTCATTGGAAATGTATTTTTTAAAGGTTTTCTTCCTTCAATACAGTGAGAAACTATTTTGAAATGCAAAAAATGAGTAAGTTTTACTTTCACTTGAACCTACTTTAACAGGATGAAGAAGGTCAAGACTGAATACAAGATCACCTCTGTTTTAAGATTCTCATGCTAGCTCGACCAAAATTTTAAGTTCAAAGTCACCTAATCAATTAACTGCATTACACAAAGAGATACAGAATTCAAAGTAATCTATTCATCATTTTGATTAGCCATATGGAAATAGATAACTATTTCCCAAAAACTCACAATTCTAATATAATACCACTGAGAAAGGCGTATCAAGGCAAAAAATGTGCCCATGTGGAACAGTCATAAAAACTGTAAGAAATGCAATGACTTTATGCTGACCTAAAAGAATAGGGATTATCAAGCTTAGACACTCTTTTTCCTCAATTACTGGTATCTTCAATCTTACAGAAATCCACATTTCAATTAATTTTGTAAACTACATACTCAGAAAAAAAATACCTAATGCAGCTAAATTTAATTGTAAATTTAAGCCTGAGACTCAAGAAATGCATAATTTCATCATTCCAAAGCTATTAATCTGCTTCAACTGCCACAGCTGATAGTAAGCTATTTTTAATTATTATCGTTAGCAATCCAAAGGACCATGACATTATATGTCAGAAAATTTTTACGATTATCTATTTTTTTATTTTAATTTTCAATCTAATTTTCATTAACTTCTTCCCTCTACAATTTTGAATTTTAAGTTTTGGAGGAAGGGGGTACAGAAAGTGCAACTAAAATGGGAAGACCATTTTATGTCATGACTATTCCTACCAAAAAATAAACGAACTGTTCGTCAGTTTTTCCAGGATCTCCCAAACTTGAAGAGTGATCAGGTGTTCCTACTGTCCCAAAAGTTACAATGATGGCTTTATGACAGCACATACCAAAGCACTTAAAAGCTAACCACTGAGTGCTAATGCCCAGTATTTCTTAAGGACCACAGCCAAGCAGCCAAAGAAGTCCTGGCTTGTCCACTAACCACGTTAACTTAGGAAAAAAATCAATGTTTGGAACTTCAGTCTCACGTATAGAATGGAGAAAAAAATCTCATATGCCCCTAGCATGCCTCTACAATGTTGTCCTCAAGGAAAAGGAAAAATAAATTACATGAAATAAACTGACAAATTATAAAATCCTATACAGTGTACAGATAATCCACTACCCTAGCTTCCCTAAGTCTTGCATACTGGAAACTAATTTCACATGTGGCAAAGCACCTATTAGGATTTGAGAACTGGTATAGTATTCAACTGCACAGTATCACCATACAACAGCCATCATTTGTGTGTATGTGTTTGTGCATTGTTTTCATGCAGAATATCTTATTTTACCAGAACACGCAAGTCTTTAGAAAGTAGCAAAAACCAAATAAAACCAACTATTTGATTTTCTAACTGATGAGCTTTGCACTAAAAGATTCCATTCTTGCCACTTCCACTCTAACCTAAAAAAGTCAACTTTAGAATATGTCCGTGCTGGGGCACCTGGGTGGCTTGGACAGTTAGGCATCTGCCTTCAGCTCAGGTCATGATCCCAGGTTCCTGGGATCGAGCCCCACATCGGGCTCCCTGCTGAGCAGGGAGCCTGCTTCTCCCTCTCCCTCTGCTTCCCCTGCTTGTACACTCTGTCAAAAATAAATAAAATCTTTAAAAAAAAAAAAAAAGAATATGTCCGTGCTACCATTTGCCAGGCTTTGGAGGACAAGACCCTGGGGGTAAATAGATCTGTATCTTCCCACCGTACTGAGTTTCTAAATCCATAGGATTTCACCTCTCAAGATGGAGACAATTCAACTCTTGAGGTAAGGGTTAGTAAGCCAAATGAAATTGTTAAAATAAAAGATGTTCAAGAACCTATAGCAATCAATATCCAGAGCCTTGTTTCCAAAAGAAAAATGCAGAAGGACCTGAAACAGGCCACCAAGAGTTAATTACCTACATCCAAGCATTTGGCACCTTTCTTCCAAGAGGCCTCTTGCAACTGAAGGTGGGAAGATTAGGAGCTGGGAAAGGCATATAAAGAAAGAACAAGCTTGAATTCAACTCAGATTTGGAGCTTCTAAACTTGTGCTGTTCAAACAGTAGGCATATATGGTTACTGAACTGAGCACTTGAAATGTGGTGAGTCTGAATTAAGATGGTCGGGATGTGCTAACCACCAGATTCCAAGGACTTGCAAGGAAAGATGTGAAATACCTCATTAATAATTTTACATAAATTTTATATTAAAATGATGGTATCTTAAATGTAGTTGATAAAATGCTATACTAATTACTAAAATTAATTTCACCCATTTTTTATTTTTAATGTGGCTACTAGAAAAGCATACATTGCACATGTGACTGATATTTCTATTGGACTGGAGTTTCTACACTTTTTCACTGTAATTACAACTCAGAGTGAAGTATCAGCTTTAGACCCTCCACTTCAAGATCACATGAAGAATCTATATGAATCAACAAGTTCTGGACCACTGACCTCTGACATGTATCTAAAAAATCATCTAAATTCAAGAATAGAAAAGTAGCTCTGGGAATAAACGAATACAAGGAAAGTCATTTCAACGCTCCTCCACCTTTTGTGCACAGAATTAATGGAGTTCTTACAAAAATTTATGGATGCCCATCCTCCCCAGAGATTCCAGTTCAGTAGGTCAGGGTGGTACCCCAGGATTTGTGTATTTTAAGAGCTCCCCAGGTGAACCTAATGGACAGCCAGGGTTGCATGCCACTGTATAGGTCATGTTTCTACAAACACATACCTTTGTGTATTTCTTAAGGGCCACTAAAATACCAGAGGCTTTGGAATGCAGCTGTGTGGCTGCTTCAGTAACAGCATAGCTGATTCTGAGGACCAATGTAAGGAATGGTAAGACTGTGACAAGCAACATGAAGCTGCTGTAATCAGGGACTTAGCTTAAGTCATTTCCTGTGCCCCTTCCAGGTAAGTTTTGTATGTGCACAAATGGAAGGGACTCCTATTTCCTTCTGCCTTCAGTTCACTCACAAAGCACTTATGACTAAGGAGGAAATACAGCTTGATAGTTACAAGCTGGGTACTGAAAGCAGACTACCCAAGTTCAAAATGCAGCTCTCTAGTTATTATAAAAATGTTGGCACATTCCTAAGCCTCCTTCCTCATCCACAAAACAAGAAAAAATGTATCTACTCATTAAGTTAGTAGACCCAATTCTGTAACCTATCTATAAAGTAATTAGCATAACATACAGAAAAGCCATGTTTTTTAATTGAAGTCACTGCCTGAATCTTTTATGTTTGGCTATAGTTTGGGATTACCCATAGTAAACCTTTCTTTTGTTAGCTCAACAGCAAAAAAACAAAAACAAAAACAAAACCAAACCTGAGTGTTGACTAAAAAACATTAAGCCTCCATTTCTCCATTTACACGGCCTTCCAAAGCAAGAAAGCATCCTAATCTCTCACCTGTCAGACTCTTCAATCCTGCTGTGAACAGTGACTGGAATTCTGGAGACTGCAACTTCATTGTAAATAGATACTGCTTGAAAAGGCACAGCCTACTCCAACTACCGCTCAGTAATGGCCTGTGCCAGGGATTCAGGCACCTCAGCATCTGGGGGCAAGGTCACCAACCACACATCTACAAGACAAACATGCACGTACAATAATGAAATTTACAAGTGAAGGAAAATAAAGGGATATACTGCAATTTTATTTAACATCTGAGAGACACTCAATCTCCTGTTCAGATGAAAAAACTGAAACCAGTGACAATTTGAGGGACAGTCACCTATGACTAGATCTATGCTTGGGGCCATGCAGTTTTGTACTCCTGAAGCACTTACTGCTATAGTCGCGTTATCACCTTTTACTATTACAGTGCTCCCTGGAGAGGTGGGTTTCAGTTAAAGCTTGAGGGGAGCAGGCTGCCAAAAACAGTGGTTGCAGAAAAGGAAACTCAAAACACAAGACCTGGCCTCCTCCAAAACACGGCACAGTCACACGTTTAACACAGTACTTCCCCACCTGCACCTAAGATATATGACCCAGGGACATTTCCTAGGCATTGAAAAACATTTTCCCAAGACTTGTCTTAGCTGCCCGCTTTTTTCCTCATTCACCACTCCTTTCCGTCCTGCCGGCTCCTGAGTCCCACCCACACCGATTTCCACGTGAACTGGGTCTCCGTGAGGGACTGACAGGATTTCAAGTGGCCCCGACGGAAACCACAAGGGAGTCATTCCTTTCCGTGGGAAGCAGGTTTCAAAAAGCGGCGTTTCCCACCAGGGGGCGAGACGAGTTCTCCTCACCCAGACCACGTGGGGAAGAAAAAGTGTCCTTCCAACTCCGCCTAAAATCAGAAAAACCCGCTGAGGACCCTGGCCTTGAAGAGGCGTGTCCCGCCCCTCACACCAGGTGCCAGACCGAAAGCTTAGTGAGACCCTCGGTGGGCCGTCCCCAAAGAACGGAAAGTGCCCGGGGAAGCCCGATGATTCAGCCTGCAGTTAACTGGAACGTGGCAGGGACGCGGCCCCACGACCTGCACGTCGAGCTCTGTTCCGCAGTGGAGAGAATGCCTCTCACCGCCACGGGCTCGCACCCTCCCCAGGAGGCTCCATCGCCCCACTGCCCTCCCTGCGGCGCGCACCCGCACGCCCTCCCTCCCTGCGGCGCGCACCCGCACGCCTCCCCCGTGCGCCCGCTCACCGGCCCCACCGCCGCCGCCGCCGTCGTCGCCACCCCGCGCACTTCCGGACGGCGGACGCCGTGACGTCACCGCCGCGCGTCGGTCGTCAGCGAATGGGGAAATCGCAGCGAGGCGTGGGCGGGTCCGAGTGGGCCCTCTCCGCGCTCCTGTCTCCCTACCACCGGGCTAGAAGCAGAGCGCGGTTTTTCCGCGCCTCTGAAGCCAAGGTACTCTGCAGGCGGTGCTCCTGGGGAATTCGAGGCACCAGGGTCTTGTATTTCTTTTAACTACATCTCCCTACACCTCTCTCTTGCCCTGAGGTGGTCAGACGCCCATCTGCGTTGCATGCCCGTGTGATCTTGGGCAAGTGTCACTCTTTTCCTTTGTAGAATGAGACTGTCAATAAAACCTATTACAGGGGGTTGCCAGGCTTTAATGTCATGTTACTTCCCAGCAAGGAGGGAATGCTCAGTGAGTATTATTACTCTTCCCTTTCCTCAAGACCTAAGCAGAGGGTTTCAGACACACTAGTTCTAAATTAAACCCTCTAGTTCGTTGAAATTACTGGGCATATTTTATTTTCCCACCTGGTTTTTGTGAAGTCTGAAGGCTATTGCAGCTGCAAAATGAAGAACTTGGATTTGATTCAGTTCTTTCGTTTTTTCCAAGGCTGAGAAGAGTAAATAAAGTAGCAAAGGAGTAGGAGTAAAGCCCTAAATCCTTAAAAAGGGACACTTCCAATTAATTTGCCAATTATCTTTACAAAAAAATAAAAAAAATCAGGGCACCTGGGTGGCTCAATAAGTTAAGCGTCTTCCTTTGGCTCAGGTCATGATCCCAGGGTCCTGGGATGGAGCCCTGCGGCTGGACTCCCTGAGTCAGCTTGTCCCTCTGCCCTTTCCCTGGCTCGTGTGCACGCTCTCTCGCTCTCTCAAATAAATAAAATCTTTAAAAATAAATAAAGTAAAATCGCATCATATGTTTTCATTAAGTGTAGACTTAATAGCGCTCTAATTTCCGTAAAATTTTCCTAGGAAAATTCATGTGCTGTAGTATTTCTGTGGTTTCCAATGATCAGCCCTCTTATCTTCAGGGCTATTAGGTATCCCATTTTGAGAAGAACAGGCCTAGTTTCCCAAGTTGCTGTTCAGAGGCCAAGCATTGATTTATGTTTCTTCGTGTGGCAATGAATATATTCATATATCCTAACTAGCCTGTGCAAGAAAAAAATTAGAGAATTCAATGTGAAAGAGCATAGCACTACAGATATAAGACATTAACAGGATAATAGAAGACATGGACAATTTTACTGACAATTTGCACTGGGGATGAAATGGACAAATTCTTTGAAACATACATCAAAACTGAAACAGGATGAAATTTAAAAATCTAAATAGTTCTTTACTACTAAAGAAATTGAAGTTTGTTCACAACCAACTTCCCACAAAGATAATTCCAGGCCCAAATGGTTTTAGTGGTCAAATTTATCAATCACTTAAGGAAGACATAACACCAATCTTCCATAATTTTTGTTCAGAAAATAGAGTAGGAAACATTTATCCTCTAATTTGGGGCCAGCATGACAACTGATAACCTGAAATAGATATAACCAAAAAAAGAATTTATACATCAATATCCACATGAACCTAGAAACACATATATTTAATGAAATATTAGCAAACCAAATCCAGCAAACTGGATTTTGATCAAGTTTGGTTTATCCCAGGAATGCAAGATAGATTTAATATTTGAAAACCAATCATTGTTATTCACCATATTAGCAGACTAAAAAAGAAGACTGTATGATCATCCCAATAGATGCAGAAAAAACACTTAAATTCCACACTTATTAATGACTATAACTCTCAGAAAACTAAGATCATGGAGTGATCTGTGTTGTATGGTGTTGTATGGTGACTAACAATTAAATTAAAAAATAAAGTTAAAAAAAAAGAAAACTAAGATTAAGAGACTTCCTTAATCTGGTAAAGGGCATCTATGAAAAATGTACAGCTGCCATCATACTTAAAGTATTGACTACTTTTCCTCTGATATCGAGAACAAAGATGCCCAGTCTCATAACTTTTCAATATTTTACCGTAGTTCATAAACATTAACATGAGAAAAAGAAATAATAAAAGATGTCATAATCAGGAAAGAAGCAACACTGTCTTTTCAGATGACATAATGGTTTGCAAAGGAATCGACAAAACTACCTGAATAAGTGGATCTAGAGGTCTTAGGATTCAAGGTTAATAATTTAAAAACAAACGTATTTTTATTCAGTGGCAGCAAATATAAATAAGTTTTAATATTTTAAAGATTTTATTTATTTATTTGACAGAGAGCGCACAAGCGAGCAGGGGTGAGCACAAGCAGGGGGAGAAGGAGACAGAGAAGCAGGCTCCCCACTGAGCAGAGAGCCCGATGCGGGACTGGATCCCAGGACCCTGGGATCATGACCTGAGCTGAAGGTAGACACTTAACCAACTGAGCCATCCAGGCGCCCCAATAAGTTTTAATTTTAAAGCATTTTTTTAAAGATTTTATTTATTTGACAGATAGAGACACAGCAAGAGAGGGAACACAAGCAGGGGGAGTGGGAGAGAGAGAAGCAGGCTTCCCGCTGAGCAGGGAGCCCAATGCAGGGCTCGATCCCAGGACCCCGAGATCATGACCTGAGCCTAAGGCAGACACTTAATGACTGAGCCACCCAGGCACCCCAGTAAGTTTTAATTTTAATAATAAAGTATAGAGATACAGGTTATAATACAGAAACAAATGTAGCAGAAGAAGTTATATGGTTAGCAACCAATCATGTAAAGACAGGCAACATCATCAGTTATTAGGGAAATACAAATTGAAGCCACAGTGAGATGCTATTACATACCTATTAGAATGTTTCAATCAAAAACCTGGGATTATCAAGTGCTGCCAACAATGTAGATCAACTGGAACTCATACACTGTTGATAAGAATACAAACTGCTACAACTACTCTGGAAAACAGTTTGGCAGTTTCTGATAAAGTTATATCTACTCTTAATATACAACCCAGCAAACCTACTGCTTGATATTTAACGGAGAGAAAAGAAAACTTACATTCACATTTAAAAATGTATGTGGGGACACCTGGGTGGCTCAGTCGGTTAAGTGTCTGACTTTTGATCTCAGCTCAGGTCTTAATCTCAGGGCCATGAGTTCAAGTCCTGTGTTGGGTTCCATGCTAAGCATGGAGCCTACTTAAAAAAAAAAAAAAAAGTATGTGAATGGTAGTAGTAGACTTACTGATAATCATCTGTACTTGGAAATAAGCCAAATTTCCTCCAACAGATGTATGGATAAGTAAACTGTGGTACATCCATACAAAGGAATATCACTTAGCAATATAAAAGAGTTAACTCCTGATATATATCTAAATCTGAAATAAAGAAAGCCAGACTCAGTTGGCTACATAATGATTCTATTCATAAGACATCCTGGAAGAGGCAAAATTATAGAGATATAAAACAGCCCAGTTGCCACAGGGAACAGCAGATGGAGGGAGGGGCTCACTACAAAGTGGCGTGAGTGAACTTTGGGGGGTGATGGAATGCTTCTATATCTTGATGGTGGTGGTGAGTGCATGACTGTGTCTGTCAAAACACATGAACAGTACACTAAAAAGGGTAAACTTTCCTTTATGTAAATTATACCTGAAAAAAAACCTGACCAACTATTTTCTTTCCATATATTAGCCAAAAACTAGAACATGAAAGTTTAAAAATATATATTTAAAAAGGCTCTCAAGAAATGCTTATTCAAATAAATTCAACTATTAAAGCATTTCCATATGAAGGTAGAATGAAGAACTTTGAGGCCGTTAAACTAAAGTGGAAGAGAACTCTGTAGACAGATGCTGCTCAACCCTCCCCCCAGGACAATGGTGAGAACAACCAAAGCAATGAAAAGTCCTTTCTGCTGCACATAAGAGGTTTACTATTCTCTCTTAGTGTAGACCCATCCTGAGGGAAATAGAGTTTTACCTGCAAAGGAACTGACATTTATTACACAGAACTCCTACAGAAAGTATTCTTATTGTATATTATCTACCCCCAAGTAAATATGAACAGAGGGGACTGTTAGGGTAGGGCAAGTTTCCATTATACTATAGAAACACCACTGCCATGAGTATTATTCTGCAGTTAGAATGCAACATATTATTAAAAAGTAAAGAAAATTAGATAAAAACAGCTTAGAATTACTTATTGTTTATACAAACTTCAAGTCTTAGTTACCAGTGCTGGTTTGAAAACCCATTAATGTTGGTTGGTATGCACTTCAGTGCTGGCTAAAGACTCCCTCAGGAGTGGACAGCTTTCAACTTTCTTCATAGTGGATCAGATTTTTTTATTCCAACTTATACATCTAGTAGCCAAAATGTGGCTCCCAAATGTTCAGTTGTCTCTGTTCATCTAAGTTTTGGTTGTGTTCCTTTAAAACTGAATCATCTCTGCAAATCAGAGAGAAGTAACAGACTATGTGAAACAGTTGTGAATGCAATGCTGTTTTCATCCATCCATCCATCCATCCATTTGTTTAGTGTCTACTGTGTGTCCATGGCATGTATGAATGCTCACAGTAATGATAAGTCTCATAGTAATTTATACTATGCTTAGAATGGTGACAAGCATTGTATTCTTATTAATCCTCAGGAACATGCAATGAGGTATTTTCCAATGAGAAAACATAAGCACAGAGAGGTTAATTTGTCTAAGGTCACACAGGTAGTGAGGAGCACACACAGAATTCAACTCAAACATTCCGACTCAAAATCACTAGAGTACTCTGATGAAGCTGAAGAAGCAGGCAGGACAAGATCCTGCAGGGCTGGGCACCTCACATAGTGACACTTGAACTTCATTTTAATGGTAATATGAAAGAACTGAAGGTTTTTTAAGCAGGAGTTTTCATAAACCTACTGTATTTTCATGTGACTAGTCTGGCTGTAGCATGGAAAATGAGTGGAAGGGCCTGGTACATAAACTTATTTTCTCCCTTTCTGACCTTCTCTGGAGGTCACAAGTCTAACATGAGTCCAACAGGCCTGCATTCCCTCTAGAGGCACTTGGGGAGAATCTGTGTTTGTTTTCTTTTTGGTCCTTTCCAGCTTCGAGAGCTTCCCTCCCTCCATCTTCAATGTCGGCAAACATAACCTCTTTCCTTTCTGACCTTCCTGCTACCTCCTTATATGGACCTTTGTGATTACACTGAGCCCCTTGGGTAATCCTGGATAACCTCCCCATTGAAAGATCCTCACCTTAATTACATCTGCAAATAAGGTGATGTGTGTGCAAGCTCTAGGAATTAGGAGGTGCACATCTTTGGGGGTGGGCTCATTATTCAGCCCTTCAAGTGCATGCTTTCGTGGGTAGGGGGATAGGAAGATATGGGAACACCAAGGATTATCATGTGACAAAACAACTGGTTGATCAACTTGGGATAATAACTGTGTTGACCTTAATGCTGATATTTTCTCCATTTCTTCCTGTTTCTGGTTTTAGGCAGAGGCTTTGATTTCAAGTAAAAACACATGGCTGAACAGAGGTAAAAACCATTAAAAAGCAGAGTGGTAACCCTGAGATCAGAGGTCCCCACCCCACCTGCCAGCACCCAACTGGCATCAGTGTCCTTAAAACATCACTACTCCAAAGAGCATCTGCATTTTGAAATAGGACAGAGAAAGGAGAATAATGCTTCCTATAAAGATAAGATTTTGTAATAGCATTTTAGGCCCCTTGAGGAAGATATTTGAAGCAATATTTAGACAAGTCAGATAAAAACATAATTTTGGCCTAATTTTAATATTCTGCAATTTGGGAGTTGATGCTGGTTAAACCTCAAACCCCTCCCCCACCCCTTTTTTGGGGGTAAGCAACACTGAGTAATTTGTTTAAAAGACATGTTCTCTTTCAAGAATGTCTTCTTTCTTCGAAACAACAAAAAGTACCTCTTTGAAGGAAAAATCATTCACTCGTTTTGTTCTCATAAAAGTTTAATAGAAGCCAACTAAAGTTTAAGATCTCCCAGAGGACAAATAAAGAGATTTCTCAGAAAATGTAGAATCGCAGTTTTCATTGGTGCTAGGGGATTTTACACACAAATGCAATTTTATTTTACATTTAAAAGAGGTAAGTAAATAGACAAATCAATTTTAGCTGTTCTGAAATTTCATACTGGGTCATTAATTTTAAAAGATGGGACTTCAATAATAGTTAAAAGAACAGAGGCCCAAGGGTAAAGACTGAGAATAATCACCTTCAAAATTCTGACTTAGCAGCAGCCTCAGATCAGAACCAAGAGTCTAAACCAGCTTTCTTGTGATGTTCTCCATTGCATTTCTACCTTAAAATAAAGAATCATACAGAATTCCCTATTGTAACAACACAAACTCCCTCTTCTTTTCTTAAAACTGGATACTCTGATGGATTCTGATAAAACCAAGCTAGATCAAATTAAGACCTGCCCTTGCATCTAGTGGTGGAGATAGAGATATAAACATACTATTCAGTACAGTATAAAAATAAAATAATCTCAGCTGCAGAATGAACACTCCCTTGGGAGAAAGGGTAGAGTCGGAGAGATCTTCCCATTGGAAATGATATTCAGACTTCACCTGAAATAATTGGAAGTTTCTCCAGAGGTATCTCTTTCCCCCACCACCACCAAGTAGGAGACTTAGTCCTTGTTAAGTACTTGTTACACTGTTTCTCTTAAAATAATTATGACAATTACGCAAGTGTTGCCATTGTGGGCAATGTGACTCTGGGGAGCATAACAACCAAACTGGGCTAAATTGTCTGAGTTTCAGTTTATTCATCTGCAAAATAGGCTTATAGGATTGTGATATGATAATGTGTATAAAGCAATTGACAGCCCCAGGCATGATGTAAGTTACCTCCTGATTGAAATAGAATACTAATTTACCTTAATAAAGTAAGCTTAATTATATAGTTTTTTTGTTTCCACATTCTGGTTGATTTCCTGTATCTGGCTTTGCAAGTAAAGAATTGGTCCCTGCAAAATTATTTTGTAATGTGTAGTTACAACAAACCATTATGTTGTACACCAACTTATATAATGTTATATGTCAATCTTATCTTAATACAAGTGAAAAAATAATACAAGCAAGAGTAAAAAGAAGAACTGGTTATTAACAACTCAAGATGCTTAAGCTCCTGGAATTCTTTTTTGAATAAAGATATGCGGGGCGCCTGGGTGGCTCAGTTGGTTAAGCGACTGCCTTCGGCTCAGGTCATGATCCTGGAGTCCTGGGATCGAGTCCCGCATCGGGCTTCCTGCTCAGCAGGGAGTCTGCTTCTCCCTCTGACCTCCTCCCTCTCATATGCTCTCTCTCTCTCTCATTCTCGCTCTCTCAAATAAATAAATAAAATCTTTAAAAAAAAAAAAAAGATATGCTTTTAATTTTAGCTATACATGGTAAACCTACACATTGATTTTATACTGGAATTGTTCTAATAACTACCTAGGTTTCTATTTAATCCTGTTAGGGCATCTTTTTAAAAAAAATAACAGTTTTAATGAGATGTATTCACATCATAAACTTCACCTATATGAAGTATATAACTCAATGATTTTTAGCTTAGTCTCCAAGTTGGCAATCATCACCACAATTAGGGACATTTTCTTTACCCTCTGAGAAACCCCACCGCCATCAGCAGTCACTTCTCATTTTGCCCACACTCCCCCTACCCAGCCCTAGGCAATCACTAATATACTTTCTATCTCTATGAATTTGCCTATTCTAGACATTTCATATAAGTGGAATCATAAAATATGTGGTCTTTTGTGAACTGGCTTCTTTTACTTAGCTTCAGGTTTTCAAGGACCATCCATGCTCTAGCATGTGTGGGTACTTCATTTCTTTTCACTGCTTAATAACATTCCATTGCATGGATATTTATTTATTTTATTTTTATCTTTTTAGAGAGAGACAGTGAGCAAGTGAGTGGGGGGGGATAGAGGGGTGAGGGAGAAAAAGAATCTTCAAGGAGACTCCCCACTGAACACGGAGCCTGACACAGGAGCTTGATCTCAGAACACTGAGATCATGACCTGAGCTGAAACCAAGAGTCGGACAGCTTAACCAACTGAGCTGCCCAGACGTCCATCCATTGCATGGATATACCACGAATTCTTTATCATTGGTTGACAGGCATTTGTGCTATTTCCACTTTTTGGCTATTATGAATAATGTTGCTATGAACACTCACATATAAATTTTTGTGCAGATATAGATTGTCAATTCTTTTGGGTATTTGCCTAGGAATGAAATTGCTGATTCATATAGTAATTCTATGTTTAACTTTCTGAGAAACTGCCAGACTGTTTTCCAAAGCATCTGTACCATTTCACATTCCCACCAACAGTGGTAGAACAGTGGTTCTACCCAGAACCTATGAGGGTTCTAATTTCTCCACATCCTCAACAACACTATTAGTTGTCTTTTTTATTTTAACCATCCTAGTGGATGAGAAGAGGTATCTCCTCGTGGTTTTGATTTGCATTTTTCCAATGGATGATGTTGAACAGCTTTCCATGTACTTGCTGCTTATTGCGGCATCTACTTTGGAGACATGTCCATTCAAATCTTTTGTCCATTTTTCATGGGGGTATTTATCTTTTCATTGGTGAATTGTAAGATTTCCTCATTTTTTTCCTGGTTACAAGTCCCTTACCAGATATGTAATTTGTAAATATTTTCTTCCATTCAGTGGGTTGTCTTCACTTTCTTTCTGGTGTCCTTTGCAGCACAAAAGCTTTTAATTCTACTGAAGTCCAACATATCTACCTTTTCTTTCATTGCTTTTGGATCAGGTTCAAGGAACCACCGCCTAATGTGAGGGTCACTAAGATTTATGCCTATGTTTTCTTCTAAGAGTTTTATAGTTTTAGTTCCCACTTTTAAGTTTTGATTTCTTTGGAGTTAATTTTTGTATGTGGTATGAGGTAGGGGTTGAACACCATTCTTTTGCATATTTATATGCCATTTGTTAAAAAAAAAAAAAAAAACTGTTCCTTTCTCCATTGAATTATCTTGGCATCCTTGTCAAGAATCCATCAATCATAAATGTGAGAGTTTATTTCTGGATTCTCTGTTCTACCCCATTAATCTGTGTATCTCTAATACTTTTTTTCCTGCATTTATACACAATAAGATATTTGTATATATAGGAGCATAAGAAGAAGATTAAGGGACATGTTAATCCCACTGCAGTAGATGAGCCATTGGTTCCAATTTTTCACTGCCCTCTAGCAGTTGCACACATCCACACCCTTATCATGGCCTTACCATGGTAGGGGGAGTAGACTGTGGCTGGGTCCACTTGACTCTGGGTGTGGCCATGTCATCTGTTCTGATTCTTGGGATGTCAGTGAATGTGACATAAGGAGATAAGTGAAATGGGCTTGCACAGTTGGTCCTGTTCTCTTGCACATTTGCTATCACCATAAAAAGAATCCGCCGTGGGTAGCCGTTGGTTCCAACAGAATGACAGATGTTGAGAATACACGTGATCCCACTCTGTGATCTGGAGCCCAGCCAAATTTAGCCAGAGTCTAGTCAAAACTCAGACACTTGGGCAAGAAATAAATGCTTATCAATACATACCACTGCAGTGTCTGTGGGTAGTTGTTCTGCAACAATAGCTAACTAAAAACCTACTACTTAGAGATAACCGCTCCTATCGGTTTGCTCTTTTGATCAAAAATGAGATTATGAAAAAAATCTATCTATATATGTATACTTGCTCTATTGTTTTTGCTTAACATTTTCCCGTAATACCCTGTATTATTAAAAGTTCTTGATAAACGTTCCTTTTATTATCTACATATTTCAACCTTTGAAAGTTATCTTTCTCGCAACCATCCCCATATTATTTTTCCTATTACAAGTAAAGGTATAATGAATTTCACTCTTTTTCTCTCATATAAATCTTGGTCTCCATTTCACATTTCCATGGAATGGATTCCTATTTATAGACACATTTAGTAAGCTTTGGGAACCAGAGTCCAAGATGGAACCACCGAATCCTGAGTTCCTTCCTGTTACCCTATTTGTATTTTCACCTGTACTATTTGGCTGAACCAAGATTGCTTTTCTTCTAAAAGATACAGGCAAATTTGATTTTACTTAAAAACAAAAAACAAAAAAACAATTTGGGGGATTCTTCCAGCATGTTCCGTTATACTATCTTTGGACATTTACAGTTTATTCTAAAGAAGAAAACCGTTGCCACAAAAAGTAAACTATACAAAACCATCATTTTCCTTCAGGCTACAGTGGAAATAGGACATGGAGACAAAATATAAGCGCATTTTTAAAATTATTATTGAGAAAGCTGAAAAAAGATCATATATCCAAGAAGATGGTCTCCAGGGTAGTAGCCAGATCTAATTGTCTTTATGTTCTTAACAGTGCCTGGCACTGTGCACAGCTGCATTCAGTAAACACTTCTGGAGTAAAAGAATATAAGAAATAGAACGTGAAAGCAGACTTTGAGGCCAGAAATTATGGCCCTCACAATGATCAATAACTATTTTTAGGGTTTCTATAGTGACAAGTATGCTACACCTAAAATTAGATGTGTGGGACATCCAGGAGTAGGTCAGAGGCTGATGCTCTATCTCAACTTTTCTGGGTGCTTCTTAGCAAATAAATGGATCTCTCTCCCTTTCCCCAGGGAAAATCGCATTTTTTCAGGTCATCCAATAATGACTGATCCAGTTTGGCAACTTCTACAATGGATACCTTAAGAACCCCACTCAATGTTCTTACACATTACCTACACTGAGCCTCCTGGAAGTCTCATTCAGAGTACCTGTGGTTCCTCATCCTGCAAACAGAACTGATCTCACCTGGCAATTGCCTCTGGGCCCTTGCTCCCCCTCCTCCTGCTTTGGCTTCTCAGAGACCACTGTCACTCAGCTCCTGGGGCTAAGAGTGGAGGTCCCCTTACAAAGGCAACGACTAGTACCTGGCTCAGATGCTTAGTACAATAAGTGCTATTCTTTTTTTTTCCCTAAGATTTTATTTATTTGAGAAATAGTGTGTGAGAGAGAGAGAGCACGCACGCAGAGGGAGAGGGAGAAGCAGACTCCCTGCTGAGCTGGGGGCCTGACATGGGGCTCGATCCCAGGACCCTGGGATCATGACCTGAGCGGAAGGTTTAGCCGACTGAGCCACCCAGGCACCCCAGTAAGTGCTATTCTTATCCATTCACACCCTAGGCCACATGTTTTTAATTAGCTTTGCTAGTCAGTCACCTCAAAATTTCTAGACAGAAATGGAACAAAATAAAGGAAAATGCAACTCAGTTTACTTCAATTAAAGCATACTAAGGACAGGGGAGGCGCTCTGCTGGAACCTGAGAGTTGACAGGAGGGAGAAGGTCCTGGGCCGTGCCCGCAGACCCAACTGCCACTGTCTGCCACAATTTGTACAGGACAAGCCAGGCTACAGCTCCCAGCAGTTTATCACACTCAGAAGCTCTCCCTGCCCCTGGCACACACAAGTATTTGCAGGTGCAGGACTTGCTTGCAAAGAAGAGAAAAGGCTAAGGCATTCTCTTAAGACTGAGAAGTGCTGCTAATGCTCAGAAGGCAGAGAGACTTATTCCTCACGCTCCATTCTTCTTGTCCTCGCATGAGCCTGGCGCTGTGTGGGCGGCAGAGACGCAATGCATACATACCTTAACTGAATGGAGCATGTAAAGAACACAGAAAGGCAGTGCTTGAGAGTACCCACAGAAAACTTGACCTTGTCACCCAGGAGTAAATGTGACTTTCAGCTCCAGAACAGAGCCAAACATCTTGAAAGAGAATGAAAATGCAGATGAGACCGTTATCAGATAGTGGCTATCTGGACAAGAGAGATCCTTTCATTTCATTCATTGGGGAGCTGCTGTTGAGGGTCGTCCATAACTGCTCTTACAGATGCTCCTGGAGATGTGCTTGGAGAAGCTCTGTTGCCATCCCATGGTACAGCAAACTGCCTGTGAGTTTGTAACCATTACAGCTGTGATGATGAAACAGTAAAGAAGAACCGCCTCTAAGTCAAAAAGTGCACCCAGAGATAAGATTCATTTTCAATGCCCTTGCAGCTGCTCCTGATGGCATGGGGCCACCGCACTTCTCAGTAAGTGGGGATCCAAGGCTGATTCATCGCAAAGTGAGCAAATGCCTTTTTTTTTTTTTTCTCTAAGATCACCCTATGCTCCACCTCCTAAGAATTTCATTACATGGGGAAGGGCGGGGGGGAGGATAGGAAAAGGGAGAAATAAGTGATTTCTAAATATATGGCAAATTTTTAAATAAAAAGGGGAAACAAAACCCCTTATAACTATTATTAGCAGGGGCAGAACTAATAATGGTGCTATAAAACGTCTATCAGGCGGGTCGTATCGATTCTGGGTATAGCATTCTATTCTTGTGTCCTTGTAACTCAGCTAAGTAACTGAGGAGGGCAAATCCATGGCTAGGTGAGTCATATTAACAAGACACCTAAGGTTTTCGTTGACCCTTATATAGGGGACTGGTTTGCCATGCTGCAGATACTTTGGGGATTAAAAGGAAAATCTATACTCTGCCAAGATTTCTTAGAAAATACCTGAGGTTAGAAAACAGGGTGTAGCAGTTAATGAAATATCTTGGTGAGGACGTTTGAGAGTTAATTAAGAAAGCTACAAATTAAGGAACAACAGCAAAAAGGAGATGATTGCACTGCATCTAACTGAAGGCATTCTGCTTTTTGTCCCTCCTGGGAGTTCTGGGATTTTTCAAGATTGTTTGACTTGATACGAGATGTACAATAATTTGAAGTATCTAAAACAGAAATAGCTGAAATATCTCACTTGGTTTTATTAATTATTTACCCAAAGTGACATAAATTTATTTTATATATACAGGAGAAATGGATTGAATGAAAAATTAAAAAAAAAAAAAGAAAAAGAAAAATCCCTCAGTACCCCATGAGCCTAACATTCATAAACACGTGAAAAGTGACCACTTTTATAGCCATATTGATTAATGTATCTGAATCTCAATTTAATGGATTATCATGCCAAAAATTTCATTACCACGTACAATTTTTATTTTGCGGGAAAGTTATGTCCTCTTTTGTAACTATTGAAAAATATATTAAGGTATGTAGCTATTTGTTAAAAGTTTGCCTTTCAAAACATAATGAAGATTTGGAAATCAAATCACCTCATTTGTTTTCATTACGTGAAATGCTACTTGGGGAAATTTTTAGGCAAGGTACCAAATGTATGCCCCAAATGGACCAGGCTTATTAATATGCTCCCAGCCTCCTGTGCTCTGGTCTATCTCGTCCCCATGCTAGATTTTACCCTGCAGAGCTGGGCTTGGTAAGGGTAGCATATTAATTTGCCTCTATTCTATACAGGGCCAGGCACGTTTAGCATCTGCCCTGTGCCTGACACTGTGCTAGGTGCTGGGGCTGCAGCCAAACGCACGGACAGGATGGGTCTGGTCCTGGCCCTCTGATACTGAGCACGGTCGTTGGAAACAAGAGGATCACCAGAGGCAGGTATGCCCCGGAATGGGGGAGCACAGATGCGGGATGGCAAATCATACCACGTGGGATTAGCTGGGAGACATTTAACCACCATTGGGAGATGAGCAGCAAAGTCCTTCTTCCTTCATTTTCCCAATGAAGCACCATTCCTACCTTGGCTAAAGATTGTTTATGAATGTATAGGGCAACAATTTGAACCCATGACTTATATTTTATGACTATTTCAGAAAGTTGACCAAAATCCAGGAATAGTAAGAAAAAATTGCACGCATTATAGGCGGTCCTTATCACTCATTTATATTTTTAGGAAGCTTGCACAGGTTTTCATTTGGGGGGTAATACAATATACCTAAATGCTAAACGTGTCATTTGCATTTTACACCTTGGGTTATTTATTTATTCTTCATCCCTCAAGAGATGAGTTTTATTGCTGATTACGCTGTACAGGAAAAAAAGAGGAAGTAAAAAAGCAAACTCTTTACTTTTAAGAGCCTAACAGAGCATGAATCCTCCCAGTTGCTTGTCAATTTCTGTGCAGTGAGGTTGAGCCTGGAACTAGATGTCACCACAAGTGACTCAAAAAAATGCTCTAAAAACAGGGTTGCATATACAACTTTGGTTATAAAACAAATGCCCCAGGCAAAAAAAAAATAAGTTGAAAAGAAAAAAAAAAAAAGAGGGGAAAATATTCTTAAGTTTGAACTTCGGTAGAATTTGACCAATTCTTAGGAACACTGGGGAAATCCATTGCCAATTGCCAAAACTTAACCCAACTTTCTACAAACATCTATAGTGCAAGAGGTTGTGCTCCTGTTTTCTCCCAAATTTCCAATATATCACTTAACCAGAAGGCAGATTCTTTGAGGGCACTCAAGGAATTTTAGGTAAACTCAGTGAAATGTCACACGAACAAGTAGCCTATGATATCTCTAAGAAGACTGACTTTGTTTTGTGATGACTGTAAGTAGGCCCATGTTTGCTTTATTCTGCTGAATTTGAATGTTATCTTAACAACTTGATATCTTTCTTGCAGATTTTAATTGGTAGCCATGAGAAGTAGTTGATCATATTGTCATTTTGATATATATTTTTTTAAGCTAGAGAGGTAGCTAGCTCTATTCTTGTACAGTGAAAGGTCTCCCAGTTGACATCTATTTAACAATATACCTTTGGATTAAAAACATGGCCCAGAGAGATTTGGGTTGTTTTTCCAGCAGTGGTAATTGTTCTGCCTGAGACCAGAAATAATAAGGGATCATGGACAAAGGCTGGAGGAGCTTTCAAGGAACAGAGCAGAGAATGAACAGGATTACGGGAAACACGGGTCAACTGCCAAAGCTCCAGTAATACCCAGTCTTGGAGGGAATTTATCTGGCTCACAAAAAAATTGTCATTCTCACTAATATTTTGACTTCTATTTGAATATCTTGTGTCGTCTATAGGACACCTAATTTTGTTGTGTCGCCTTTTTGAATGCAAAATATCACAATGAGATGTGAAAAAAACTGTATGGCTGTTTTACAGCAAAAAAGAAATTAATCATCGGAAAAGTTCTGAGTGATTGAATACAAAACATAATTCCATTTTCAGCAGCTATGATGTTGGAATACGTAACAAATTCTACAGGAGGGTGCTTGGTTATGTAAAATATTCAATTATTCTCCCAACAAATTCTATGGGAGGGTGCTTGGTTATGTAAAATATTCAATTATTCCCCCACTTAGATATAAAACAGTTTTCTCTCTTCAATTACTTAACTTAGAAGGACAAATAAGTGTTTGGTCATAACATACTATTTGCTTTGCCAGTCAGTACCAGTCACTAGGGAATATCAATCTTGCATTTTTTTTTTCTGACCCAGAATTCCTCTTAATGACCATTAGCGCAAAGTTAGAGCATATCTAACATTTCAGGAAATGCTGACGTTTCAAAGACATGACCTTCTTAACTTGCAGAGGAAACTGTCTTTATTGTTATTTGTTAAGGGTTTTTTTTGGTTTTATTTTTGTATCTTTGCTTCTTAGGCTCAGCAAATTAATAATGTTTCCCTTTAACTCCTTAACATTCTTACTTGTTGAAAAATTTTAGAGTATTAAAATATCTGCTTTTATTGTCCTTGTCATTTTTAAAATTCTGTTTCTACACAATGTGGGACCAGAGTAAGAGAAAATTATTTTTATCAAAAATAGCACAATTCTGATTAGCAATACTTAAGTTTATTTGAAAAAGAAATTGAATGATTTGTATGATGTTGCTATCTTCTATATTGTGATATTTTACTAATTTCATTACAAAGTTAAGAGTGATAGTCGTAAGGTAAATAATAAGTTGGTTAAATAGTGAGCTAAAAAATAATAAAGGATTTTTTTTTTGCCATTTAGCCAAAAGTCTATCTTCTGTGGTTACCATTATATTTGCCAAATACCAGCCCATTTAAATAAATTTTTAAAAAATATTGTACTTTACATAATCCCTATACCCAATGTGGGCCTCAAACTCATGACCCCAAGGCAAGAATCACATGCTCTTCCAACTGAGACAGCTGGGCGCCCCTTTTCAAATAAATTTTTAAACTGAAAACTAGAAGTCACTTAAATTAGTACAGAACATAGGCTTTGCTGTTGGTAAATCCGAGATTGGGTCCAAATTCCATTTTCTACTAGCTGTTTGATCTTTGGAAAATTATTTAAGTTTTCAGACTCCTATTCTTCATTGCCAATTGGCTAATAACCATGTGGGCCACCCACTGAATCAAAGGGTGGGGGGGCATGAGAGATAAAAGGAAGAACTGCTTTGTAAAAGCCAGGATAGCACACAACACAACATGGAGAAGCTGTGAAAATTCTTTGTTCCTTAAAATCCAGGCCATGTGAAAAATGCCTTTCAATATCTTCAGAGGAAGCCCTCAAGATTTCTAATCGATAATTCCCAACAAGGGATCCACTCCCTTCTTCGACATGTCCAACAAGATGCTGATGTTAACAACCACACTTTCCAGACTGCCATGCTGAGTTATTATAACGTTACTACTCTAGATTCAGTTTCATTGTCCAGTTGTTTCAAGTAGGTAGCAAGACCGTGTTTATTTTCCTCAGGCCTGTACCTATGTTTTTAATTCCCTTTAATGGCCTGCCCCTATTTGGATTCATCAACATATTTAACCTCTCCAAAGCTCAAAGTGCCATAATATTCCAGGTTTGTGATACGAAATGTCTCTTTCCCACATTAAAATTGTTTTAGATTTAAGTTTCTTGTCATGTTGGCCCGTATTTAAATACTTGTTAATGAATCAGAATGGTGCTTATTTTCAATCTGAATAACAGTGCCTAGAATTTTTACTCTTCAAAGATCTGCTCTGGTCTCCCGCTCAGTACCCAACCTCACCCACTTAATTTCTGCTCTTCTGACTTTACCCTCGCTGTGGATTCCACCAGGACTGCCTTTCCCCTTGTTGTGTCAAGAACTCTAGTTAAGGGACGCCTGGGTGGCTCAGTCGGTTGAGTGACCGGCTCAGGTCCTGATCTTGCGGTCATGAGATCGAGCCCTGCATCGGGCTCTGTGCTCAGCACCAAGTCTTCTTGGGACTCTCTCTCTCCCTCTCCCTCTTACTCTCTCTTTCCCTCTAAAATAAATAAATAAATCTTAAAAAAAAAAAAAAAAACCTCTAGTTAATCCTTCTCAATTCAGAAGTCTCTTGGCTCCCACTGTGCCCCATTCACACCTTTATTGCAACAGTGTTTAACTGGACTACAATTAGTCATTTACATTTCATCCTGCCCCTCAGACTATGGATCCACATTTTAAAGACAAAACCCAACATTTGTTCATATTTATATTTCTAGCACATAACAGCTAATTCAGAACTGTTAAATGGGGAAAGGACTACATTTTATATTAAAAGGTAGCTTCCAGTTTTTCTTAAAAATGGCGACTGGTGGTGATTGGGATCTTCATCCTTCTGTTTTCTGTAGGATGTGATTATCATGGCACCTGCATTACTGATTCTGTTGTGGGCTATGGTGATACCGAGAGCAGACTTACTTCCTGATAAAAAATGTAGGTACACCATCTATTAAATTCAGTAGTGTTTCTTTAAAAAAAAAAAAAGTACATTACAAAAATGATAGCATTTTTTTCCTAAATAATCCCTCAATTAGGAAATTATGTATGGATTTTTTTAAAAGAAGAATACTCTTTTCAGAATACAAACTTTTTCAACACGCTGTACTCTAAGAAAGCAAAGTTGGCTGGAATGCCAATTTTATGCTACACTGGGGAATCATATTCTGAGTGTGGGTGTTTGGGCTCTATGGAATAGAGCTGGAGCTGGTGGCCATATGTGAAATGCCTTCCCATGCAAGGGGTTGGTTACAAGTCCTCACAACCAAAGAATAAAAACTTCCACTACGCTTCAGTTCAGAAACTTGTTGATCTATGGACATGGTATAAGGACAGAGTCTAAGAAAAGAAAGTTATCATATGGTCCATATGTAGTGTTGTCTAAGAGAACTTTCTATGATAAGGACACTGTTCTATATCCCCATTGTACAATGGAGTAGACACTATACATAAGTGACTACAGAGTAGTTGAAATAGGTTCATGCAACTAAGGTAACTTAGTTACCTTACTAAGGTAACTTACATTTAAATAGCCATATATGGCCAGTGGCTACCATAATGGACAGTGTGATATAGACAGAGCCCTGTATGTGGCAAGTACAGACGCAGTTATAGAAGGCTATTCAAAATTAAAGGTCAGTGGAAATATCCTAACCATGTAGTAAAGGAATAAAAGTCAGTTTCCTAATGGTGTGTACAATATTGTCCTAGTTTTAGGAAACAATTTAACAAGTTGTAGCAACATATGCCAAGGACAAAAAATAATGAATATATCACATATTAACACTATTCTCAGTTGCAGGATTAGAGGTAATTTTTCTTTTTCTTTTTGCTCACCTGTGCTTAAAGGAAAGTTTTTATTTTGAAAACAGTGGTTCAAAGAAAAAAAACCTCTTTTCTATTAAAGTCTAAGTAGTTTTGCTCACAAATTGTTTTGACTTTGAATCAAAATGAGAAATAAATTAATTTTACATCAAGAACTAGTACAAATACAAATATTTAAGTACATTCATGTAGTGGAAATAAGAGGTTCGTGAAGTAGTAATTATGTTTCATGGACCCTGATATTTTCTATCCTAATATCTTCCATGTCATTAAAAAAAAATTCTAGCCACAAACCAGTAAGTTTTTCTAGCCAATTTATAGATAATGGCCCTCAGCTTGAAAACTAGAGGTATAAGGAATGATATATTAAAATATTCATATTTCAGTAAAAACCTGTATATGCTATAGGGAAATACCTGGGCAAAGTCAGAAAGATAAGGAGTTAAAAGCAGTTTTTTAAAGCAAATTTTCCAAAATTATTTCAGTATTATACACTCTAATAATCATAAGATCCTTACTCCACACTAAAGTCCTTGAAAAATTTAAAAGTGCTGCCTCTGTACAATTGAACATCATGTGGCTCCTTTTCATCACAGCTTTACTTCTCCCACCTGTCAACTTCACCATCAAAGTTACTGGTCTAGCCCAAGTTCTTTTACGCTGGGAACCAAATCCTGATCAAGAGCCAAAGGATGTCGAGCTAGGGTATCACGTGAGAATAAATGCTCCACAAGAAGATGATGTAAGTATTTATTCTGACAGTCGTCTTTATTTAGAGTCACTTTTAACTTTGACTGCATTTTCCCTATCAAATTAACTTTTAAGTTACCAAAAAAAAAAAAAAAACAAAAAAAAAAAACCCAACTGACCCAAGGGTTTTCCGTTAGGCTCCAAGCAGAGTAGGGTGTCAGTTGAAAGGACCATGAACTAGTGCTGTGTGTTGCTTAGCATTCGACAGCAGCACAGAACCTTTTAACTTTGCCCCGATTCTTTCACCAAGAAAAGAACGTTTAGGGACTTTGAAGGTAAAATGGATTTGATACTTGAAAATAGGCAAAGAGAAAAAGAGAAGAGAGCAGTGGCGTAAAATGGGAGGCAGTGGGGTGCTTAACCAGAGAAGCCAAGTTCGAATCCGGGTGCAGTCACTTCTCCTCGGCAACCTTGGGCCAGTCACTGTACGTCTCAGAGACGCAGCTTTGCCGTTTCCCACTGCAGGGATTATGTTAAAGCCCCTGATACCTAAGAGATGTGCAGTAAAATGAAATGAAGGGAGAAGCGATTAGTATTAGCTATTTTTTTCAGTCAATATGGAATTCTAGAGAAATTTCCCTTAGAAAGTTACCTCTGGGGAAGAGACTGGGTTTAGAGGTGATGGCTGAAGTGAATGTGAGCCTTAATCATAGTATTTTGTTTGTTTTTATAGGAATGTGTTCATCTATCATTGAGGAATTACAATAATATATATTATTGTACGGTTTTTTTTTTTAACACCCAAATGCTAGAATTGCGTCATTTATTTACTTGCTCATTTTTTAAAATCAACTTCGTTGAGGTGTGAATGGTGTGGAAAAAGCTGTACATATTTACCTAACTCGATGCGTTTGGGGATGAGCAGATATGTACCTGTGAAATCATGTGCTTAATTTTTTTTCTATCCAAACTAGTTCCCTGAATTTTATTTACATGCCATTTAAAAAGTGGAAGAAAATGCCTATTGGATTAAAATAGCTCTCTTAATGATCTTTCCCTTTTCTGCATCATGACTTGTGGGGTTTATTTTTAGTATGAAACCAGAAACACTGAAAGCAAACGCGTCACCGTTCTTCATCAAGGCTTTTCAGCAAGTGTGCAGACCATCCCATGGAATGGCCACTCCCTGCTGGCAAGCAACTGGGTTTCTGCTGAGCTTAAAACCCCACTGGGTAAGGCAGGCTCCTAACAGCCTTGTATTGTATTCCCGACTTTGGAGATCAGGCAAAGTTGGAAAAGAAACTGGCTTTTCTTTTCCGTAGTCAGTCAGCAGTTCCTGCCAAGTATTCTTCCTCCTCATCAACATCCTAACCGAGGCTGTGATCACTTATTGTCATAACCCACCACATTCCATCTGGTGCATCCCTGCAGACATAGCTCACGCTTCTCGCTCCCCTGCTCCCAAGTCACAGGGTCATCAGCAAAATCAGGGCCAATCAGGTCTTTCATAATTGGGCTGTAAGACATTTTCTAACCATACCCAACATGATTCCTCTGCTTTTCTCAGATTTCTAACATTGACCGCCCCCTGCCGTCCCCCCACCCACACACAGCAGCTTTTTCTTGCCTCAGAGGCTTTGCTCTCTTGGATTCCCCTCTGCCTGCTTTTCTGAATCCTTTCCATACTTCAAAGCACAAATCAAGTTGTACCTCCTCTAGAAAGCCCTTTTACTTTTCATCCTGTACACTGAAGGAGGCTCTTCCTCCTCAAAACCCATTCATGGGCTGTGTTACTCATTTAGCACATATGCCATTATCTTTCACAAATAGCTTTATACCCTGCCACCTCTGAATATAAGCCTTTTGGGGGAAGGGACGGTGTCTCATGCTTTACTGAGCCAGTAGAACAAGCAGTGCACACTTCAGAAGGAGCGTTTCCTCCTGTCCTGTTTGTGGCGTTCTGCACTCTAGGACTTGTCATACCAAATTTAAGGAAGCTGCTGGTGGTTCACAGAAGCCACAACACTGAACATCCCACCATGAAGAAAGAGGATAGATAGCATCCACTGTCTATACTGTCCTTTGGTGGGAAATTGGGGTTTCTAATACGTAGAATCAGTGATACTTGGGATTAAAGCCTTGGAAACACACACACCCACACCAGGGAAAGAGAGAAGGATCACCATGTCCCAGGTTACGTGAGTGTTCCTAGTAACTGTTGTCTTGGCCCGTCTGGCCCATGGGTAATCGTCCAACCGTTGTCTCATCACATCACTGAATGAAAAGGCTGTGTGCCCTCTGAATTGTGTCGATGACCGAGAGCAGCCCTGTGAACATCTTTCTGTTTACTCATTTTAACATGTTGCGTAGACCATAGAACAGCCAATTCACAATGGCCTTGATTCCAAGTTCAGAGACTAATCCAAGGTAGACATAAGATCACAAATACAGACCTCTGTGTGCCTTACCTTAAACTACTTTCCCACATCTCAGTAACAGGAGTATACCTGTAATGCATCTTTCAGAATTACATGTCTGCAATTCTAATTATTCTCTGAGCATGCCAATATACAGTGACATGAATGAAAAATTAATTCTCCCCTGAATCAGTCTGAATTTATACCACATAATTCCTTGGAAGAGAGGTGGGAGACAAACAGATTACAGAAGACTCCAAACTATACTTGGGTGTGGAACATCTGGTCATTTAACACACTGAGTACAAGGCATACACACAAGTCTGTGTACGTTTGTTGTATATGAATATAGAGAAAAAAACCTATCTGACGGTGCGTGGTAATAACACAAACTAGCCAGTGTCCCTTTTGTCCAACTTCTCTGCGGACACAAGGGGTCTGTCTTTTCTCCCCTGTGAGCTACACTGGCTGACAGTGATAAATATGAATTGACTTAAACTAAGCTAACCTAAGAGACCCCCTTCTATCATTGGAGATTCAATCTCAAGGCTCCCACTTTGATGAGGTCCCCCTTGACCCTCAGCCCAAAGTGTTTTTTCCCTCCTGTGAGCAACCACAAGGCCAGTGTCTCCGCTATGGTGTGTTCTGAAGAGCCCCAATTAACATGGTGACAGTGCAGTTTGAAATGAAAATAAGGCTTTCCAGTCAAATAATCTTCAGAAATCCTGGGTGAAATGAACATAATGCGTTTGGTGGAAAATCACAAGATCCCCTTAATATCTTTGCACAGTAAAGCTGACTTCAACAGACTACTGTGCACGGAGTCTCCAAGGAAGTGTTTTGTTTTTTTTTTTTAAGATTTTATTTATTTATATGAGAGAGGTAGTGAGAGAGAGCAAGAGTCGGGAGGAGAGGGAGAAGCAGACTCCCCGCTGAGCAAGGAGCCCGACGCAGGGCTCGATCCCAGAACCCTGGGATCATACCTGAGCAGAAGGCAGATGCTTAACCGACTGACCCACCCAGGCACCCGAGGAAATGTTGTTTTTCAGTGCTGCTAGAACCCACTTCCTTCGGAGTGGCAATCTATGTTATTCAGGACCATTTGGGTGCGACCTAATGAATCACATAATTCTAGGATGGAAAGTGGCACTAGACACCTTCCTCTGTCAACTCTCCCGTTTACAGCTGGAAAAACTGAGGTCCAGAATAGTGGGGTTCAAAGTGTCACAGCTCATTGTTGAAAAATGTGGCATTAGAATACCAAGCTTTGAACGACAATCTCTTGTACTGCTCTTTAATTTTCATACAAGTATATCACGCAGACACACTCCCTTAGCCCAAAGTAGCCAGAAAGTTTAATGCCAGAAACTCAGGCTTTGTAATCCTAGCTTCATCCCTCCAGTAAGCTGGCCCTTTGCAAAAAGGTTTCTAGAAATTTATGATAACGTTTACTTTTTCATGGTAAGATGTTCCCAATCACTACAGTTTCAGAGGAAGTGCAAGATTTAAAAGCTGTCATGGCAATGTTTTGTTCTTATTTTTGACCCTCTTATTGACCATCTAGGGTCTCCTGGAACCTCGATTGTGAATTTAACGTGTACTACGAACACCACATTAAATAACTATAATCCCTTAAGGCCATACCAAGTTTCTCTTTACTGTACCTGGCTCGTTGGCAAGGATGCCCCTGAGGACACGCAGTATTTCCTCTACTACAGGTGAGTAGCTATGTTTACTTATGAAAAAGCATTGTTGCCTCTCGTCTTAAAAACTTATGAGTGTTGCCATTTAGGTATGGCTCCTCGACCGAAGAATGCCAGGAGTATAGGAAAGACACGCTGAAGAGAAATATTGCATGCTGGTTTCCGAGGACTTTTATCAGTAGCAGAGGGAGTGACTCCCTGGCAGTGCATGCTAATGGCTCAAGCAAGCATGCTACAATCAAGCCTTTTGATCAGCTGTTTGCTCTGCATGCAACTGGTAAGGTAGACTTAACTCAGAGCTGAAATAACCAAATCGCAGAATCCCAGCATTGGAAGGGGTTATAAAGATCACCCAGTTTGACTAATTTTCCGATGCCAAATGCGATCTGTCCCCTGCCTAACAATCACAGGGACCAGCTTTCTCAACCTAGGCACTACTGGTATTCTTGATTGGATAACTGTCATGTGGGAGCTGTCCTGTGCCTTGCAGGATTTTGAGCAGCATTCTTGGTCTCTACGTACTAGATCAGTAGCATCTCTCCCCCCCACCCCCCCACGTTGTGACAACAAAATGTCTCTCAACATTTCTAAATGTCCCATGGGGGACATAATCTCTACCATGTGAGAATCACTGAACCAGGGAATGTGAACTCACTGCTGAAGGGAGCAGCCCTTTCTCAGCTCTGACTCATTTCATGAAGTTTCTGCCCATTGGTCCTGTGATGGACTGGTACCAACCCCAAATAATTCTCAACCCTTTCCCCCCCAAATGGTTTCAGAGCTAGTCAAAGACAGCCAGCTTTCTCATCCTGAGATTTCTCTTCCCCAAGCTTCCCACCCCCAATTCCTCTTGCTTTCCTCTTAGGATCATTTACCATTCTGGTCTGTCTCCTCTGGGTGATCCGAAAATGTTTCGCTCAGCATATGATTCTCAGATCTAAACGTATTATTTAAAGTTTCATTTGCTCGGTTCTCAAAATAGAAATAGTCTCCTTCCATCCTAGATACTTGTACTAATGAAACTCATCAGGAGCCTTTCACGTCGCATTCTTGTTACTAATGCTCAAGATTTCAATCGTGGCATATTTACTGGTGTGGGCTGTGGAGTCAGGCTGCCTGGGCTCAGATCCTGGCTCCCCCACTGACTAGCTGAGGGACTGTAGAGAAGCTGGTCATTCCTCTGTACCTCAGTCTTCTCATCAGAAAGAAATGGGGAGAAATTAACACTTCCTGCAAGGCTTTTGTGAGAATTAAGTATGTTAATAACCATACAGTGCTTAGAACAATGCCTGGTAATTATACATAATTATAAATATAAAAAATATTATTTAAAGGGACAGGATTTACCTATATCTCTATCAAATGAACTGTTTAAAGAACCATCTCACTGAAGAGGTTATGCAATTCTATTCAATAGTCTATTTCTCAAATGACCTAAAAATGTCACTTTCCTGAAAATTGGTAATGAAAAAATGCTGAGGAAGACCTAGGAAAAAATATTAATATGAAAATGGACACGACCTGATACAGACCACAGGAATTCCTTTTCCAGTATGATTTTCATTTCTTTGAGATAAATTCCTCATATTACTAAAAGAAATACATTCTTGGTTAAATTTTTTCTGCTTAGGGAATGGCAGGCTGTGGAACCAACAGGTCCCATGCTTAGCTTATCCTTATGATTCATTAATTGTGAGGTCTAAGTCCCATAACCTAAGAGAACAACGCTCACTGAGAAATAATTTCCACCCACATCTCGAAGCTATAAGACAATCAAGTGATAAGTCAGGGAAAAGAACTCTAGAGTTGTAAGTTAAGACAAATGTGGCCCAATCTATTCTTCTTATGCAAGAGAATATTGAAGCTTCCCGCTCCATTCCCCAAACAAACCTGAAAGAAGGCAAAGACGACAAAATGAAACAAAACTGAAGCTCAGAATGAGGAAATTACTACCCGGGGCCACACACGTGGCTCAGGACAGGCAGGGCTCAGTGGAAGCTCCAGAGCAATTTCTCTCCAGGATGAGGTTGACCCTGTTTGGTCCCACTTGAGAAACAGGGATAGTGAGGTGGGTCTTGCAATGAGCTGAAGGGGAAAGGGACTCCACCACTCAGTGCCATTTGGAATAGGAATCCTTTAAGATTCCAGTAGAGATCTCTTCAGTGCTAGAACGTAGGAGTCATCTGTGAGCCACTGGGGTCTTGTGGCCTGGGGATCAGTTAGTTAAATCCCGAGGGTAGATACTTGAGAAGATTGTATCTTAGAAATGCCTTGAGGAGTGTGAGTGGATTGGATTTATCAGCCCAGACTACTGACCTTTCCTTCTCTAACCTAGATCGAGTTAATCCTCCAGTGAATGTCACAGCAGAGACTGAAGGAACCCGTCTTTCTATTCAGTGGGAGAAACCCATTTCTGCTTTTCCAAACCATTGCTTTGAATATGAAGTGAAGATTTACAACACAAGGAAAAATGATTTTCAGGTAATTCTTCAGATCATTCCAATTTTGATGATAGCATTCCCTTAGAAACACTTTAAAAATTCTATTCAGTGACAGCTGTGGTTATAGCTTGGCAATAACAAGGTCAAAGGTAACTTATATCCACCCAAGTTTTGTAAAAATAAACCAAACTTTACTGTCTTTTTGTGTTGAAGGACAAACTTTTGGTTCAAGATAACACAAAGATCAGATAAAAACTCATGAGCACTACTGTTGGTGTAAATATAAAATGTTGCAGCCACTGTGGAAAACAGTATGGCAGTTTCTCAAAAAATCAAAAATAGAATTATCGTGTGATCCGACAATTCCACTTCTTGGTATACATCCAAAAGAACTGCAAGCAGCGTCTCAAAGAGAAATTTGCACATCCATGTTCATAGCAGCATTATTCACAAGAGCCAAAAGAAGGAAACAACCCGAGTGTCCCCTGACGGGTGATGAGCGGATCAACAAAACGTGGTCTATGCATACAATGCACTGTTGTTCGGCCTTTAAAAGGAAGGGAATTCGGACACATACTACAACCTGGATGAACCTTGAGGACACCGTGTTAAGTGAAATAAACCAGTCACAAAAAGACAAATACTGCAGGATCGCACTTACAGGAGATATCAAGAGTAGTCAAATGCAGAGAGACAGAAAGTAGAATGGTGGTTTCCAAGAGCTGGGGGGAGGGGGGCGTAGGGGCTGTTGTTTCATGAGCAGAGTTTCAGTATTGGAGGGTACAAGAGTGCTGGAAATGGTTGCACAACAACGTGAATGTATTCACCACTACCAAACTGTACACTTAAAAATAGTTAAGATGGTAAATTTTATGTTTCCTATTTTTCACTACAACTGAAATATACTCATTAGCACTAAAGAACAAAAAGTTCAAGGGACAAGGAAATGAGAAGCCAGCCAGCATTTATGAAGCATCAGCTCTGGGTCAAGCTTCATTATGCTAATTTATTCCATCCTCCCAGTAACTCCATTAAGTCACTCTCATTCCCATTAGGCAGGAAAGTGAGGCAGAGAGATTAAGCCACTTGCCCAAAGTCACTAGACTGGCAAAGCATAGGGAAGTTAGGATCACCACTGGCATCGTACTGACAGTAGGCAAAGCAAGTTCCATTCCATCCAATTTGATTCAACCAATACTTACAAACTGGTTTCTATGTGGGAAGTATAAAGATAAGTAAGATAGTGTCTCTGCCATCAAGGGGCCTAGTCTAGCGGACACACTCACCACGTCACTGGAAGGGCCAACAGAGGTCCAGAGGAGGGGGTGGGCAACGCAACGCCCGCTGAGGGCCCCCGCTGAGAAGAATTGAGCAAAATCATGCCTGGTGACACGGGAAGAGGAGACTAACTTCTGTAGCCAGCGCTTCCCCAAACACCTATGTTGAAAGACTGGCTTTCTTTTTTTTTAAATTTCGGATCTAATTTCCAATTTTTAATTCGATTTCTCATTTAATTTCTAATTGTTCTTTTGTAAAATACACTAAAAATGAAAGGCCAGAAAAACCAAATATGCCCAGAGAGAAGCCCAGCGATCATGGGCTTGGATGTTGTGGCAAAGTCAAATTGCTACAAGAGCTCTGCAACTGTCGTTTTGATTTCTGTGTTTCCCTCACTGTGGCTCAGTAATAAACAGCTCCTGACCCACCCCCATCGGCCAAGCACACTCGAAGTGGCAGGGGGTCTAGGCAGAAGGCAGAACTCAAAGGCTTAAGAGAGCATGGCTCCTCCAGCCAAGTGGCAGTAAGTGAGTCGGCCTGGACAGAAAGCCAACATTGGGATAACAAGTCTGGATCCTACACGGGGACCTTTCCCCGAATGACTGAGATTTTGCTTAAAAAAAAAAAAAAAAAAAAGAGTGGTTTCTCTTTTTAAAACCAATGCCATAGGGACAGAAAACCACTGAAGGGTTTTATTCAATACAGAAATGCGACTGCATCTGCAAAATCAAAGAATAATTTTGGTAGCAGCATGAAAGCTGGATGCATGTGGAGGGGGCCATGTGGACATAGGCATGTGGGGTTAATGGCTCTGGCAAATGGCCAAGCAAAAGATAACAAGACAAATCAGGCAGTGGTCGTGGGGCGGGGCGAGTAAAGGAGAAACACACCCAGAGGAACGTAAGATGCAGGTGTCAGGGATGCATTTCTGGTCTGGGGCATAAAGGATTAGGTGAACGGTATGGACACTGACCAGTAGAGAGAGTAACGTAGAAAGGCTCATTTGTGAGAAGACAGCCTCGCTGTAACACTGGACAGTGTTAGCCCAAATTCCCTGTGGCAAACTAGCATTTCCTGAGTCCCCGTTATGGTATTGAACTAACCAACATTGCTGTTTTTGCTCATCAAAGATGGGTTGAATATTGGCAGTTTTCATAGGATTCAACCCAATACATCCTTAAACTTGGAATTACAAAGGTACTGTTTAGTTCAATAATTCATGCGCAGGTGTTGTTATTCCCATTTTACAGATGAGAAAACAGGCTCAGAGAGGTCAAGGAATTTGCCTTGCAGGTAGTTTGGAGCATAGGATTCAAGGACTCTGCTCTTTCCTCTTCTCTATCATGGCGCCCCCCGGCTCCAATTATTTGAGACATTCCTATACGTCAGGGTTCAGCAAACCTTTTTTTTTTTTTTTTTTTTTTTTTGTAAATGCCCAGATATTTTAGGCTTAGCAGGCCATTTGGTTTCTATCACAATCACTCAGCTCTACCACTGTGGAACAGAAGCAGCCATAGATAATAGGTAAACAAATAGGCATGGGTGTGTTCCAGTAAAACTTTACCTGTGGATACTGAAATTTCAGTTTCATGTGTCATGAGATACTCTTTTAATATTTTTCAATCATTGAGAGATATAGAAACCATCCGCGGCTTGCAGGCCCTACAAAAAGAGGCAGCGAGCCAGACTGGCCCACACGTTGTAGTTTGCGGATGCCTTGGAACCAGGTGATATCGTTGAGTAATTTGACCACAATATGGAGGGACGAGATGAGGGGGATTATGCGTTCTACTATCGGCCACTCCAGTCACTTCATCTGGAAACATCAGCTGGGCCCAGATAAATCATCTAGATGTTATGATTGACTTTTTCTTGATTTTGGTCACGAGATCGCTTACCCCAGAGGGTAGCTGCCGGCACATCCATACCGAAGCCTTCTAGAATAAACTAATCAATGTATGTCCTATGGATTTTAAATGGGTCAGGTAACAGTGAGTCACATTACTTAGGTACGGCCTTCCATTCTTCCATTCTGATAACTGACATTACTTAAATTACGTGTCCAGAGATTCTTATAATGCTAATTTTTTTCCTCACTTAGACAGAAAAAATGACGACGAATACATTCATCTCGATAATTGATGATATTTCTAAGTATTCCGTTCAAGTGAGAGCAGCAGTGAGTTCTGTGTGCAGACAGATGGGGTTTTGGAGTGAGTGGAGCCAACCTGTATATGTGGGTAAGTCTCTTCTATTTTAAAGCGAGCGACCTTCCTCATGGTTAAAACTGATAATCCTGGAAAGTGAACACATTCATTCATGGACCCAAAATGCCTCATCTTCTGTCAGTCTACTGCCCTTTTGACCATTGCCGTGCTCTCTCGGCTTCAGACGGCGATCCCATAACCTGGAGCGTGTGGCCTTGCACCTTGAAGACAGAAAATTCACAGCCTGTGTTTGTCATTGCCTGGGCATACTGGGTTTCCATCGACGTTTTAGGACAGAGGTAGACAGTGAAAAAGCAGCTAACCTATCTCTTGTGTGCGCTGCAACCATGCAGCCTGAGGATGTGGATGAATGTGGTTAAGTGTTACATGAGATCTACGAGAACTCGGAACAGTGGAAGGAACGTGGGAGTCGTACTTCCATAGCACAGATGTAACACCCAGCTTTGGTACGTAATGACCGCATTCCCTTGGAAAAATCCCTTCTGACTTTGCTTGGGTTCCCAGGACAAAGCACATAATATCCACCTCACCTGCCCCACAGGGTACTATGAAATAAAAAATAATGACCGTAGCTAACATTTATTGATGGCTGTTTGCCAAGCACTGCTAAATGCTTCACGTGCATTACCTTCGTTAATCTTATCAACAAACCTATTTTGCAGATGAGAAAATAGCTTTGAAAGTTTAGGCAATTTGCTTAACTCTGCATGCCCAGCGAGTGGCAGATATGGGATTCAAACTGAGGTTGGCAGAATCCAGCTCCAGAGCTCTTAGATGTAGGCCACAGGGTGACAGAATTCTACAAGCTGCAAAGTGCTGAACAAATTAAACAATTATGAGATCCTGGGAGCTAACTTTGTGGTTATGGCTGGTCGAGCATTTGAATGTTATCTCTCACTCGTCCTCTGGGGCATTCAATAATCATTTGAAGAGCGTACTTAAGGAGAGCTGTCTTTCAGGCCTGTTGTAAAATTTTCTATTTAAGTCATTCACTTATGCTAATGGGTGGGTCTTCAGGAAATTCGTGGGCAGTGACCCATTAGATTATGAGGATGTGAGTCAGATTAGACACGTATCAGGTAGATTTCCATGGAAGGGTGGGTGAGATCAGGAAAGGCCTAAGAACTGCAGAGTGGTTGTGAGTCTGCCAGGGGGCTGGCCAAGCAGAGCTGCAGAGTTTGCAAAGGGGGACGGCACCCGCTAGAGTTGTGCAACAAACAATCATCAGCACAGCCTTATGGGAGGGCCCCCAAATCACCCCACTGGAACTCAGAGGGGCAGCGCAAGCCTTCCTGGGAAGAGGGACAGGAAAGAAGGATAAAAGGACCCAAGATTGGGCCAAGTGCACCTACTTCCCAATTCTGCCAAGGCCAATCTTCCCTGCCTCTTCTTCTCCCTAGGGTGATGCCCCGACCTGGTTCCCCGGACCCAGCACACACAGGACCTCCCTCCACACTGCTGCTTCTGCACAGAGTGGATTCGCTTTGCTCACCAAGAGCAAAACAAACAGAACATTAATCTGTCCCAGGAAATTTTTAACAAGATTATTCCTTTTATCAAATGCCTGTGATAGAAGCTTAATTTTCACTACTTACATTTGGTCACATTTTTTGAACGGTGTATGTTATTCCCCAAGGGCACAAAACTTGTTGGCTCCGAATTACTGATATTTCTGAGCATCTCCCCAACATTACTACACATAGAGCTTCAGAGATTTTTTTTAAATGCTATCCAAGGACTTCAAACCAGCATGTTGGAAACCAAGAGGAGAACCCTGGTTAAGAAGCCAGTTCTGCTTTCTGAGTGTTTGAAGTTCAGGTCAGCGTTGACCGTAGACGGTTTAGAACTTACAGAGCAAAAGAGACAGATCAGGAAATCTAGGTTTTAGCCATGACTCCGTCAATGTCTAGCTCGCTGACCCAAGCGAGAGATGGCAAAAGATAACACCTCATGAGCCAAGGAATCAGAGCCAGCTTCGCATGCTGTGTTGTGAAGGATTCTCAGGCTACGTGTAGGCCTCTCAGGAGTGGTGATCTCCTGTCACCCCCGGCAGGGTACAGAGTGGTGATGAGTGTGCCCGGCATTTGCCACCCCTGACTAGCGACCCATGCCTAACCTCTCTGGGTCCCAGTTCCTTCACCTCAAAATGTGAAAGCTGCCCCCCAAGTTTCTTCTACACTCCCTCAGCCCACCACAAAAGTGCTGAGAGTGAAATTGTGATCCATAATAAGAATTTATTTTAAGCTTGTTTTTAATTTATTATTCACTCTCCACTTTAGAGCTCTCCTCCCATTATTATTTCCTAAATAACAGCTTCCTAGTTTGGAACTAGGCTCATTATAATTCCCCCCCAGGTATACCTCACTGCCATTATCTATGGCAAATCCCATTTCATTTACTGCCACCCTTTTCATAAGATGAGCTGATTAATATTACCACTCACCTTACAAATCCATCGTTTCTAGAATTTACTCCCCTGCTCAGTTTAGGATCATTAGTGAATTTAATCAATGCAGACTTTCCATTTTCATCAAGATGATTAATAAACATAATAGGAAGTCCGGGCCCCTCTGGGATATGTTGCATGGCTCTTCCTTACCCCTTGAGGATGCAACCATAATTATGCTCAGCTTGCAGTCTCTCAGGCAATTTTGTCGCTACATTCATTTCCTTTAGACAACCTTCCTCCTCTCCTACCTTGTGTGTATGGCGCCCTGAAGCCCTCCCCTTCCATTGTCACTCTGCAGCCCCACTCAAATATCATCTCGTTCTCACGTATTATTAAGTCCATCTCCTTTAATGTAAGGAAATGGAGACCCAGAGATATTAAATAAATCAATAGTTACCCAACAGCCCAAAAGTGGCTATTAATAGCTAATTTTCTCAAATAGGTGACATATTCATCAATTGGTGAAGTGGAATAGATTCAATTCACTCATTAACCCACGATAGCCCAAGGTTATTCAATAGTGAGACCTGGAAGACTAAATTTTGGCAGTGAGAGGGTCCAGCCGGCAAGGGCCCTGAATCTCGGCCCTAGATGGGCCCTCCTGTGCTAGGATTTCCAGCATATGCAACATGTTTGTTTTCAAATGGAAATAGCGGTTGGTTTCATTTTTATCAATACTCGTTATCAACTGCCCTTCCTCAACTGGCCTCTCTGTCTTATCTTAAGAGCTAACTTCCACTTTTCACATGTCTTTCTCCTTTTTAAGACTTTCTTAACTTCCGGATTCTTCTGTTCCTTTATTATCTCTGCTGTCTCCTGTTTATTTAAACCTCTTCTCTCCTAACCCTGGTCCTATGAAGGCTTCCATTTGCTCCAGTCCATCATCTCTCTCCCCCTACCCCCTCCATGAAGCTCACACAGCATGCATGAAAAAAAGCAATTATGAAAATTAAATGCCCTACAGCTGTAGCCTTCCCTTTGGAAAAGAGCGCTTGTTATATGAGTCTACCCTGTGTTTCTTTCCTGCCGTGTCACTGGTCAGGCTCAGTCCTTCTGAGACCTGCTTATCAGAGATGGGTCTTAACTGCAATCACAGGCACGGCCCTCCAAACCAGCGATTGGGTTTGAATCTGACTTCACTGAAGGCCCTATCTGAAGGCCACCATCTGTGTCATGACAATACCAGGTACCAATTAAAAAAAAACAAAAAAACACCTTTTAATTTAAAGATTTCTGTAGGCTTGAGATATGCAGCATTTTTACCTCCGGGAGTAGAGCAAAGTTTCCCCGCGGTCCTCTGTTGCCTTCAGAGGCTTCTCTTTCCACAAGACGAGTTAGTCAGAGGAAATCTGGGCTTTAGCTTTCCTGTCACAGTTTGGGGCAGTGGTTGGGGGTACTGGTTCTTAGAGCCACGTGACCCAGCCGAGAGCCTGTAAGGACTTAATGAAAGTAGGCTGAGGCAGAATATCAGGGATATGTTTAAGAATTTGGGTTGAGATGGAAGTAGGGTTCCCACAGGCAACTCTTGTTGCCTTTGTCCTCCGACTAGACTTTAAGAGGCTGTGATTGTTGAGGAACCAGATACATTGGCCCAGGTCACCTGGACTCAGAAGCCAAGCGCAGGTCCTGCGGCCTCACCCTCAGCCCTGGACACACCTCCTGCGCTCTCTCCTCCTTTATTTTCTGTTTTGTCACCACACACTTTCTTTTTAAATTCTCTCACTGTGGTGAAACAGCGAGAAAATGAGCAATGGTTTTAAAACGGGAAGAGAAAACTTCGCAGAGTTCCCAAATTCAGTTTCCCTAGGTCTTCAAAAAGAATTCTGCAAATGCTAAAGCTTTCATGAGGTAAGAGATTAACACTGACAAAACTGGTTGAAAAAAATAAGAAGAGGTGACCAGTAACCTGAAAAACCCACTTGGGCTTACCTGAGGCCAAGAGAACTTGTGGGGATTCTGGGTTTTCTTTGCAAATGGGGAATTTCAGGTTGGTAAACATGGTAGTCAGGTCAGTCAACTGTGTTCTTAGACCCAGGTTCTTGTGGTTTCAAAGGCTGGTTAGTGCCTGGCAGCCCCACTGCTTGCTCTCAGCAGCGGGGGGGGGGGGGGGGCAGGACCACCTCACCCCTGGGTGGTCCCCATAGCCTGAAGGACAGAAGAGGACTAGCTAGAAGGGAGCTTTCAGATTCTGTCTCCATCTGTCAGGAGCAGGGCATTTTACTGTGTTTTCTGGCATGGCCACCTCTAGTGGTGTCCACACTGCCCTTCCGTGCATGAATCCCACCCCACGAAGGGCCCAGAAGATGGGCTCAGAGGAAGGAAGGACTCGACTGTTGAGGCAGGCACTGTGCTAGGCACACTCACCTATGCTATCTTGTGTATCTTCACAAACAAAGGATTTCCTTAATTACGTGGATTTACAGATTATGTGAAAAAAGATGCAGAGAAGTTAAGGAAATGCCCAAAGTGACAGAACAAGGAAGTGGTAGACCTGGGTCTGGAACCAAAAGCCATAGGACTGGCTCCCCACCCTGTCATGCGTTCACATCCCAGAGGTCTTGGTGCCAGCAAGGGAAACGGAGGCAGGAAGATGGGCAGTGGGAGCTGGGGTTTGTGAAAGGGTGACGCTCTGCCAGCCCATGATCAAGTTGTCAGTAATTTCATTTTAACGTAGACCCTTGAGGATTAGGACCCTACATGCCTTGTGTTCCTATTTCCCTAGTTTCTGGATTATTTGGTGCATTCCTTTCCCCTCCAGGGCTGAGCTCATTACTCTGCATTCTCAGAATTCTGACAGCCCTCGAATTTTAGTCTTGCTTTGATGACTTAGGGAAATCCTCTTGATTCTTCAGTTCTGACACAATGTGTTTAATGGCAATTATAATGACTAATATTTATTGAGCACCTATTGTGTACTAGCACCGGGCTGACGACTTTACGTCTACCAACTCCTTCAGTCCTTATCCCCATTTTACAAAGCAGGCAGCGGCAGCTGGAGAGGACACCTGCTCAAGGTCGTCTTGGCGGCGAGTAACAGAACCAGGCTGACATCCCTTCTGCCCCTCGTTTCTTATTTGTATGCGATGCCCGCAGCCGGCTTGCAATGGTGCTTGCTAGCCAGCTAACCGAACAGGCCCAGCAGCCCCTTAGGGAACAAAGTTCCGGGTGCCTGGGAGTACGGGGAGCGCTGTGTAGGAAAGCCTGCAAAGCAGGGAACAGCAACAAGTTCTCTAGTCCACTTCAGCGCGCCTGGTCCCGCGAGGGGTAAGGAACAGCCCCACAGCGAGCTCTCTAGTGAATCCCGAACACACGGGGGCGCACGCGTGCACAGTCTCCATTTCCTCTCCGTGTTTAAGTCTACTTGAGCCCCGTTTCCACAGAGGAACACGGGGCACGTTTTGTCTGTCTTGCTCTGGGCCCTGGACTACCCTGAGTTTTGTCCACTGGGGCTGCATTTACTGCCCTCTTTTTTTCTCCCTAAACCAGGTGAACCCCACAGCCCACTTGACAGCCGCCTCAGAAAGCTCCCCCGGCTAAAGGGCCGCTTCTGACTTTTGCTTGCATTGGGAGCCCGTGACCTGGTTTGGGTGCTGCTGGTGAACGATGCCGCAGCCTCTCCTTGCAACGAGAGGCGAGCCACGGGCAGCGTCGTAGGCTGACGCATGCGTATCCTCTCCGTGTCCTGGCAGCTGGTGGTGCCGCTTGCCTTCTCCCAGCACCCGCTGGTTCTAGGAACACAGAGCAGGGCTGCTTCATTGGAAGAGTCCCATCAATTTACTAATTAGCTCTTTCCCCTTGAAACCTATTGTTAAGTCTGAAGTCAGATTCAAAATCAATATGGAAGCACTGAGAGCCATACGTGTATGGACAGTTTAAGGTGGAACGGGCTTCCACGCCAAATTGACCCTCCTCGGAGTTAGCCTGAGCTCCATAGATGCCAGACTCACGCGCCGAGAGGGGCCGCAGCATGGGGGGGTGGGGGAGGGCGGGGCGGGAAGCGATTGGACTAAGCTCCAGAAACAGCCAGATGCGGGTGAAGGGATTAAGTCGGGTCCGGTGCCTAGGTTTTTGTCCACCCACCCACCATCCCATTCCCTCCCCCTCCCATGCGGCGTCCCACCCCCAACCCACAGGCTGCCATGTCACAGAACAGCAGAATTTTCAGCAGCTGGTTTGTTCTCAAGGTAAAATGGGTGAGAAGTCAAAAATGATAGCCAAGGTCACCAGAAGCCGGACAGCTGAGCTCCCAAATGCTCTAAGTTGACAATGTCAGAAGAGCATGCAGGAATGCGGTGGAGGGTCTGGAGGGCTTCTCCTCCTTAGAAGGACCGACGGTGTGACTTCCTCTTTCTTAAACATCTCTGCATAACTAAATAGCAGGGCCCTTCAATTTCTTGAAAAGAAACATCTGTGGCTTCCGTTTTAGGGTAAGAAAGGCATTCTCCTTGAGTCAGAGAAAAGATTCAAGTTATCTGGAAATCCTTTTTCTTAAGAAAATCTCCAAGGCCAGAGACCCCAGAATTCAAATTAATGATATATTCAGGGGCCTCCCAACTTTTCAGTATTGAAATTTTTTATCACTTTGACCCAAAGGACATATGTACTGCCCTTGGGGCCTGTTCCCTTTTTCTACCTTCTGTGAAATCAGAGTCGATGCTAACTTTAATTCACTCATTTATATAACTGACTCAAGACTTTTGCATTAATAATTAAACAGTAGATAATCCACAAGTAATTTCCATTTGGCAGTGAGTATGTGAAAGCTTTTCCTTGTACTAAATTTACCTGCCTGTTTACGTTTTCTTCATGGTAGCGCTGACCTTGGCTCTCTCCTCTGGGGCTGAGCTCTGTTCTCACTTGGTGGTAGGGGGGTCTTTCTAAAGCGCATCAGGAACACTGCAGAAGCCAGGCCAGGAGAAACGACTCATTGGCCAACTCCCTCCAGGCAGCGACCATGACTTTGCTTCCCACGTAGCACCTTGCATGCATCAATAACTTTTTTTTGACTGAATGAAATAAGATCAGTTGCCTTTGTATTTTTTGCTAATTCAGTGAAAAGCTTTGTTTATCAAAGTGAGAGCTGAAGTGAATAGCTGGAGAGTGGCTTAACTGAAAAGATTTTTGTAATCATGGTCAGAAGTGAACGGTACTATTATCAGCGCTCGGCATATCTGACTATGAGGTATTTCACAATTTGAGACACAAATGGAACCAAGTGTGTGACCCTGATAATATGTACAACATGTCTTTTTTTCTGCAGGGCCTACACTTTACCTGTTAAACCTGGTTGTAAACAGGATAACTTTTTTTCTGCTGACATACCCCTTGCTAAATTTATATCCCATGCATGGAATAGGAGTCTGGAGTTTCTGAATGTACTTATTAAGGTACCTGAACAACGGTTAAGAGCATACAATGGTGGGTTCCAGAAATGGGGAAATGAAGCAGAAAAATCCCTTATTCAGGACATCAGACTGGGAAATAAAGCTAGATGGCATTTGATGGTATTAGTTCATCCTAGTTGTTCTTTACATTAGCTATGAACCAGTGCAATAAAAACTAGGTTTAACAGGATGCTCAGTCACAACCCAGACCACTGAGTATTAGTTCTAGAACCTTTCAGTATCTGTGGCATTTGGGAAAATAAAAGTTTTGCCTCCTTGATTATCCCTTTTTTAAATCATTTTACAAAGTATGACTAATGCCTCTTTGTAAAATAATAGGTATAAATACCCAAAACTTGGGGCGCCTGGGTGGCTCAGTCCGTTAAACCTCTCTCAATTTTGGCTCAGGTCATGACGTGAGGATCGTGAGATCGAGCCCTGCATTGGGCTTTGTGCTGGGTGTGGAGTCTGCTGTGGGTTCTCTCTCTCCCTCTGCCCCTCCTCCCCTGCTCCTGAGCATGCTCTTTCTCTCAAAAAAAAAAAAAAACAAAAAACAAAAAACAAAAACAAAACCTTAAAACTTAAAAAAGATACAATGGTCATAGGTTTTTAATAAAGTGATTCAGTCCCAACTGCATGCAGCCTGAGGACATCAGGGGGAATGCTAGTTTGCAATGCAGCCCCCTCCTGTTGGAGTGCAGCCCACCAACTTAGCTATGTCCAACAGTGGGGACCCCACAGTGAAAGAGTGCTTCCCTGCAGGGAAGTGGTATCCAGCTGGGAAGATGACTCTCAGGAGAGTGTTCAGTGATAGGGAAATGCTTAGGATGTCCTAAGTGGAGCTCCTGTCTGGGCCGTTTGTGTCCTCAGTTTGGGGATGATGGGCAGTGGAATGGGATCCCTGCATCATGGTTAAGAGCATTACGGCTCAGCCATTCCCAGGCTTGGATCCCAGCTCCCCCTGCGAGCTGTGTCCTCAGTGAACTGAGTTGGCCCTTCTCCGCTCCAGTTTCTCCATCTGCCAAGTGAGGATAGTGGTACCCACCTTGACACACTGTTGTGAGAATTACACTAAAATGCATGCTGAGCACCTTGCATAGTGTCTGGTACCTATGAACACTGAGAAAAAAATGAAAAAGTATGTACAGAAAATAAGCTGTTAGTTACTTCTGATTACTGTTTTTATTTTGTATACTTTATGACAATTTTCAGAACTTCAGCAACACAAACGACTACTTTTCTAAAATCGATTGTGTCAAAGGTAAGTACATAGGAAATGACAGTGGCCTGGATGGAGTCAGTGGTATTAGAAAGAAGCTGACTTGGCACAGATCTTAAGGATCATGTATTTCAACTTGCTTGTTTTTATGGACGAGGGAATGGAGGCCCAGAATGGCGACCTCCACTGGAGGCTGAGAAGAGAAACCAGATTTCCACACCAGGCAAGGATGCATGCATGGGACAAAGGCAGGCCTCTCTTACTTTTATGAGTGGGTATGATGTGATGATCTCCACTGAGTCCGTGGAGAAAGGCTGCAGGGCTGTAGAGAATAGTAAGAATCAGAGTGACTTCCAACGATCCCAGTAGGGAGACCATCATGGGGAAGTCAGTGAGAGAAGGCGTTCTGATGTGAAGGAGAGCATAAGCTTAATTTTCAATGTTGTCAGCTTGGAGGAACATCTAAGTGGGTTTCACCTAGGGGCAGTTTCAGATCTACAAGTGGAGCTGTGTTGTTAGGGATGGGCCAGGAATAAAGACCAGGGAGAAGAACGCACGGAATTCAGAGATGCAGCTCTGTTCAACAAGCTTTCCAGTGGAAAAGACCCAAGGGTCCAGAGCTGAGCTGAGAGGGTCAGTTAAAATTAAAAAGGGAAGAAGGAAATGCCGCTGAGGAAGGGCAATATTGGGTAAAAGAGCCAATGACTTGGTTTCAAGGTGGGCACAACCATCATGTCTGAAATTCACGAAGGAGGCCAGGCAAAATAGTTAGAAAAAGAAACCATGCGTCCTTTCGATTCGACTAGGAGGCAGCCACCAGCAAATAAAAAAGCAGTTTCTGAGGTGGGAAATGAAGCAGGCTGAATCCCTTATTCAAGAAATTAGGCTGGGAAATAAAGTAGGAAGGTATTTGATGATAGTTGGGAGAGATGGCAGAGCAAAGTAATGGCTTATTCGAGATAAAGGACTCTATGAATATTTGAAAGCAGAAGGGAAGAGATGAAGGAGGAGAGATTAAAGGTTTGGTAAAGTAGAAGATAAATCCCAAATAAGAGTTCTAAGGAGGCAAAAAAGCAAGAGATCAAGGCAAAGTTGGACTCACTAGCATTAAATCCTCAAGACATCTCTCCCTCTTGATATGTTGAATGTTTTGAGTTTGAAGTTATGTTGGAACGTTCGGAAGGCTTAGGATATTTACAAGGACTTGAAAGTTCCACTCCCTCACTTTTCATTTTATAAAAGAAACAATTAATGGCAAACTGAGGTTTGGGGCCCTTTTCTTCTGGTGCAGTGTAGTTTGACCATCCCCCACACACTTAGCGCAGCCGGCTTTAAGTCATTACCTATGTCATTATTTGCTTAGAGCCTTTCTTCTTCAATGGATCTAAATAGCACACAGCGAGAGCCCACATGTGTGCTTTTAACCCAGCTCCCAGCAACCTGTGTAGTGCCAAACATAGAAACGGAGTCTAATATTTATTAAACGGGTGAATAAAGGAATGAATTAGTGAGTGGCCTCTCCCACAGAAAGCAAACTAGTATCTAGGGAGATAAGGCAAGATTTGCCTTATTCTCTGGAAGTGAATCAGGCAGTTTAACAGGTGCATTACCTCTTTAAAAACCATGTGGTTAAGGACCTGGGGCTTTTCCTGAAAGCATTTCCAGTACCTTAAAAAAATAATCACACATCCCAAAGATATCATCAAAACTAATAGAAGAATCTGTCCTTGAATGCAGATGAGAAGCAAATTTAACTGGAGCGTAAGATGGTATGCAACATATTTATATTGACTTAATGGCAATTTGCTTCTACTTTCCTATCTGTGAAATGGGAATAATGGTTAAGGGGTATTGAGCATAATTAAGATTGCAAAGTACTTCTAGCAGAGTCTGATGCCTTTAGGGTTAACTCTGAGTTTTATTCCATCATTTACTTCCTCTACAACTTAAGTTTCCAACTTTATATACTATTTTTATTATGATGCAATTAGATTACTAAGAGGGCTTATCTTTTATAGCTTTTTTATCTAAAAACCTTACTACTCACCCAAAGCTGATAAGCTTCAAGATTCAGGAGGCAGTATTACATCAAGTGTGGCCCATAAATATCTGCGGGCTGACTAAATAATGTTTTAATATAGGGCACCTGGGTGGCTCAGTCGTTAAGTGTCTGCCTTCGGCTCAGGTCATGATCCCAGAGTCCTGGGATCGAGCCCCGCATCAGGCTCCCTGCTCAGCGGGAAGCCTGCTTCTCCCTCTCCTACTCCCCCTGCTTGTGTTCCTGCTCTTGCTATGTCTCTCTCTGTCAAATAAATAAAAAAAAATAAAAAAATCTTAAAAGTGGCTTCATTTCACCCTCATGAAAAATCTCAGGCTCAGGAAGGCTAAACTACTTGCCCCGCCTCACCCAGCATTGGCAACTCAAGCCCAAGCTTTCTGATGCCTGCCTCTAGTCATTTCGTATATCTGCAGCTGATTCTAGCTCTGATTTCTTTTTCCATCAGGAAATGATGATCAGAAGCCCTCCACAGAATGGTTTCTCATCGTGCTTATGGCAACCATCTGCTTCATCGTGTTAATTTTCACCCTCATCTGTAAAATGTAGGTATTTTTTTTTATTTCCATGTTTCCAATGAGGTCTGAGTATGGAATTTTTACACTTGTGCCCTGCATCCACTAGGGTGCTTGTTACCAGACGGGATTTACAGTGTTTGGTGTCTTCTGTACTGCCTTTCCAAGATGAGTATGGACCGAATTAAAAAGTGAGAAACATCCTTAGGTGATTTATGGAAACCAGACAGAGCACAACACAGCCCCTCAGCCATTACACACCCTTCTTGAATTCGACAGTGTATTCATTGCTGTGAAGCCTTTTACTTTCATGTTCTTTTTACTCCTTTACTGCCTTCCCACTCAGTATTTGGTGTTCTTAGTTGAGCCACTAGCAGACTCCTTCTATAGCTTGGGTAAAGGAAGGCAGCCCCCTAGAGACTGAAATCACCCCAGTGCCTCCCATGGTATGATCTCCAATTAGGAGGTGCCAACTCCTACCCATACTCTTCGTTCACCCAGTCCCTGAGTGGCTGATTGTCCTTTGGTCAAACACAGATTGTAGAAAGGTGATACAGATCTGCTGACCAATCCTCGAGCCTGCAAATGGCCCCATAAGAACTCCTCATCCATTTTGGCATTCAGTAAGGCAAAGTGCCATTTAGGAGGCTTAAGAACATGCTCTGTCTCAGTCCTTTCATAATTTAGAAAATTACTTAGGTTTTAAAGAGCTTCATTATTATAAATGTTATATTCTGTGGGTTGGAGGGTGGCAGTTCAAAGGAGAGGAAAAACAAAGCAAACTCTGTGAGCCAGCACGGTTGGGTAAGGGGCTGGAGCCAGCACTGTAGTTAGTGGTGGGGCACAAGGGCTTACACATCACCCATGTTCAGAAATTAGGCCTGAAAACATGGACCAACATGAAGCAATCACTATCATGTCTTTCTTGGATGATCCGGAAGCCACATCATAGTCCAACTAATATTATAATACAGATATTTGTAATCTTGGTCAATAAAGGTTTTGAATTTATAGAACAGCAAGTCCTGAGATTAACTAGGTCAATTTGTAGAGTAGATACTGAAAGACAAGAAAGGATGCTCTTGCTCACCTAATTTTCTGCTTTACGCTGTTTTCAGAGGTCACTTATGGACCAGGCTGTTTCCACCGGTTCCGGCACCAAAAAATAGTATTAAAGATTTCTTTCTAATCGTCAGCCCTGAGGTAATGTTGAAGGTTCTTATGATGGGTCCTATCTGCCCAGGGTTGGGTCTCCAGGGACTGGTCATCAGGTTACTGGTTTTCCATATTCCAAAGCAGAGTGTCTACCCAGGGTGTGTGTGTGTGGGGGGGGGGCTGGCAGCGACTTTATGTCGCTTTAGTCATTCTGCTCTTTGGATCAATGTTATGTTACATATGTTCATTACTGTCTTGGAGTATTAGAAAGGTCCTGCTCAGTTATAAGTGTCCTCACCAGTCAGACTGGAATTTTTTCTATCAGCCATCTCTTAACTGAGCTTGGGCAGCTCCTTCAATCCCATGAGCCCTGACTTCTTTTTCTATATAGTCAAGGGGCATAGATGAGATGGTCCAATGTCCTGTTTAGCTCTGATGTTTTAAGAACCCGTGTTTCTGCACATGGATACCCTAATCAATAATATTTTTCAGAGGAACTTTTCCTAGGTCCTTAGTATAAAGAACCATAGAGAAGGCAAATGACTTCCCCAAATATGCATTTCCTTAGGCCCTATTTGCCATTCACAGCACTTAGGCTTAACTGAATGCTCACTTACCCATGGCTGCCCAATTGTTCTGGCATCATTTTGTGAAAAAAAATCATCCCTTCCCCAGTGAATTGTCTTGGCATCTTTGTTGAAAATCAGTTATCTATATATGTGTGGGTCTACTTCTGGATTATCTATTTGCTTTCATTGATCTGTTTGCCTATCCTTATGCCAATGCAATCTTGATTACTATCACTTTATTGTGAACCTGGGGATCAGGTTAGTGTAAGGCTTCCAAACAGGATTTTTTAAAAAAAGATTTATTTATTTAAGGGGCACCTGGGTGGCTCAGTTGGTTAAGCATCTGCCTTTGGTTCAGGTCATGATCCCAGAGTCCTGGGATCGAGCCCCGTATTGGGCTCCTCGCTCAGTGGGGATCCTGCTTCTCCTTCTCCCTTTCCTTCTCTCTGCTGCTCTGCCTGCTTGTGCTCTATCAAATAAATAAAATCTTTAAAAAAAAAAGATTTATTTACTTGAGAGAGAGAGCACATGAGCGGGAGGGGGAGAGGGAGCGAGAGAGAGAATCTCAAGCAGACTCCATGCTGTGCACAGAGCCCTACTCGGGGCTCGATCCCAGGACTTTGAGATCAGGACCTGAGCTGAAACCAAGAGTTGGAAGCTCAACCAACTGAGCCACCCAGGTTCCCCCAAACATGATTTTTTCCCAAAGTTGTTTTGGTTATTCTAGGTGTTTTGTTTTGCATTCCCATATAAATTTTAGAGCAACTTTATTAATTTCTACCAGAAAAGCTGCTGGGATCTTGATTAGGATTGTGTTGTATTGTAGGTTAACGTGGGGAGAAGGGACATCTGAAAAATGAGTCTCCCAATCTGTAAACATGACATACTCTACAAACACAAAATATCATCGACCTATTTAGGTTTTAATTTCTCTCAGCAATGTTTTGTGATTTTCAGTGTATAGTTATTATACACTTTGTCAAATCCGTCCTTAAATTAAGTGGTTATTTAGATTAGGGATCAGCAAACTTTCTCTATAAAGAGCCAGGTAGTAAATACCTAACAGCCAAATGGTTTCTCTCAACTATTCAATGCTGCCATTGTGGTGTGAAAGCAGCCATAGACAGTATGCGAATGAACGAGATTGGCTCTGGCCAATAAAACTTTATTTACAAAAACAGGCAATAAGCCAGATTCTACCCACAGGCTGTAGTTTGCAGATCCCTCATGTAGATCAAGCTATTTTCTTAACAAATAGAGTTTTCTAATGAAGTGCTTCATGAATGGATGAATAAACTGGTGATTGTTTGTAGGGCAGTTAAGGGTCAAACACTCACTGAAATGGATCATTTCAATAAGCTGTGACTTTTAGAGTTTTCGATTTGGGTGTTTGGAATAATTATAGACCATAGTAGTTATGAAACTAGTCAGGTAAAGAATGGAGTCAGACAGAAGAACCACTCTGTCCTTACCTCCATCCTGAGTTCTCCTTTATGAGGGAACAGGGGCTTTGCTTTTGTTAACCCATAGCTTTTCTGGAAGAAGAGTGGACTCCAGTGTGAAACCTTGTTTTGGTTTCATCTGAATTTGTGCCGTCAATCCCCCCTTGCTCCAGCATACTCATCCCTGAAAAACTACATTTGATTTTAGCAGCCCACTGAAGTCATTTGTCTTGCCTCTTAGTGGAACATCTTAATGCTGGTATCTAATTTCCCTATAGAGCCCCCAAAGGTTTTCTTTAATATTCTGAAGTTGGTGAAAGAAACTGGCTTAAGAGCTTATTGTATAAGCTTGTGGTTTGTTGTTAATTAAAATCAAGTCATGTGTGCAAAATAACAACTTGGGGTAGAAGGCTGGTTTCAGAATAAGCAAAGAATTAATGTCAGAGCTCAGCACTGCTAGGCTCCTCTTAGACAACTTACTTTCTTCTCACGTTGAGTTTCATGTCAAAAAAGACAAGAGAGAGACCGACAGATATAGCAAGTAGAACTCAGAAAATGAAGTATTGCCCCATAATGCTGTCAGCCCTATGGCCTCAATTCTCCACCTGGGAGAATATGCGAGCAAGGGCAGAGTTGACCACAGCCTCGGCCCCATGTAGCAGTGCCCCAGCCTGTAGCTCTGAAGGTAAAGCCCTTCGGACTCACTCTTGGGGCCTCTGCCTCTGGCTTTGGTTTTGCATCCCACTAGGAAGCCTTTAGTGAGAGGGAAAGGAAACTTTCTGCTTTCAATTACAACCTGTATCTCTGAGCTTGGTGTGGGTACCCAGAGTCCTGGGATTTGGAGGATATCTGCCATCCCTGAGCTCTCATTAAGCAAGTTTTTGCTTTTCCAGACCCAAGTTAGAAATTGTTTTGTAACATTCAAGAGACAGGTACTGGCAGGGAGAGGTGGGGGTGGGGGGAAGACGGAGGGGCAGAAGTTGACATTTATCAATTACAAAGAAGGTATCTTTTTGTTTAAAAAAAAAAAAAAGATGTATCCTGTGTTTTAGATTTGTTAGAGACCAGTTTCCAGCTGTTCCTTATTTCTACAATGGTAGCCAGAGAGGGTTCCTTCCAAAATGAAATATAAACCATTTAAATTCTAGTACCTAAGGCAGAGAGCACATCTGCTCTGTCACCGCATACTCAATGCACAGCAGTGTCTAAAGTACAGTAGGTATTATAGGTATTAAAAAATGTGTTAAATGAGGGGCGCCTGGGTGGCTCTGTCAGTTAAGCATCTGCCTTTGGCTCAGGTCCTGATCTTGGGGTCCTGGGATTGAGCCTGCATTGGGCTCCCTGCTCAGCTCCCTGCTCCCGCTGCCCCCTTCCCCCCACACCGTGTGCACACATGCGCATGCACGCTCTCTTACTCTCTCGAATAAATAAAATCTTTTTAAAAATGTGTTGAATGAGTAAACAAGGTAGAAAAATAGTTCTTGTAGGGGATTTCTGTCACAAAGTTTCTAATTAATAGCATTATATTAGCCCAAATTAGACAAACACGTATCTAAATTTAAGGGGAAACTACAATAAACTGTGAATGAAAAATGGTGGAGCTATTCAATGATGCAGCCCAAGAGTATATATTTTAAAATATTACGTGATGTTACACAGAAAGCAATTTATGAAGCTGACTATCCATTTGCCTTCATTTAACTGTAAAGGTAACTTTGTACCTAGAAAACAAGGCTGGAGGGAAACAGTGGGCTGTGTTTGGGAGATAAGGTGATGGATAGGTTTTCGTTTTCTTCCCATTTTCCCTATTTTCTTAGTGAACATTTACTATTTTTATAAGCAAAATACACTTAAAAAACAATTGTAAAGAAATTCAAGAGAACAAAAAGTGTACTAAAAGACATCTAAGGGAGGATGTTTTGTTTTACAGAAAACTGTTTCCAGTGAAACAGAAACCGAAGTCATAAGTTATGTGGAAGAGCCTGGACTTGAGACCCTGGAAGATTCCGTGTTTTGATTGGCACTGTAACAGTCTCAAAAATGAACTCACACTCACATGCCTCAGTGATAAGAAGAACGGGAACTGTTGTTTCTTGGCTAACAAGAGTTCCTATTTTACTGAACACTCAGTTTAGCTGCAAGGCAATACAGCTGGACAAATCTCTTAAAAGCATGGATGGCTCTTCAAAAACTCCTTGCTCACTCAGGGCGATTGATCAATCTGACCATTCTGCCATGTCTTTTCTTCCCACTCTGCAGGGTACCAACTCCTCACCTGCCAATCTTTGTGATTTACATTACTTGCCTGAAACTTTGTGCAAGAGACAGTTTTTAAGGCTGATGTCAACTGGCAGAGCCCGTTTTATAGCTGAAGCTGCCAATGGTAATACTCAGCTGAAATATCAGCAAGAAAGCATTTTGCACCAGCGTGGAGTTCATTATGAACTTAGATTCGAGGCTCTTTCCTAGAACAAGTGGGAGCCATGGTGCTTTTTTTTCCCCCCTGAGTTCTAGAATACCTTTTCTTTCAAGTAGTGTCTGGGGGGTGGGCGGGCTATCTATGATTTAGGAAGGACGACTTGAGGCAAACTCATTACAAATGTGAAGAGCTAATATATCACTCCATATCAAAGCAGAGAATAGGGTTCTATATTTGAGATTATATTCTTGAAGGCAGCCTTGATATTTGGGAATATACTGAGAAAGGCATTAGGTAGAATTGGGTTGGGAAGGGGACTGCTCAATCAAGAATGAACTTTCTGGAGAGATGTTGGCTTGCACATATTTTGGAGCAACTTGTCGGGTGCTGGTCAAGTAGCTCTGGGTCAATCCTACAAACATCCCATCAAACATCCCAATCTAGACATCCTCTCGACATCCTCCTATAGGAGTCTGCATCTAGATTGGAGGCCTTCTTGATGGGCGATGGGCTATAGGTAGAACCAAGTACATACAGGTGCGTCTCGGGGAGAGAGGAGGTAGGAGAAACAGAACTCGGAAGGACCCCAACAGTGCTGATGGTACCTGGGCCTGGAGTAGGAAGCGTAGGACAGGGAAAGGAGGTCACAGTGTTCCAAACCCCCTGTATGGCAGCACACAGTTTCCAAATATTATGGACTGAATGTTTGTGCCCATCCCCCTCCAATTCATGTTGAAACTCTATACCCCAATGTGATGGTATTAGGAGGTGGGGGTCTTTGAGCGGTGATTAGATCATTGAGGGTGGAGCCCTCATGAAGGGAATTAGTGCTCTTTAAAAGGGACCCCAAGGGGTCTATGTAAAGATATGGGAAGTTGGCATTCTGCAACGAGTACGAGGGCTCTCCTGAGAACCCTGCCATGCTGGCACCTTGAACTGGGAACACCAGACTCCAGAACTGAGAAATAAATTCCTGTTGTTTATAAGTCACCCAGAGTAGGATTCTTTATTATAGGAGCCTGAGCTAAGATGCCAAGGGTGGGAACTATACTAGATACTTCACACACATCATCTCCAATCCTGAGAGGCCCACATCATTTGCATCACTGCATTTTACAGGGGCAATCACTGAAGAAAGTGCACGATGAAGGGTTGACTACCAGGCTCAAGTGAGCCCGGTAATGTAGAGAGGACTGCTGGAAAAAAGTTGAAGCCTGCTTAGAGGTGGGACCAGGAGGGCATGGCCCATGGAGGTGCTGCAATCACTGGCAAAATGTTTGATTATCTGACTGATCCAGAATCTCTGTGAATGGCATTCAAGGACCTGTATTTTTAGTGAACATTCTTAGACATTCTGAAACTTGCCAGCACATTAGAATCACCTGGAGGCATCATTAAAACAGATTGTAGGGCCCCAACATCAGTTTCAGATTGAGTAGGTCTGGGGTAGGGTCTCAGATTCTGCATTTCTAGTAAGTTCCCAGGTGATGCCGATACTTGTTTCCCAGTCACACTTCATGAACAGTAGCCCTGGGTGTTTCTGACGAATACCAAAATTTGAAAACCAACTGTTGAAGGAGTAAGTGACGGAAAAGTCCTGCCCCAAATTGCCACTTTTTGGGCTTATCGCTCCTTGTCTGATGTCTTTCATAACCAGAGCCTGGAAACCTAGGTTTATGGCCACTGCCTCTGCTAGGAGGCTGCAAGAGAAAGAAGCTGCCCCCAGTTTGGCTGCGTCTTCATTGTTGGGTGTGGTGTTCCACATCAGAGATGCCTCCCTCAACCTCAGCGGCCAGCCGTCACCGTACTGAACCAGTACAACCATCTGGATCTTTGTCTATGTGTTTCAGGAGCAACACAGTGTAGACCATGTGGTCTCGCCAGTGCATTATGACCTTCCTCTTCCTCACTGCTCAGCTCCTACCGATTTTTTGGAAACCTAAATCCCATGTCTCCTCTGTGAAGCCTTCAAAAACAGTTTGGTTGATCCTGCCTCTGGGTTTTCATTCTGGGCTTTGCCCCTCTCCCGGAGCTATTGCATTGTAGGATATACCATTCACAGTTTGGATGTCTCCCCAAACTGTGTGCTCCAGGAGGATGGGGCTCATGTGAAATTCATCCTTTTATCTATGGTGTCTAGGACCACTGCACCCTTTAAACCCTCTTTCAACCCTAGCACAGGCCCTTGCATGTAGTTGGAACCGAGGGATATTTGGCAGAGATCACCAAGGCCTATAATAATATCATGGAAAGGAAGACAGGTGTCTAATGAGAACATGATTGGAAATAACCAGGACACACATGTGCGCCTGACCATCTGGCTAGTGTACCCCAGTCCTTTTCTGCTGATGATGTGGCTAGGTGGTGACGTATAAACACTGTATAAAAGGAGTTAGGCTTTGGATGTGGCATGCTTTGAGTGGCCTGTCCAGTTTTCACTAGCCTTGTCATGACAAATCAGAGTGTGAACACTCCCTTAACAGTAAATACCCTCGTCAACAGGTTGATTACACTTGGCACCCACCTCTTTCCATCTCCCACCAGGACAGGAGAGAGGGCCAGCTGTCTCCCAAAGAGCCTTCAGTCGCATGCTCAGAACAAACTGTGCTTCTCTAAGACATCCTTTCCAATAAGGATTTTAGTCCAATGTCTTTCTTTGGCAGTTGGAATTCTCTGAGCGCAGCATAGGGAAAGTGCTGGGGAGCCTGGAGGGGAAGTCAGTGTGCCAACAGCACAGCCATCTGAGCCTTACTGAAATGCCTCAAGGCCTCAAGCTATTTATGCAGGCTGGGCAAGAATTCCACTTGGGCAAAGAACATCCTGATTAAAAAATCCAAACGTTTTCATGGTGAGACTTGTATGTGTCAGGACCATCTGTTGGTGGAATTAATAAACCTTAGGTGCTAATTTGTTAAAGAAAAAGTAGGTGTCTAGAAGCAAGAACAGAGAACTGAAAACAATCTTTGGTGGCACGAGGCAAGGTGAAAAACCTAATTAGAACAGGACTTGGTGTTAGCCCAAGGATCTTTGTGACAATGACCGTGTAGCTATTCCTGCCTCCACACCCTGCAAATCAAGTTCCAGGACACAAACTTTTTGAAAGCCATTTTTCAAAGATTATATTGAACCAGAAGACAATCTTATCTTTTTGCCAGTAGCCCTCTGTTTTAGGTAATACATGTGAATGTAAATTCACTTCAGAACAAGAACTGTTTCACACAGATGACGGTGAATTGTCTAAGTCCGCAAATCGAACAGGAGTACACTTCTCATTCCCCGCCCCCATCATCGTCTTTATCATCTCTCAGCTAGGACCATTACAACTCAACTAAAATCCTGGCCTCCAGTATGGTCTTTCTTGGAAGGATCTCCGTAAAAGGCACATCTGCCTCCATCACCCCTGTCCAAGGCCCTCAGATAACTCTATCACCTTCAAGTTAAAGCTCCTGTCAACGCTAAGGCCCCTGGGACATGGCTCCTCAGTAGCTCGCCAGCCACAGTCCCAAGGAGCACCCCTCCAAAACCAACACCACACTCTCTCAACCCTCCATGCCTCTGCGTAAGCTTTCTCCTGTGGAAAAAGCCTTTTCAATCTTTTTCTTCATCAGTTGACTGTCATCTTCTAAACTTTAGTCCTTTGCCACCAGGAAAACTCTGTATTCCCCAGGTAACTTCGTTTTGATTCTATTTTATCACTTACTGTATTATTTAAAATTTTTTGGTCTCATTTAAAGTTGAGACATGTTGAAGTCAAGAACAATGTACTTAACCACTGAGTTGGAACTGGCTGAATTTAGCTGGACAACGAAGAACAAAGTGAATTTCTCAAAAGTGTACCAGAAAAAGCTACATATATTCAATTTAGCTCTAAAGAATGAAGCTCGAATGGGTAGATTCATCTATTAAAGCTGTACAGCGACAGCCAGAAACTAGACCATCACCAAAGCTTAAAAATGAAGTAATAAGAACTCACAGTTGTTGTGGCTCTCCTTCCCGAAATGCCTCTCTCCACCTCACCAGCCGCTCAGCCCTTGGGTTCCCTGGAGCTCCCGCTGAACTTCGGGAACCGGTGCGACCCATTTGGCTCTCGATAAATGAGTGGCAGGTGGAACAAAATTAGCCCACGTGGCCCGTGCGCGTTATTTTAAAGTTCTGGTGGACCCTCTTCACCATGAAGGTGTGTTATCAGGTCAGTTTCATTCATTAAAACTAAAAGCAAAGTGCTGTCCCTGCCAGGTGAGAAAATGAAAGAAGACGTAAACCTGAGAAGGGGCGTGGGGAATCGCAGGAAAGAAGTCAACAGTGAAGTACTGGTGTCATAGTTCAAATGTCAGCACATTTCTTCTTAAAGAGCTAGATAGAAAATATCTTCAGCTGTGAGGGCCATCTGTTCCCCGCTGCAACCGCTCGGTTCTGCCACGACAGCGCAAAAGCAGCCACAGACAGTGTATAAATGAGAGTGGCTGTGTTCCAATAAATCTTTATTTACAAAAACCAGGCAATGAGCCAGGTTTGGCCTGTGGGCCAATATTTATCTGTACGTAGCTTAATGGATCCAAAATGTTACATTTGAGTGTGCTGTTTCTTTCTCTCTTTTTTTTTAAGCAAAGCAACCAATTTGAGAAATATGTTTAATCAATAAAAACCATTCTATGGTGGAGGGGGGCACCTCAGTGGTGCAGTCGGTTGAGGGTCCAGCTCTTGGTTTTGGCTCAGGCCGTGATCTCAGGGTTGTGAGATCAAGCCCCTGCGTAGGCTCTGCGCTCAGCATGGAAGATTCTCTCTCTCTCTCCCTCTGCCCCTCCCTGCCACTCTCTCTCTCTCTCTCAATCAATCAATCTTTAAAAAAAATCTTTCTATGGGGGGAGGTGGTGGTGAAAAAATATGTTGTGTTTGACTGAACTTAAGCTTGTTATGAGTTGGTTTTGCAAGAAACAAGGGTACAGAATTCTGTTCATACTTTTATCTGTTCACATGTTTTATACCATTTGCAAATAAGTGTTTCTGTCACCTCCAGTGAACCCTGAAGAGGGAAGCCTTAATCTGATTTCTGTGGTTTTCCCGTGCCCAGCACAGTGCTCAACACATAGAAAGCAGTCAACATCTTAACTGTTGACAAACAAAAGAGGAATGACTGGGCCAATTCAAACTCTGTTATTTGGTCTCAGATATTTGGTTCTAAAGAATGATAAACGGTACACCAACCACATAAATTTTTTTTTCAACTAGTTCTGTTATAGTTATGTTCTGAGCAACAAGCCCATTTTTATAACCCTTCAAAACATTTCTGGAATCCCCCTCCACACCTCAGAGCCATGGACCTTTAGAGATTTGATAACACATCGGCAAGGTCCTGGAATTCCCCCCCCCTTTTTTATTATGTTATGTTAATCACCATACATTACATCATTATTTTTTGATGTAGTGTTCCATGATACACCCAGTGCTCCATGCAGAACGTGCCCTCTTTAATACCCATCAGCAGGCTAACCCATCCCCCCACCCCCCTCCCCTTTAGAACCCTCAGTTTGTTTTTCAGAGTCCATAGTCTCATGGTTCATCTTTTTGCATTAGAAATTAATTACCTCAGGAGGATGGGTTAGCCTGGTGATGGGTATTGAGGAGGGCACGTTCTGCATGGAGCACTGGGTGTTATGCACAAACAATGAATCATGGGACACTATATCTAAAACTAATGATGTAATGTATGGGGATTAACATAACAATAAAAAAATTAAAAAAAAAAAAAAAAAAAAAAGAAATTAATTACCTCAAAGAGGAGGAATCCTCCCTGCATGAGGTTGCCAGACTTAGCAAATAAAAAATAGATGAAGCCCAGTTAAATTTGTATTTCAGATAAATTTTGCATGGGACATACACTATAAAATTATTGATTTTTTAAAAATCTGAAATCCAAGTTTAACTTGGATTTCCGTATTTTATCTGGTAACTCGGATCTTGCAGGATAGCCTGTTTGAAAAATAGCTCTGAGAATGCTTGAAGTCCAGTATAACAAACAAGCAAAAAACACCATTTGCAGTAAAAAAAATAATAGCCAAACTGGGCTGCTTTGGAGCAGAGAAGTAACCACACCTGAGGTTTATGAGGTTTTTCTGCAGGAATCCTATACCTGGGATCTTGGCTTAAACCTCTGGTCACTTTTTAACAACCCACATTCAACTTCCTGGGAGGCTCACCACCTTATTTCCTTTTTGTTGCCGTATGGCAACCAAATCTGTCTATGTTCCTACCTACCTACCTAGATATCTAATGTTTTGGACTGGACTTGCCTGGAGTCAGTCTACCAGCATCTCAACTCCTGGTTTCCCCTTTCAGCGGCGTGACCTGGGACATACTGCTAAACCTCTTAGTCTTGGCTCCCCACGTGTCAAATATGAATAATGAATAGTACTCAACCACCAGGTTCATTTGCACAGAATCGATGTCAGCTAGTATTCTCATTACATTTTTCCATATTGTGACAAAGTGCCAGGACTGGTCCCTTGGCTTTCCCCCCTACCAGGGGACTCCAAGGCAGGTGACTTCACACTAGCCTCGGGGGAAGGGAGGGTTTCCATCTCCTTCATTCTGTGGCCCTCGTGGGGTCTCTCTGCCACAGCACTCCCTTGTGCTAGAACAGTGCCTGGTACACAGAGGGTGGTCACTAGTCCCTTCCTGAATAACTGACTGGAACCCACTTCAGGGACCTGCTGCTCCAAACGGCTGTGCTGAGTCTGCTCGTCCTTCACAACTTCTTCACCTCCCACATCTCAGCCTCCGACGTGCTCTGCTTGGACCTCACCATTTCCCTCTTGCCCACTCCGTGTCCTGACTGCTTTCCACGTGCATTTAAGACACGATCTCCTTATTCCCTCTTGTTCTTTCTCTCAGGAAAGACTTATTTCTAGGTGTTGAAATGCACTGAATTAAGAGTTCTAATTTCTAGTCCTGACTTTCTAATCATCTGTGTTACTTTGGGCTTGTAGTACCATCTCCTTACCTCCATTTCCTAAATGAAAAAGGAATAAAACTGGCGTCTCCTGCTTCTTAGTGTGAAGAGCACTTTGAAAACGATAAAAACAAATTAAGCTATTACTCTTTGTTAGTTAATATCCAAGACATACATATTTCCTGGTAGAGTTTGTGCTGTTTGTTACAAGTGGTAAGAAGATGTAGCGAAAGACCCATGTACAGCTACTGGGACTACCTCATTAAGTTACCCAAGCCTTGCAGACTCCAGACATTCAGATCTCTTATATGGTTGGTCTTTAAAAAAAAAAAAATACTCTCTCTCAGTATGGTCTTTATTACTAGAGCTCTGCTAATCTACAACTGACCATAACTGTTGGTGATAAAGGACAGAGGATGAGTTTGTTTAAATTGTGAGCTCTCTTGAGTATTGCAGTTTACACTTGAGTTGTGGGATTGGAACATTTAATCTTCATGGGCCATTTAGCATGAGGGGTAAAGGAAAGGGGCTTCCTTTTGGACTGGCATATGGTAATCACACCCTGCCAGGAGGGCAGGGGCTGAGCAAATCAGTCCCCGTGGTGCCAGAGACTCTTCCCCTTGTAGCTTTGTTCGTGTCAGAGGAGGGGGGGCGAATACAGCCCTGGTACTTGGGAAGTACAGTCAAGAATCACAAGCAGACTCTAACCCTAAGATGTTCTCTGTGTACTGGGAAGAAGACATGAACACAAATGATTTAAATACCAGCTAATGGGGGTGCCTGGGTGGCTCAGTCGGTTAAGCGGCTGCCTTCAGCTCGGGTCATGATCTCAGGGTCCTGGGATCGAGCCCCGCATTGGGCTCCCTGCTCAGTGGGGAGTCTGCTTCTCCCTCTCCCTCTGCTGCGCCCCCTGCTTGTGCTCTCTTGCTCCTGCACACACTCTCTCTCTCTCAAATAAATAAGTAAATAAATAAATAAATACCAGCTAATGGGATGATAGACACGTGTGGGTCCTGATGAGGTGTCCTGGAAGTCAAATGAGAGGTCAGTACCAGATGGAGAAACTGAGGAAGCCTTTGTAGAAAAGCTGGCATCTGCATGAGGACCCAACTACTTAAATTCTTTTATAAATATTAATATTATTAAATATTTTTATTTTATTGTGTTATTTACATAACTATATTAAGACATGAAAATATTTAAATAAAAGGTGATAATGGACATGTGTGTTGAGTTCAACTTATTTTGGCTATGGGAAGCATCAACATTCTTAGTCTGGTTTTTGTGACTATCTCAGTCACTTGGGAAAAAGAACAGTGACTGATCTATAAAATAGTTGCTAATGTTTAGAGAGCTATGCATTTAGAACTTTACAAGCCTTACCCTATATAATAAGTATCAATTGTCAGAATGCATTCCAGGCGGTCAGACTCCAGAATCCATATTCTTAGACACTGTATTAAGCTGCCTGTGTAAGGTCCAGGGTCTCTCATTTTTGACGGAGTAATTTTGGGTGTGCCTAGAAATGGAACAAGTCTTTCATTGTAAAAGGCTTGCTTCTCACTGTGGTTGGCCAGAGAATTGTTTTAATTGTAACAACAGGAAAATACAGTCAATTCTTTTATCTATGTTAATGGAGAAGAGTGGCATGGATAATCCAATACAGTGTATAGAAATCACCTGATGGTGATTACATTACACCAAATTACTTTAAAAATTACATGACATTTTAGTAGCTAATTATGTACTATTTATGTACTTTTTATAATTCATCACTCAGCATTCAATGTTCTTTCAGTATATTTTGCAGAAAGGTAAGGGTGGTGGGAGAGACTGGGAAAAGGTTAATCATGATTGAACATTGCTTCCCGGATGTAAATAACCAAAAATCTGATGGTAGGAATAAATTAGTCATTCTATCTTCAGATAAAAAGCTATGGAAGCTCCCATCTCACAGGCTGGAAGAATTCTGAGCTCACCTGAGAATTGAAATTTATCATTCATGTCTTCTGCCTCCATGCAAAGATGCTGTTTTGTACATAGAGTGTTTGAGCTCTGTAAAAACTCAGGACCACTGAGAGAATCCAATTATCTGGCAAAATAGAATTTCCTTTTAAACAGTTAAATCACAGGTGGATCAGGTGGATTACATACACAAAAAGAAGGTAAGAGTAAGCACTTCAAACAGTTAAATGACCAAAGCAAATAGGCCCCTTCCTAGTGCTCTTGCTTCAGAGTCACTGTCCCAAGTAGGAATATATTCCATCGAGTGTAGTATTTGGGATCAGGGCCCGGGGAAGTCCCTTGGATAGCTAAGCATAGAATGTGTGTTGCTTAGATCTTCCTAGTATCTATTATCTCATCTCATGGGAATAACATCTCAATTTTCCTTTAACAAGCTATCCTTTTGCTATGAGTGCAGGTTTGGCGTGATCAAGGATATGGAGCAGAGTAGCATCAAAATTATAAACAAAGCCAATTCATTTCCAGAAAAGCACTTGGAATAGAGTTTCCAAAGTTCCTGCAGTCTGGATTCTTAGAGTAGCCTCGTTCTTATTCTCACCAACGCGTGGCCATTCAGCGTTTCCTCAGCTCGTGTGACCTAATCTGTGTCATTCCTTTTCGTTTGCTCAGTTTAGCTCAATTTTGTTTTCTGTTGCTTGCAACCAGTGATCCCAACCTGCAACCACCACGGAAGCTAACAAATCAGACGCGTGTGGGTGAAGGTGCCTACCATGCACTTTCTAAAATACCTTCAGCTCAATTAGACTCAGCTAATCCAGGTCTTCATTTATCAGATGATGAAACAGAGAGATACAAAGGACTTTTTCAAAGCATAAAGTTTGAAGCCAGGCCTTCTAATGCTTTCCAGCACCTAACAAAAACAGTGACACAGTCTTCTCTGGTTGGGTCCACTGTGGCACACAGGCAGGCAACTGATGCAAAATGCTACTTCAAAGACCCCTTCAATGAATTAATCAATGATTATTTATTGCAAGGCACTGTGCTAGGCACTATGGAGAGTACATGGAAGATAAGACCAAAGTCCCTGCCCTCAAGGAGCTTACAATCTAGTTGGGAAGACAAGGCATAAGTACAAGGAAAATTAAGTAACAATACAGGAGTTAAGTTAAAATGCAAGATAACAGTACAAGAGATTTCCAAAAGTAGTACCTGATTAATTACTAAATGAGTGGTATTGACAGGGCTTGCAGCTAATTCAGAGGAAGGACATCCTAAAGGGCTGAAGTGTGGGAAGACTTCACAGAGAGCTGGAGCTGGAGCTACCCTGGGACGGTCGGGAATTGGGTGAGAAAGAAGAGTGGGGAGGGCATGTCAGGAAGGGTCAGCTTTATGATCAAAAGGCACAGAGGTGAGACCAAAAGCAAGCAATGTTTAGGGGCCAGTGAGGGCTCAGTGTAGCTGGGTACAAAGTTACATTATTAGATTAAGAAGGGCCTTAAACGATCAAGTTTAGATTTTATCCTTTTAGCAATGGGGTGGAGGAAACCCTAAAACAACAGATATCCCTAGGTTAAACATACAAAAGACTTAGCTAATCAAGAGGAAATATTAAAGTTTGATCTTCAGGATATTTATTTGTGGATTTCGACCCTCTGTGCTTCCAAAGAGGATTTGAAATGGTGTCTCCAGGGTTGTCAACTGCAAAGGAATAGCTCTGGGTCATCTAGCTTTTGATCATGGCCAGAGACTTTTGAGTCCCTCTATCGTCTCAAATTATAACGAGCACAAGGGTGAGCTAACAAATTCCCTGACAGGCAGGCAGGAAAAATGCTCCCAAAAGACAAGTATCTTTACAAATGACAGAATATTTATTAACAATACCTTTAAAAAAAGATTACATATGCTAGATCACTGGTAAATATCATTTACACTGGGGTTGGGAACTACCTGGGGTGTCATTTTTTTTCATTCATTTTATTGTTTTGTTGATTTTTTTTGCGTGTGTGATTTTAAGTTCTGTTTTATTTTAACAAAGAAGTAACCATATCAAACTAAGAGAGGAACACAGCTTGAAATACTGACAATATTTTTTCTGGTCACCGCCCTAGTTTTTACACAAGTGGAATCCTGATTATGACTTTATTGGATAAATATGGCTAGAAGGTTGAAAAGTTAACTTATGTTATTTGTAAGCAAAAATAATGAATTACAGGCAAATTTGATCTCTCTGAGAAAGAAGAAAAGGTGGCAGAGTGTTTACATGTGAAAATTTTTATAGAAAATTTCATTGCCTTTTATATGCACTGTTCCACAAGTGTCAGCTTACAAAACCTCCCCCATTATAACAAATAGTTCTTTTCAAAAGAATATTTTTTTTGATATTGTCATTTTCCAATGTGTGATTTTAAGACTTAGAAGGTAAAGCTTATAAAGCAACTAAGCTACCTACTGCAAAACAGGATAATCATCAAGATAACATACAGTTATACTAAAGATCTTTTATCGTGTCATGAAAAAATTCTTTGCAGCAACTATTTGCTGAAATAGGAGAAATTTCCCAAATTCCATACATGATTTTAATTCAAAAGAAGGGCTCTATTATTAAAGACATACACATATATAAAGAAATAATGACTCCATCAACAGAGAATTACCTTTTTAAAAATCGTACATTCAAGACAGATACATTTAAAGATAGTAAAATTATCTTTTATCCTTTGAAAGACTTGGTTGACTATAGTCACTTTTGGCCTATGTTACTACTGGATATGTAACTTCAAATTTAATGTCTAAGATAATGCTACTACAAAGACAATGCTAACTTAGTTGAGTGAAAAGAAAGTCTTACTGTACAATGCTAAATTCAGGGATGGGAATATTGCACAAGGTACCTCTTGGGCAGTTAGTTTAGGTTTTGAATTTGCAGCCATTCCTGAAACCATCTTGAGTTGTGTTGAACAACAAAATTCACAACAGGGTGGGAAAATATATTGTACATGTCAAAAGGACTTGATTCAATGCATTAACCATCCAAAGAGTCATTTACATACAGTAGCCTTGAGTTACAGACCAAATCTTCAGCTCTTCTGTCACTGAATCCTTGTAAAACTGTACAAGTAATGTGTAATTTGTTTACCAAGACGAGTTTCAAACTCTTTCTCTAAAGGAAATATTCTCAAATAATAATTGTATGATTGTGTTGCCCATAGCATTTTACAGCAGAGGAAAAAAATTAATATCTACATTTCATGTTAACTTTAAAAAATTCTATAAAACACTAAATATATAATAAAAAATATGCATATAAGGACATATGTAAACTGCTTTGGTAACATCATATTACAGATGTCTTCAGTGCATTGCAGAGTTTCCAAAGAAACTTCAGACAAAGCTAGATTTGCTTTGAGGAAGTACTGTATAATGCCATTCCTAAAGAAGCAAAAAACATTTTTTTTCCAGTAATAAGATGTACTTGAACAACAATATTACTTAGTACTGGGTGTCTTCAAAACAACTAGCTAAATGTTGCTTATATTATAAACAGCAAGTCCTTTAGATAACTTTTGTCATAAACTGGACCTAGCTGTGAGGGAAATCATGATTGTGCTGATGGCCGACAGCGTACATGCATTTGAAGTGGAAGGTCCGGCTCCTCTTGCATAGGCATCTGAAAAGAGAGAATAAATTCACTCAATATCGCTTCATCCTGGCTACAGAGGAAAACAAGGCCACGGGTTTTTAGGCAACAGCAGAACCAGCCAGATCCTACCGGAAAGAGCAATTTCCTAATGACTTTTTAAGTCATTAAGTTTTAAGTTCTATGACTTAAAACTTTTTCTACTTTTTAAGTTCTATGACTACCTAGCCAGGAACCTAAGAGTAGGTTATGGGACGTCTCTGGACCTCCGTTGATGCATCTGCAAAATGAGGATTCTACATCTAATTTGAGAAGAAACTTCAATATTACTAATAACTACTAATAAGTATTATATCAATGATGCAGCAAAATATAAGTTGCTGTTCCCTTTTTAACTCTACCTTTGTGTTGGGCACAGAGCCACGGGACACTTGATTCTTACAAAAACTGTAAGCACATCTGGTATTGTTATTACATTATTAAACAGATGAGGAAATTAGGGCCCAGAGAAGTAAGATAACTTGTCTAAGATCAACCAGTTAGTAAATAGCTGAATTGGGATTCAAACCCATGTCTGCCTAAATATGTCCCTTTTCCCCCAACAAAATAATCTCAATATTTTTAAATAAAACCTTTTCTTAGAGGTCTTACATTTTTCATAGTAACAGATTACCAACTGTTGTTTGAGGTTTCTCCAAGATTTTAAGATCTCTGACCAACAGAATGGGCAATCTTTTGAGGGAGAGAACATGGTTTTTTTTCCACAATTACATGCTTATCATTTAATATCAATTAATTATACCAATATAATTGCTTAAGATTTGTTTTTATAATGAATTAAACCAAGAATCACCAATCTAAAAAAAACAAACAATCCTTACAATGGTAAGAAAGTATGAAGTCAGATTTCAACAGAGTGAGATAAATTAACCCCCAAACAAACCCCAATCTTGTGTTCTTGTTGCTTGGTGATTACTTCCACATCTCTGGTTCCACATCTCTGGTTCCTTTCAACAGAATTTAGAGCCCTTGCCTTAGTGGGGTATAGAATCCAATTCTCCCCAGTTTTTTTAAAAGACAAAAACTCTGGGGCACCTGGGAGGCTCAGTCAGTTAAGCAATGGACTCTTGATTTCAGCTCAGATCATGATCTCAGGGTTGTGAGATTGAGCCCTGAGCCCCGTGTTAAGTTCTGCAGTGGGCGTGGAGCCTGCTCAAGATTCTCTCTCTACCACATCAAAAACTAATGATGTAATGTATGGTGATTAAAATAACAATAAAAAAAAAAAAAAGATTCTCTCTCTACTTCTGCTTCTGCCCTCCCCTACCTCTAAAAAAATAAATAAATAAAAGACAAAAATGCCTTCAGTGTTTGTGTGAAAAAAAAGGTGCAGTAAATATAAACTCCATCTGGAAATTGGCAAATCACCCCTGAGCTGGGAGCATGGCTTGCTGCAGCCTCTGTCCCCAGGAGGTCTTGTTCTATTTGTCAATGTTAGCAAATTCTTACTCAGGGAGAGGGTGAAATGACCAATGAACATTTCCTTTTCTGGTCAGAAGCATCCACATTTTACAGATGCAGTTTAAAATTGCTTAGTGGATGCTTTACTATAACTCGATATCAGCAAGACATACTAGACCCTTTCCTCATCTGAAAAATAATGTGATGGACACTAAGCAGAGTGTCTGAAACTCAGGATGGTGTGCCCATGATTTAAAATATCATGTCTTCACTGATGGCTTGAAAATTTCTATCTCCAGCCCCTTATCTTGAGACAGTTAAACGCAAAGGCCAATGAAAATCTACACTTAAGTATCTGGCTGCAATCTTTTTTTTTTTTTTATTGTGGTAAAATACATGTAACATAAAAGTTACCATTTTAACTACTTGAAAGTGTACGATTCAGTGGCATGAGGTATACTCCAACGTTGTTCAACCAGCACCACTATCTAGTCCAGAATTTTTTCATCACCCGAAATGGAAACCCAGTACCCATTATGCTGCAATTCATACCACTGGCCAGACACTACCAGTCACTAATCTGATTTCTGTCTCTATGGATTTGCCTTTTCTGTTTTTTTTTTAAAATAAATGAAACCATGTAATAAAAAATAATACTCTGCTGAGATAGTTGCAAACATAGTATTTCAAAAACAAGATTGAATATATTTGCTCAAAAAAGAATATTCTCACACTGTTGTCTTTGTAAACAAAGATCATCTTGACTATATATAGACATGTGTATTTAATAACATGTTACATACACACATTCAAAATTAATAGTGTCAAGTTCAAAATATTTTCAGCCACAGACATAGAGTTACATTGTTTTGCTAAAGACAAATCGCTACAGCATTTTAAAGAACGCTTTGCTTTCTTCTGACTTGAGTCATGCTTTTAACTTTCTGAGCTATAATTTTACAGTTACTGTAGATGCAAACCACACATGTCCACATGGGAAAACCTGTGTGACAGATGTGGGGCTGCTTTAATCTGATTTTTGATTGGCAACTGATTAAATCAGTCAAAACTAGTCAAATTGTTTTTTATTGAAGCTGTCCATGATGAGCGAACATCAGTTGTCTGATGAAAGGGGACAGTACTGCCCATTTTTGTAGAAGCCTTTCTTTGTGGGCTTCACTTTGTCTAAACCTGGACTCACTGGGAAGACTTAGGAGATCCAGCAGGCAGGGGGAGGGGAGGAAAAAGACACTCTTACTTGATATCTTTGGAATTCGAATTTGTTCACTGCTGCTGCCGTCTCCACCATCACTGAATGGCTTAATTTCTATTATATAATCTTCATCAAAAGGCAAAGAAAGCTCCACTGATGTTTTATTTGTCTCAATGACAGATGTGCTGCTTTGTCTGTTCCATCTGTACAAGACCTGCCAATACAGAAAGAACAGGTGTCACCTGCTGTCCTCATAAAGACCCCAAAGATGGAGCATTCATCTGGGCACCAGCAAAATGTGGGGACGCTGAGGCTGTCAGGCTGCCCACACACACTGGGGAGCCTCATTTATAGTAAGGGGCACATCTGCACCCACTGTTTCCTTATGAGGACACTGCAGCATGGGGACAGGGGTAACAGCAGTCAACCAACGTGCCATGTGGCCTCACATAACCTCTGGAAGGCGCAGGTAACACACCTGGAAGACAAATTCCTCTTGGAGGGCATACAGAGCTCAGTTACACATGAGGGGCTTTGGCATCAGAATCAACTTGGCCACTGTGGGACTATAGTCCTCTTTACAACCTGAGCTTCATTTTCCTCATCTGTGGATGAGGAAACGATGACACCCACCTTTCTGGGGTGCTTTCAAGAGTGCATAAGGATTGTGTATAAGTGAAGGACTTGGCTCAAAGGAAGCATGTTTACGACAGCTTAAAGGGAATGAGAGATAAACAAACATCGTTGGCAAAGGTGAGAAGCACAAGGTAGGCATCATACATTATTATTATTGTATGAATAATCTGGAGATTATTCATACAATATGAATGAATCCTCTGCGGAAAGCACATTTCAGCCCAGGGAGATGATCTCCGAAAGGCAAGGCAAGGGTAGAAACCCCCTTTTCCTCCCCCTGGCGACCCCTTTCTGAGCTATGTAGAAAATAGGGGATATTCTGTGGTGATCACTGTCACTCCAGAATTGTCTATAGCTTCAATAGTCCCACTCGTGTTTCCCTCCTTGGCCTCCCCTGGATAGGAGTCTGGGTTGGTGGCTCATTTGATGAGGTTCCCAACTAGGTCTCCTGAAAACACATCCCCCTGCCAGGAATTGCCTACTCTGATTGCCACCAACTCCAACCAGAAACAAAATCTAAAAGCCTGGACAAGCGCATCTTCCCTTTTGGATATAACAACTGTGATGATAACTGTCCCACAAACACTTTCTGATGTTGACTGTGACCTAGGCACCTTAATGATATCGTCATGTTGAACTGTCACAACAATTGGTCAACACAGGCATTATTATTCCTTGCCACAGATCAGAAAACAGAGGCTGGATGAGGTCACAGAGCTGGTAAGTGGCAAGGTGAGAACTCCTAAATCATGATCCTCCAATACCGCCAGTTTCTCCTGGTAGTGAGAAACAGAGGGGTGGGTGATCAGTGTTCTCTGTCCTGGCTGTGTGGTAGGAGAACATGGGGAACGTGTAAAAAAATACTGACACCCTAGCCCAGTGCTTCTCAAGGCGGGTGGAGGGTTGGGGGGCTGGAGGGGCAATTTTGCTCCTCTCCCGGGGTGGGGGGGCATTTGGCAATGTCTGCAGACATTTTTGGTTGTCACAACAGGTGCTACTGTTTACTGGGTGGGGGGCCAGGGATGCTGCAAAACATCCTACAATGCAGAGGACATTCCCTACACTGAGAGTTCTCCAGCCCAAACTGGCCAAAGTGAAGAGGCTCAGAAAGCCTGCTATGGCCCCACTCCAGAGTTAGACTCCACGGAGGTGAGGCTGAGGCTGCGATACTTAAAAAAAGAGTTGACGTGATGTTAATGTGGCTGGAAATCCTGGATTAGATCAAGGATCTAACCTGTGTATCAGAATTGCCTGAAGGGCTTGTTCAAACACAGATCACTGGACCCCACCCTGGAGTTTCTGACTTAGTGGGTCTGAGGTTGGACCTGAAAATCTCCATTTTTAACAAGTTCTCAGATAATGCCATGGCCTCTGGTCCAGGAACAGCACTTTGAGACCCTTAAGATTAGCTCACATTTCAAAATTCTGATCTGCTGAAGTTAGAGACATAAGGCCATTCCACTATTGCAATAAAAACCAAACACACATAAAATTCAAAAAATTCCCTTAAAATGGTATAGATCCCAATTGTTCCCTGGCATTTCATCACCTTAATTTATATCTCTCTAATACAAGGTGGAAAACACAATTTCCTTAAGGTGGAAAGATTCATAAGCGCCCCCCTTCCTTCTCCGGAGCATCAGTTGTATCCAGCTCGGCGTCCCCTTGTTAATGATCAGGCTCAAATAAATCCTCAGGCACATTCAGGAGTGTCAAAGCGTCTCATCATGGCCCTTCAGGAACATGGGCTGGCTGATGGGATGCAAGGGCACATCTGGCTTTGAGGAATAAATTGCTTCTTTGATTTACCTCTGGTCCTTGCCAAAGCACAGAGAATTTAACCAGTTTCAAATATAAATCCAAAAGAAACACTTCCAGGAAAAAACAGCCCTGTTATCAGCACGGCTTATCAGTCTTGTAATATTAGGGACTGCACTGGAACCTAAATAAAAGCCTGTAAAACCTTTATTTACACCAAACACTCGGTTCAGCTGACTGATTTGAAGGCTGTGCTTGCATTTCATATAATCCAGGGTGGAAGACAGGGGGAAAGAGTGGATTCATGGGAGTAATGATAACAGTAGCAAACATGATTCAATGCTTACTTTGTGTTTGAACACTGTATGTTCTTTTTTTTTTAATGAAAAATAAGAGAAGTTTAATTTTTGTTCTTATCACATTAGACAGTGTCAGCAACCTGAAATTACTTCAGTTGTAGTCCATTTTTCAATGTCTGGGTGAAACATCAAAGTGGAGATTTGTCCTAAGTTATCAAAGATGACAAGTTTTGCCTTGGGAATCAGTAAGAGTTGCTGAAATGGAGCCATTGGATCTCTGATTTTCTCACCAGATGTAGATCAATATATGAAGTGTCCAGACCGTCAGTACCCAAAAAGAAAGTGAAGTCACAGCCTCCCAAAGGTGTGATTTCCTTGGACTTCAGTGACCCTTTGGGGATGGTCCTTAGTGCATAGTTCTGTGCTTCTGTTCTTACAGAACAGCTATGGTCCATGGATATTTTAAATCACTGAGACATTCCCGTCATCAAGGTTAACAATAGAGCTCTCAGCTACTTTCCCTCAAACTGCATTTTCTCTGCTCCTTGTCCTTCATTGGATGTCCTTGTATACTACAACAAACAACATTTAGGTGTGTACGTTCTATGGCTGTTCCCACTCTTTGGCTACAACCATCACAGTGATCTGGCTTTCGAGACCACCACACCAGGGAGAAAGATGAGGCAGTGATTGGTAGCAGAGCACCTAATTTGTGTTATTTTGACCTGTGCTTCGATTCAAAACACTATCTATAGAACCTGGCAGGGAACCTCTCCCCACTTCACCGACACAGACATAGACTCGGCGCCTGGAGATGTCCTCCTCACAAGCAACGAGTGCTCTGTCACCACCTTCTACCATGTTATGGGATGCCTGGGCTCTTTGACCCTGGGGAGCTGCATTGTGGCTTTGGAGGAATCTGCCTGACATCTTCAATGAGGCCAGTGAACACTATTTGTTCTAAGTACTAAGACCATCACCTCTTGAGGTAGGCACTCTTACCATTCTGATTTCAAAGATGAGGATGCTGAGACCTGAAGATATTATGCAATTTGCCCAGAGTACCATGAACAGTAAAGGGTATATTTAACATTCAAACCCAGGCAGTCTGGGTCAACAGCCTATATTCTTAACTCAGCCTAGTTTGGCTACCATCTGTGTGGGAAAATTGTTTCCCCTCTCCGGTGTCTGTCTTCACGAATGCAAAACAAGGTGGTTAGATGGTAGAAAACAGCCCATGGGTCACATCTGGCCTGCATATTTTAACTGTTTGGCTCTTGTAGTGTTTATTTTATTTTGAGTTAGATGTCAACACTTAAAACTGTCCAAAAAGTTATACATGAAAAGAATGTTGGGTTTTGCTGAGAAAACTGGAAGATATGTCCACACTGTTTGGCAACAATATGCAAGAGCTCAGAAGCCATGGCTCCTTCTGGACAATGAGAAAATCTCTAATTCATCACAGTCTCCCATGCTTCCTGTTGTTTCACATTGGCATGTGCCCACCTCAGGACCTTTGCACATGCCATTCACTGTGCTTGGAACATCTTTTTCCCAGAAAGCTGTCTATCTTTCTTCCTTTTTCATGGCCCAACTGATATATCTGAGCAAAAGTTCAGAGAACTATGAAGATACTAGAAAATTTCTCCTTTAATAAAAGAGAAAATGCAGTCCCAAGAGGTTAAGTGATTTATTTAGTCACATAGTCAATAGAGGACCAATATGTGGGTCTCCTATTTCTTTATGCTATATGCTAGAAGACCCTGGGCTCTTAAAAAAGGGCCCAGTAAAAGGTCTGGAGATTAGTTTTTCAGGAATGTTTCTCTGTTGGTCCAGTACAAATCACTGTGCCATGTAAATGAAAGAAAAGGAATCCATGACAGGGAGCGTTTTCCCGAATCTCTCTCTAATCATAATACCCAAGGTTCTACCACCAACTACACCAACTCCTAATTCCAGCTCTGGTTTTATCAACTACTTTCCCATGCTCTTTAACTAGTTCCTGACCAGTTAAACTAGTTAAACCGCCTATCTATTAAGCTCAACATCTCTGTGCAAAAATGCCACAAAACAGAGCCTACAGACTGCTTTTGTTTGGCCTGCATTGCACTGTCTCGAATGTTGCTTAAAAGTAAAACAAAAGCAAGATAATACCAACTGCTTTTAATTGTGGCACCAAGGCTGTTCACATTTTCTTTTCTAGCTCTTTAAAGTCAGGTTAACATTCTGGGAATAGGCCAGTGAATCTTCTACAAATTCCTTGCTTCCTTTTCTCTATATAAATCTTTCTAACTCTAGGAACATGAACAAAAATGTTTAACCATTCATGATAGTGTTGATTAAAAAAAAAAGACAATCAGGAAAAGCACAAAACAAAGCTGACAGGAGAGATATTACAAGTGTGGGTCTTCATGAGTTTTTGAAGACACAACCACAGGGTCTTCAACCATTTCTGATTGACTCTGTCTGATTCTAAAGTTTAGGCAATTTTCTACAGCTGGCTTGTTGCCATGGACCATTTATAAAACTCAGAGCAAATCACTCTGGGGACAGAGATGCCTAGAGGGGCTGTGGGACATCATCAGGGAAAGTGAGAACATAGTTCATATGATTTCCTGAGAAGAGACTGTTCTTATTAACATCAGGATTAGGGGCCTCTGCCAAAAAGAAATTACCCACTTTGTATCCTTTTACTTCCGACTCATTATCTAGGGCCTTCACTTGATCCCAATTCAGGATAATTTTGGAGTCCGATGAATTCCATATGATGTTTCCGGGGGGTTGACTTGGTGCTATAAAAAAATTAAGATATACGAAGTCACAGATTATTAAGTCTCAGTGGATTCTGAGGAATATCTCCTTACTAGAATTCAAGAGTGGAGGCAATTTAATGGGCTATTGCACTAATATGTGTCTTCAAGGTCACTAAAATCTGACGAGATACAGCATTGCAAATGGAAAAAGATTCAGTTGGTCGCCTAACATTTATATCTAAAAGAAGTAGCCCTTCCCAGTGAGGAGAAAAACATTTATCTTTCTGTCCTCTGGAGCAATGAATTTTGCATGGTATTCGGAAAGGTTCAGTTAAAATGCTAAGGTAAATTTGAATCCACATAATGATACCAATTAGTATGCAAATGATCATTGGGAGGTGGGGATGGGGAATGAACTGGGGATATGTCTGATGGATCCCTAAAATATTTCTGAGCAAAGATGTTCTCACGTGGCTTTCTGGTTGTCACATTGACCGTTGCACTGGACGGGCCTGTCCCCGCAGTATTATATGCCTTGACAGCTAAATGATACAGTGCGCTGCCTTTCAAATTGGTGATTTTTGTTGATGTCTGATTTCCGATTGTTCGTATTTTTCTAGCATTTTCTTCCTTGTCATCATGTCTCCAGTATTTAACCTGAGAAAATAAAGGGAAGACCTTGGAAATCATACCTTTTGGGGATATTTCCAATGCCATCAGCTGATTTTTTTAAAAAAATGCAGATTCTTATGATGGAATTAATTTTTTATACCAACTCATAAGCAGAACTTTCAGAGCCAAGGGCTTGGTATGCTCTGAGAATTTATCTGCAATAGGAAGGGCCCCCGTTTTTGTTCTTAGCTTCATAGTGAGGTGGAAAATGGGCACAACCATTGTTGGCTATTTCTCACTTGTCCCCCATATTTATTTTGAGCCCAAGTGATACTGCATGTGTCAAAAGTCAAAGCTCACTTCGCCAACCCTCTTATAAATGCTTAGACCCACAAGTATTTTGAAAAAGATTTCTCAAGTATACCAGAGAAAGGGTGATCTCATAGCGGAATGTTAATGCTTCAACTAATGTCTACTAGAAGCCATCGTTCTCTGAAACAAATTCCTCTAAATGGGAGTCTGAGTCTTTTCCTCAGTAGAAAGTGTCTTGAAGGTGTCAGTGAAGGGTAGATCTTCCCAGACCCAATGTACATATCTCTTGCTTACCTCATAGCCTTGTATCCGTCCTCTATTCTTCTCCATGGGGGAGGCCCAGAAAACTTCAATGTCTGTGGCAGACAGACTTCTGGCAAAGATGCTGGCTGGTGGTTTGCTGGGTTCTACAGATGAGTGTGGAAAAAGTAATTATTCTATCAGCCTCATCAGGACAGGCTTCTAGATACTGGCATTATAAGGAATAAATAACTCATGGCTGTTTAACAGCCCTTAGTGATTATGACCCTAACCATCATTTTACAGAGGAGCCATGATTAATAGCTGGAAGGGAGTGGTGATTTAGATGGTAAAGACAAAGTCTTTGGCTTCTAAATTTGGGGGTAGGCGGAAGGGAAGTAACCCAGGACTGCTTAAATTTAAGCATCAAGTTTTCATAGCTAGCAATTCCTTTAACACATATCCTTCTTAATCAGCATTTGCCATAGGTGAGAGTCCTTGTCATTGGATTATGAAAATAAGAGCATAAGAACAAAGGAAAGCCAACTGACTTGACTAAGATTCAGGAGAGCTGGCTGACAGCTCAGTCCTAAAATCAACAACATCTCAGAAGTGAACAAATATCACATATAGAGGCAGCATAAATCATACCTTCTTCTGCAGAATATACTACTGTGGTGGGACTGAAAGGGCCTTCTCCTTTATTGTTGAAGACGCCCACTTTAACCTCAAAGGGAGAGAAGGGGCGCACGCTCTCATTCCTGAACACATATCTGGAGGCATCGGCTGAGGCCAGCACTGTCAACATCCAGGTCATCTTGCCATAGGGCCGGAAGGCCACCACATAGCCAAAGCCTCTGCCATTCTGTAATTCCTCGGGGACCGTCTGGGAAAGAAGGGAGGTAGTCTTCAGAAATCACAGCAGTTTGATTCAAATGCTAAAATTGTTTTATTTCACCCTACCTTCCAACATTCTTATATACATTCTTCCCCACCTATCTTACTTTGGATTTTGTCAAGAGACTTAGGTGTGGGGCTTGCCATCAGCCTACCTTAGCTATGGATGAGGTGTTGAAGTAGGGTTAAACAAAAAAACAAACAAACCCCAATGAGAACCTGCAGAGGAGAGCCGAGCTTCTTGATGGGGGAGACATAGCTCTGAAGTTCTTAGAAATGACTAGGAAATTCAGTGGATAGTTGATCTAGGATCCAACAATGCAACATGTACCGTCCAATATGAATCTTCCTCCAGTGCCAAACAGACAAAAGATCTCATTGAAGATCTCATCTTGGCTCAGGCAAGATCTTCCCCCTCAGAACTGAGGAGTTAAGCTGGAGGGGGTGAGTAATTTCTTTTACTGCTGGGGCTTTAGTTAAATGAAAGATTTTAACTTTGGGGACTACTGTCTAGAATCTTTCAAAAACATTAAGAACCCTTTCTAAAACTCCAATCTCCTCTCTCAAAATCAATTTTTAATAAATTGGTGACTAACCTACCTCCAAGTTGTTTTAAAAATACCTCATAGAAGAGGGCTCGCTCCAGAAGCAAAGCCAATTGCCAGGAAATTGTGCTGGTACACCAAATCTATTGCTGGCAGAGGTTTTAAATCAAGTGGCTATGCATCAATTCAGGAAGAAAGGAAAACTGGTTTTCTTTGAACCAGCCTTCATGGATATATATACGTATATATTTTTTCTTGTGTTGTCTTCCATTTCATGATTGTTTTTTCTGTGATGAATCCAATTAAAACTTAACTGAACAATTGATGGGCAAGCACCATCTTTTCCTGCTGCCCATCAGCTAGGTGAGAGGGAGTGTTTGCATGCCACTGAATTTTAGCTCTTAAAAACACAGGAGAAGACTTCTCAGAGTTGTTTAACACAGAGGAAAAAAATAAAATAGCCTAGACTACCATACGTTCCTTTTGTTCCATGATTCATTTACCTCCCAGGTTATAACCAGTTCAGATTTGCTGCCTCCACCACCACTGACGTTAGCTGGGGTGACTTCGGGGACTGTGCAGGAAACAAAAAACAAGTCATGTCAGGTGGTAAAAGCAAATGAGGGGCAGCAAGGTCGCCTGGCTGAAGTGACTCACTTTAAACAAATATGCTGATAAACATATCTTTGTCTTTTGAGATCAGAAGCAGTGTGGTCAAGCGGCCCAAAGCGTCAGCTTAAAGAAGTGAAACGTACCAAGGAAACTGCTGTTAGTTACCTGTTTCCCATTCAACAAGGTACACAAGGTATGTGACAAGTCTGACCAAATGAGTTCAGCTCCATCCCTAGAGGCCAAGCTTCAGTGGTTTGAAAGGACTGAGGTTCTGGTTCTAATGCTTGGAGAGATGTTTATTAACTATGCGGTAGTACATAAAAGACAGACAATACACACTCAGCCCATGCAGAGCTTACAATCTCTTTGGAGGTAGAGAGCACATGCAGAACAATTACAGAGGCATGTTGACAATAAACAACAATACGGTGCAGACAGAATGAAGTGCAGTGGTGATCTGAAGTAGCAGGCTGCTCAGGGTTGGGCTAATGGCTTCTCGGAGGAAGGGGAGTTTTGAGCTGGGTGCTGAAGGAGGTGGTGGACATAGGTTGACCCCTGGCTCACTGTGCTTAACTTCTTTCATCCCCAGTTTTCTCTGTAAAAGAGGGGAAATTATGCTAGGTTCCTCCTCAGGACTGCTGAGAGTAATCAATTCAATGACATTTTTGGAGGGGGAAAAGAGAGCATGGGGATTAGCTAGTTATCATCATATAAACAAAAGACTCCAGACAGAATTTAAAAATTGGTGACTGTGTGTGTTCCCTCGGTGAAAGCCAGTGAAATAGATCTAGACGGATTTCTGTCCAAAGAGTAGGATCAGAATTCCCATTTGCTTAGAAACCTTTAACAAACATTTGGCCTTATCACAGTTGGGGACTCGCAAAGACCCACACGTAGGCCTCCTACTTCTCAAGAGAGAAGGAAATGTACAGCTGAGGCAGATGCACGTTATTCTCACCCTGTGCTCATTCAGGCTGTGAACACAGAGGGTCATACTAAATTGCGGACTGGGCTTGTAAGAATTGGCAGGATGTTCTGAATCTTAGCTTCTGGGAATGGTTGATACTCTAAGAAAATCTTACTGAATATTTCTGAAGAACTTATTCTTTGCAACTAGTGATTTCTGTGTGTTAATTTCATTTGAAATGCGGGTGTGTATTAAAAAAAATAATTCCTCGTTGAAGAATCTTGGTGACAAGTGAGCCAATGAAGAAAGAGTTGGCGTTCCGAAGAACTAAGCACGGGGTGTCTCTCCCTGTACAAGGAGACCCATTGAAAAGTGAGAACTTAACTCTTGACTGAAACTCAGTAAGCTGAGCATCTACTGGCCTGATTTCTGATCATTATAATCATTCAAGAGAAGGGGGTGCTAAAACAGAGCCTCATTAGGGCTGAAGAGCAGGAAGAACTCAAAGCCTTTTCCTAAGAGATCATGGTCACTGGCACAGACTTTGTGTCCTGGCTGCTACTCACGAGCCTCTTCTGTCCTGCGCTTCTCTGAGGGCCGGCTGGGCTCCCCGATCCCAATCACATTGGCGGCAACGGTGCGGAATTCATACTCGACCCAAGGGTTCAAACCCACGACAGTCGCTGTGAATGTCTTCCCATCAATAAGTTCTGGGACTGAAAGACATCGAAAGGTGGGGATGTTTTACAGGATTCCACGTTAAGCAGATAGGAGCTTCCATCCATCATCATCACCATTACTGTGTGCAGGGCATTGTAGTTGGTCTGAGACGAGTTGCACAACAGCTGTTACAGGGAAGTAATCCCAGAATTCTCTTTTGCTAAACTAACAAGTTCAAATCAGATACCAGCAGATGACATTACGGTCTTCAAGGCCCCAAAGCACTTGACTGTAATCATTATTACTATCACCTAATACATTTTTCAGCATTTACTGCATAGTATTGGGCACACTGTTTACTTTTTACAACTATTCTATGAGTAAAGTAAAATTACTGTCTTCATTTTTATAGATGAGGAAAATGTGCCTTATAAAGATTAAGTTACTGACACAAGATTGCACTGGATTTGCACCTTCGACTGTGTGGTCCAAGCTCTATAACTCACTATAATAATGAAGTTAACAATATTACAAATCTATAATACCACTGACAGGAACTGTACTAACATATCTCAAGAAAGAATCTGTAAACATAAAAGAAAAGGCCATGAAAAACACAAAAAAGGGGACTCTGAAAAACAAACTGAGGGTTCTAGAGGGGAGGGGGTTGGGAGGATGGGTTAGCCTGGTGATGGGTATTGAGGAGGGCACGTTCTGCATGGAGCACTGGGTGTTATGCACAAACAATGAATCATGGAACACTATATCTAAAACTAATGATGTAATGTATGGGGATTAACATAACAATAAAAAAATTAAAAAAAAAAAAAAAGAAAAACACAAAAAAGGGAGTCAGAGAGGTAGAATATGACAGTATTCACCCAGCAGTATTTGGAGAAGGGCTCCTTCCCAAGAGGACATGGCCCACTGTTTGATGCCATAAACCAACAAGCTATGGACATTGTCTCCATGCTCAAGGCCCCAAAGCGCTTGAGTAATCATTATTACTATCACCTAATACGTTTTTCAGCATTTACTGCACAGTATTGGACACACTGTTTACTTTTTACAACTATTCTATGAGTAAAGTAAAATTACTGTCTTAATTTTATAGATTTTTGAGTTCTAAATGGGTTGTCGTAAAGATTTCCCACGTGAGGGGTGCCTGGGGGGCTCAGTCAGTAGAGCATGCAGCTCTTGATCTTGGGGTTGTGAGTGCAAGCCCCACATTGGGTGTAGAGCTTACTAAAAAATAAAATAAAATAAAAATAAAATAAAATAAAATAATAAAATAATTAGATTTCCCATGTGGCCCAGAAGACTCAAAGGAAGGTCTCCTGTGACAAAACTGAGGTCATCATACTGGTGACTAGGATTCAGTGGCTGCCAGCCTCCTTAGGCCACACTAACACAGTCCTAGCCTCCAAAGGTAAGGAGTGTGGGCTTTGGAGTCAGACCATCTGGATTCTAAACTTGAACCCACACTTAGTAGCCCAATGACTTTGCATAAGTCTCTTAACCTTTCCATGCCTTGGTTTCCCTACCATACAATGAGGCTAATAACAATATCTATTCACAACACTGTTGAGAAAATCCAAAAAAAAAAGCACCTAGCAGAGCATATAGCACATAGCAAGGGCTCAGTAATTTCTAGTGTTGTTGTTTTTTTTTAACCATCATTATTATCAGCGGTAGCATCTTCATCCTCTTCCTTTTCTTCATTATATTTCTGTAGTACTTCCTGTTCTTAAAAATGTTTCACAATTGTTTCTCTTTTGGGTCATAAACAATTCTTATCATGCCCATATCATTATCGTGCCCAGAAGAGGAAGATGCAGTCGTATAGAGATCTGCTGAGTAGCTGAATCAGGGCTAGCACAATCCCCTAACTTCCAGATTTTTTCTATCTTTCCTTCCTAAGCACTCCTCTGACTCAGAAGAAAGTCAGAGATTGAGCTGGAAACACAGAAACCCATTTCTGAGGTTGGATAAGCTGATGTGAAAAAAAATGAGGTTGTTAAAATCAATATGATCCATCTGAATTGCACAGAACTAGGCCCTATCACTCCATGCGTTTCTACCTCAAAACATCAAGACCACACAGCCAACCCTTGGGGACTAGAGGAGTGTGCACCTTGCTTGCAATAACTACTTGTTTGTCCATTCTTCCTCAAATGAAACCTAGATAAAATAACAAGCGTCAATTTGGAGGGGCAGGGATGGTATGGCCAACTCACATAGTTTTTAATATAACAAAATCTCATGCCTCTTCATGCCCAAATTTAGCCATCTAAAAAAAAATAGATAGCAAGTCAAGAGGCTCTAGGCAGTCCTTAGTTACTGGTTTCTTGAGAGCTGTATATAAACTTTACAGAGACTATGTAGACTGGCATAATCCACTGCTTCTCAAAGTGTATCATCAGTAATACACAGATAATTTTAGGTAATATGCAGATTGATGCATTTTATTTTTACAACTAATATATTTTAATATGTATGTTAAGAAAAAAATATAACCAACATACAGACCTAGCATTTCATAGACATTATTGCTTAGGACAAGTTCAAAAGCAAACAAACGTGAGTTGATATAAAGAGAGATATTAAATAAATGATAGTACCATTGACTGAGGTTTAGGAAATACTGCCATAATGTCTCATTCATAGCTGTGTCTGAATAAGAACCTAGATGGCCCTTGGCTTCTGCCACGGTGCTTTGTCCATTATGCTGAGTTGTAGAAGCCTCTGTGAGACACCAGCACCAGGCATCCAATATGGTACCTGTATTGACTGCTTGCCAGCCCACGGAGAACGGAGTCCTGGCTTGAATGACATACATGGTGATGGGGCTGTGGTTGTCAGGTCCAGATCTCCAGGAGAGCTGAGCGGTGGTATCTGTAATTTCATCTATGGTCACAGCCTCTGGGGGTCCCGGGGGACCTGTGAAAGAGCAAGACCCTCAGAAGTGGAGCAGTGCATTCCACATGTCCAAGCAAGTGATTGTGTAAAATTGAATGCAATGCTGATCCATTCAACCATTTATTCACCCGCTTACAGATTCATCACTTGTCAATTCCTTTTTGAATGCCTATTGGGTACCCAACATTCTTCTAGGTTCTGAAACTGCAGAGATGAACGAGACACAGACCCTTCTTTCTAGGGGCTCACTATATAATCAGGAAAAAATAATAGGTAAACAGAGAATCAAAATAGAATACTGGTTTCAAATGCTAGGAGAGAATAGTGGGATGCCACAAAAGCTCAAATTCATTAATTCATCTATCATATATTTACAGGTTTCTGGTATGGGTCAGGCAGTGTTATCTGTGGATAGAGTAGTGATAAATGAAGATGACAGTCTTTTGGAAATGGTCATTTCTAGCACTGAGAATGTGGATTTGAGCAGAACTGGCTTTGGAACTTTGATGGTCACAATGCTGCTCCATACATTCCCACTGCACTGTAATTAGTGACCCCACCCTTGCCCCACGTCACATGCAAACACACACTTGTATGCAAGGGAACCCCTGTGAAAATGGCCAGTGCTCAAGAGTCACAAGATGGTGGCTTCCTCAGTACAACTTCAGAACTGGGCTGGAGTCTAAAGACCCTCATTTGCAGTTTCTGAAAGTCATATCTGTATTTTTCCATTTATCTTCCTGATGTTCACTGTTTCTGCCCATGTATTTAAACCACAGAAATGAGAGGAAATCAGTTTTAAATGAAGCTTGGAAATCATAAATAAACAGAGGAGGGAAAGCAGTAGGCAAACAAACACAAAGTATCAACCCAAGCAAAGCTCCAGAGGTGTCTTAGATTCCAACAGGAAAATCTCTTACCAGGCAGTTAAATGCATTTGTAGCAAGATACAACGGACCACCTCAGGAGGGAAGGTGATTGTGAGGGAGACATGATGATAATCCTCATGTCCCAGAGAGAGGAATAAGGAGATATTCCTGGGAGGGCTTTGCTCAGCCCCATATAGCAGTCAAGTGAAGTGCCATGCACTGCTGGGCCATGTCACCGGGCAGGGAAGAAAGACATCTAGCGGAGTGGTGAAAAGTTAAATGTAATTTCCTGAAGTAAGACTTTGTTCTGAGATTCACTCCTGTACCCTTCATAGGATGCCCTAAATTTCTCTTTCCTTTTTTAAAAATCATTTTTATAGACCCACAGGTGAAACTAAATTTATCTTCTCCCTCCTACTCCTGAATGAAAGGTCTGGAAATCTGTACACTGAAACTGATTAATTTTCCATGGTGACATTTCAGCATGCCAGTCTAATGCCACCTGGATAGAGCTGTGGCAAACTTTGGTCTTTGTGACCCTGATAAACCAGATAAAGTCCAGAAGACTGCATCAACGTCTTTTTTCTTACTAGCTTTCTCATCCTAGATTCCCACCCCCAATCCCCATTTTAATGGATGCTCTTTTTTGATGGCCTTTAAAATCAAAGTACTATAAGTAGAAAAGTGTTCCCCTCCAAACTCCTCAAGGAACTAAATTGATAGAAATTATCTGAGCCCGCTGTGGGCAGCCGAGTAAAGGAAAATGAAGGGGTGGTATGAATTTGGCCACTGGCGGTAAAATGGTACTTTCATAACTTTGTTTGCTCTGTATGCTCCTGCCAATGACCACAGCAGTGTGTAGATAGGACCTCACAGAACGTTTGCCAACTTTGTGTTGGGGAAGTTGGGTCCCTCTTTCAAAATGAGAAAATGAGCCAATGTTTATCCTCTGAGCAAAATGTTCACATGGTTAGGGGCTCACAGATGTTTTGGTCAAGGCAACAGAAGAGGCAACGTTGGTGTGAGACCAGTGTCTCAGCTTCTCTGCTAGTGAAGAAGGGCCTTTCTACCTGCCCATAGCAGGCTATACACTAAATAAAGTAGGTATCAGAGAATCAAGGGGGCTGGAGCCAAGACTCAAAGCTTTACCAGTTTCAGATATAAAAATCTCTTACAGGGCAGTGAAATGCATTTCTGCATCCTCTCTGTAATATGCAGAAAAAGCTGCAAGGGCAGAGCTAGAGGAAATAAAACGAAATATAATGGTTTAAAATGGCATATTAATTTATTGGCCTTATTAACTGATTAGACTAGATTTTCTTTTAGACTGAGTTTGCAAATTCCTCTTGGTATTTAATGTTATTTTCTGTGAAATGAAGTATACAATATCATTTAAGAACTTCAAGTATTACTGATTTAAATATTTATTAGTCTAATTTATTGGTGTTTAAACTGCTGATCTGAACATTATCCTAATTAAATAGAGGATAAATTTCGGCAACAGAGTTCTTTTGTCCCCAGGGGGAGAGCAGACCAGCACTCATGTATTTTAAAATGGAAATAGGGGGGAGAGGAAAGATGGTGGAGGAGTAGGGGACCCTATTTCAACTGGTCCCCGGAATTGAGCTGGATAACTACCAGACCACTCTGAGCACCCACGAAACCAGCCTGAGATGTAAGAAGATCTGGATCTCTACAAACAGAATATCGCAGGCGGTTGGTTTTGAGGTACAAAGTGGAGAGCCCTGATCCTGCCGGCAGATATTGGAGGATAAACGGCGGCGGGAGGGTGCCTGGCCATGGGGATCCTACACCGCTGGTGAGTGACAGCCTCGCGTGCTGCAGACGGGCACAGACTCGCAGACCTGTAGCGTCGGGAAAGGACTTTAGGGCAGCCCCCAGGGTGGAAAACCAGACCGGCGGGGTCGTGCGTACGCGAACCGCAGTCCCCCGGACAGAAACCAGAGCGACGGTCGCGTGCACGCGAACTGCAGCCTCCAAGACAGAAACCCGGTGCGCCGGGGTCCCGCCGGTGAACTGCAACCCCTGGGGTGGAAACCCCCAGCTGCGAAGTCGCGCGCACGTGAACTGCAGTGCCGGGGACAGAACCCCAAGTGGAGGAGTCGCGCGTGCGCCAACAGGGAGCGGCTGCCGGTTTTAGAAGCACAAAGGGCAGAGACGTGCCCCGACCCGGAGGCAGGACTGGGAGCGCTGCGGAGGGGTGCACAACCCAGGCAGCTGCAGTTTATAGCAGCACGGACAGAAATGGAGACGGTGTGGCCTGGAGAGCTCAACTGAAGAACAGAGTGAGGTCTCTCTGCTCTGAGGCAGAGGATTGGAAACGGTCTCTTCTGCTCTGACTTGTGGAAGAGATGCGGAAAGCCACCAGGGAAAGATGCCAGGGAACAAAAGCCCGAAAGACTGATTCCCACTGAGCCCATCCCCCACCACAGGGGCGCAGGGCAACTCCGCCCGAACAGGGTTGCCTGAGTAACAGCGCGGCAGGCCCCTCCCGCAGAAGACAGGCTGGGAAAACAAGAGGCCAGCAACCCTAAGGTCCCAAGAAAACAGGTGCATCTTGCTTGGGTTCTGGTCAATAATTTGGACTCTATACATTCCCTCAAACACCCATCAACAGAATGACTAGGAGGAGGAGCCCCCAAAACAGAAGACTCAGAGATTATGATTTATGCGGCAGATTTACAAATGGATGCAGACATAACCAAGATGTCAGAGATGGAATTCAGGCTAGCAATTGTGAAGACAATGGCTAGAATGGAGAAATCAATTAATGGCAACATAGAGTCTCTAAGGGTAGAAATAAAAGGTGAATTGGCAGAACTTAAAAATGCTATCAATGAGATCCAATCCAATCTAGATAATCTAACAGCTAGGGTAACTGGGACAGAAGAGAGAATAAGCAATCTGGAAGACAGTATAATAGATAAAAAGGGAAAAGAGGAGGCCAGGGAAAAACAACTCAGAATCCATGAAAATAGAATCAGAGAAATAAGTGACACCATGAGGCCTTCCAATGTCAGAATAATTGGAATCCCGGAGGGAGTGGAGAGACAGAGAGGACTAAAAGATGTATTTGAGCAAATCGTAGCTGAGAACTTCCCTAATCTGGGGAATGAAACAAACATTCGAGTCCTAGAGGCAGAGAGGACCCCTCCTAAGATCAAGGAAAACAGGCCAACACCCGGCATGTAATAGTAAAACTCGCAAATCTTAGAACCAAGGAAACCATCTTAAGGGCAGTTAGGGGGAAGAGATTCCTCACGTACAGAGGGAGGAACATCAGAATAACGTCAGACCTATCCACAGAGACCTGGCAAGCCAGAAAGGCCTGGCAAGACATATTCAGGGTACTAAATGAGAAGAACATGCAGCCGAGAATACTTTATCCGGCAAGGCTTTCATTTAGAATGGATGGAGAGATGCAGAGCTTCCACGACCGGCAGAAGTTGAAAGAATATGTGACCACTAAGCCGGCCCTGCAAGAAATATTAAGGGGGGTTCTATAAAAGGAGAAAGACCCCAAGAGTGATCTACAACAGAAATTTACAGGGACAATCTATAAAAACAACGTCTTCACAGGCAACATGATGACAATTAATTCATATCTTTCAATAATCACTCTCAACGTGAATGGCCTAAACGCTCCCATAAAACGGCACAGGGTTGCAGATTGGATAAAAAGACAGGACCCATCCATATGCTGTCTACAAGAGACTCATTTTGAACCTAAAGATACATCCAGACTGAAAGTGAAGGGATGGAGATCCATCTTCCATGCCAGCGAACCTCAAAAGAAAGCTGGGGTAGCAATTCTTATATCAGACAAATTAGATTTTAAACTAAAGTCTGTAATAAGAGACACAGAAGGACATTATATCATTCTTAAAGGGTCTATCCAACAAGAAGATCTAACAATTGTAAATATCTATGCCCCCAACATGGGAGCAGCCATCTACATAAGCCAACTGTTAACCAAAATAAAGAGTCATATTGATAACAATATGTTAATTGTAGGAGACCTCAATACTCCACTCTCAGCAATGGACAGATCATCTAAGCAGAAAATCAACAAGGAAACAAGAGGTTTGAATGATACACTGGACCAGTTGGACCTCATAGATATTTACAGAACATTCCACCCTAAAACAACAGAATACTCATTCTTCTCGAGCGCACATGGAACTTTCTCCAGAATAGACCATACACTGGGTCACAAATCAGGTCTCAACTGATACCAAAAGATTGAGATTATTCCCTACATATTCTCAGACCACAATGCTCTAAAACTGGAACTTGAAATCAAAGAAGAACTTAAACAATTCATGGAAATCAATGAGAACGAAAACACATCGGTCCAAAACCTATGGGATACTGCAAAGGTGGTCCTAAGGGGGAAATACATAGCCATCCAAGCCTCACTCAAAAAAATAGAAAAATCCCAAATTCACCAACTAACTCTACACCTTAAAGAACTAGAGAAAAAGCAACAAACGACGCCTAAGCCATGCATTAGAAGAGAAATAATTAAAATTAGAGCAGAAATCAATGAATTAGAAACCAGAAACACAGTAGATCAGATCAACGAAACTAGAAGTTGGTTCTTTGAAAGAATTAATAAGATTGATAAACCACTGGCCAGACTTATCCAAAAGAAGAGAGAAAGGACCCAAATTAATAAAATTATGAATGAAAGGGGAGAGATCACGGCTAACACCAAGGAAATAGGAACAATTATTAGAAATTATTATCAACAACTATATGCCAATAAACTGAGCAATCTGGATGAAATGGATGCCTTCCTGGAAACCTATAAGCTGCCAAGACTGAAACAGGAAGAAATTGACAACCTGAATAGGCCAATAGCCAGTAACGAGATTGAAGCAGTGATCAAAAACCTCCCAAAAAACAAGAGTCCAGGGCCTGATGGATTCCCTGGGGAATTCTACCAAACATTCAAAGAAGAAATAATACCTATTCTACTGAAGCTGTTTCAAAAAATAGAAACAGAAGGAAAACTTCCAAACTCATTCTATGAGGCCAGCATTACCTTAATCCCCAAACCAGGCAAAGACCCTATCAAAAAGGAGAATTTCAGACCAGTATCCCTGATGAATATGGATTCCAAAATCCTCAACAAAATCCTAGCTAATAGGATCCAACAATACATTAAAAGGATCATCCACCACGACCAGGTGGGATTTATCCCTGGGATGCAAGGGTGGTTCAACATTCACAAATCAATCAATGTGATAGAATACATTAATAAGAGGAGGGAGAAGAACCACATGGTCCTCTCAATTGATGCAGAAAAAGCACTTGACAAAATACAACATCCTTTCCTGATTAAAACTCTCCAGAGTATAGGGATAGAGGGAACATTCCTCAAGCTCATAAAATCCATCTATGAAAAATCCACAGTGAATATCATCCTCAATGGGGAAAAGCTGAGAGCCTTTCCCTTAAGATCAGGAACATGTCAAGGGTGCCCACTCTCACCACTATTGTTCAACATAGTACTAGAAGTCCTAGCAACAGCAATTAGACAACAAAAAGAAATAAAAGGTATTCAAATTGGCAAAGAAGAAGTCAAACTCTCTCTTTTCGCAGATGACATGATACTTTATGTGGAAAGCCCAAAAGACTCCACCCCCAAATTACTAGAACTCATCCAGCAATTCAGTAATGTGGCAGGATACAAAATCAATGCACAGAAATCAGTTGCTTTCTTATACGCTAACAACGCAACTGTAGAAAGAGAAATTAAAGAAACGATTCCATTTACAATAGCACCAAAAACCATAAGATACCTCGGAACAAACCTAACCAAAGAGGTAAAGGATCTATACTCTAGGAACTACAGAACACTCATGAAAGAAATTGAAGAAGACCCAAAAAGATGGAAAAATATTCCATGCTCATGGATTGGAAGAATAAACATTGTTAAAATGTCTATGCTACCCAGAGCAATCTATACCTTCAATGCCATCCCGATCAAAATTCCAATGACATTTTTCAAAGTGCTGGAACAAACAATCCTAAAATTTGTATGGAATCAGAAAAGACCCCGAATCGCCAAAGAGATGTTGAAAAAGAAAAACAAAGCTGGGGGCATCATGTTGCCCGATTTCAAGCTATATTACAAATCAGTGATCACCAAGACAGCATGGTACTGGCACAAAAACAGACATACAGACCAATGGAACAGAATAGAGAACCCAGATATGGACCCTCAACTCTATGGTCAAATAATCTTTGACAAAGCAGGAAAAAACATGCAATGGAAAAAAGACAGTCTCTTCAATAAATGGTGCTGGGAAAATTGGACAGCCACATGCAGAAGAATGAAACTCGACCATTCTCTAACACCACTCACAAAGATAAACTCAAAATGGATGAAAGACCTCAATGTGAGACAGGAATCCATCAAAATCCTAGAGGAGAACATAGGCAGTAACCTCTTTGACATCGGCCACAGCAACTTCTTTCAAGATACATCTCCAAAAGCTAGTGAAACAAAAGCAAAAATGAACTTTTGGGACTTCATCAAGATAAAAAGCTTCTGCACAGCAAAGGAAACAGTCAACAAAACAAAGAGGCAACCCACAGAATGGGAGAAGATATTTGCAAATGACACTACAGATAAAGGGCTGGTATCCAAAATCTATAAAGAACTTCTCAAACTCAACACCCAAAAAACAAATAATCAAGTCAAAAAGTGGGCAGAAGAGATGAACAGACACTTCTCTGAAGAAGACATACAAATGGCTAACAGACACATGAAAAAATGTTCATCATCATTAGCCATCAGGGAAATCCAAATCAAAACCACACTGAGATACCACCTTACACCAGTTAGAATGGCCAAAATGGACAGGGAAAGAAACAACAAATGTTGGAGAGGTTGTGGAGAAAGGGGAACCCTCTTATACTGTTGGTGGGAATGCAAGTTGGTACAGCCACTTTGGAAAACAGTGTGGAGGTGCCTCAAAAATTTAAAAATAGAGCTACCCTAGGACCCAGCAATTGCACTACTGGGTATTTACCCCAAAGACACAGATGTAGTGAAAAGAAGGGCCATATGCACCCCAATGTTCATAGCAGCAATGTCTGCAATAGCCAAACTGTGGAAAGAGCCGAGATGCCCTTCAACAGATGAATAGATAAAGAAGATGTGGTCCATATATACAATGGAATATTACTCAGCCATCAGAAAAGATGAATACCCAACTTTTACATCAACATGGATGGGACTGGAGGAGATTATGCTAAGCGAAATAAGTCAAGCAGAGAAAGTCAATTATCATATGGTTTCACTTATTTGTGGAACATAAGGAATAACATGGAGGACATTAGGAGAAGGAAGGGAAAAATGGGGGGGGCGGGAACTGGAGGGAGAGATGAACCATGAGAGACTATGGACCTGAGAAACAAACAGGGTTCTAGAGGGGAGGGGGGAGGAGGGATTGGTTAGCCCGGTGATGGGTATTAAGGAGGGCACGTACTGCATGGAGCACTGGGTGTTATACGAAAACAATGGATTGTGGATCACTACATCAAAAACTAATGATGTATTGTATGGTGACTAACATAATATGATAAAATTAAAAACTACAAAAAAAAAAGAAAGAGAAAAAATTAATTTTATCATTGGTTCAGTAATATGGAATTATTTGATACTAAGTAAATAAAGATAAAATACACAAGTTTGTAATTACAAATGTACCTAGTAAAGCAAAAACACAGCATTCTTAATTAGTAAAATCAAAATCAATGGAACAATAAAAACAGACCTATTACTAAAAAAATAAATAAATAAAAAAATAAAATGGAAATAAACACGTTTCCATAAGTTATTCAATGGGTAGCTCAACCCAGGTTGAAAGTTTTTTTCTCTTATCTGGCTCTTATCTGTAGTGTTATCTGTACTGTAGTGTTACTGAAAGGTTTTTGTAGGCAATTTAAAGAGGAACGAAGGCAGGGATGGAAAAGCTATTTTTCTTTAACCTCTCTTGACAATGAGTTTAAGTTGCTAACTCCCACACATCTCCCCCCTCAGGTTCTGCCTAGAGGTTACGGCAAGACGTCTGTTGCTTCCAATAATACCTTGTTCTCCCTGAACTCAGATTTACCCTGCCTCCACACCTGATTTCCGCTGGAGTTTTGTATTCTTGCACTCAAGGTTCTGCTGGCCGAAGATTCTGAACCACCAATGGTTAGGGTTCAGAGGAAGGAGGTGCTAGCCAAGAGATTATTTGGATGTTCTGATTTGGCTTCACTTTCAACACTTTAGAAAAGTCCCGAGCATGAGTCCGTTTGATTCTGGGTACGTCCACTGGTTCCCCCAAATTTTAATTTCAATATAAAAATATTTGTTAAAACTCCATTTGCTGTTGCTTTATAAACTGGTTCCATGGGGCTCAGCCAGGGCCTTTGGGGCCATTAGGTTGAAGCTAGGCCATGTGGGTAGGACTCAAGAAAACCTCACAAATGTCAGTTTGTAGGCTGATTTACTACATTCCAGGCAGGCAGGAAGTGGTTTCCCTCTAAAGCCATATTTTAAGAACTGGAGAGAACTATTAACTTTAGGGAAAAAAAGGGAACTGGGAAAAACTGGTGATTTTTCTGAAGTCACAGTTCTATCAGTGCCCTAAGTCACTAATTTGGCTTAGCCCAGATAAAACATCAAAAGGTGCAGTCTGATCCTTCTGTAAACTATTTGCTTTTGTTAATCCAAAATTATTCTAGAAGGTCCTATCAAGCCCAACAGGCATACATCGGGGCACTCCGGGCACTCACAGGAGTTATTTTCAGTACGGAGTAACCCGATTTGCTCTGCACTTTCTGGTGATCCCCCCCGCCCCCCCCCCCCCCCCCCATGAGAAAGAGATACACACAGAACTTCTGTGGGCTGTTAACCACTGTTTACAATGTTTAGCTTCTATCTGACTTTCCCCGTAATTCTAAGCCAGAGAGGTTTTTAGAAATCTGTGCAGGAGTAGATATCACAAAAGTATTCCAAGAATAGAACCCAACACTCCCATACCTCTTACAATCAGGTCTGCAGCAGCAGAGAGCTTGTCTACACTTGTTTGGACCATGCAGATGTATTTCCCAGCATGCTTCAGCTGGATGTTTCGGATCATCAAATCACCAGCTGAATCCTGCTGATAAAGTAGGGGAAAGTGGTTACAATTACTTTTTAATGAGTTCTAAATATCATTATCACATGAAGGACACTGTGACTAATGGATTTATTTTACACTGGCTGATGAAAACATTAGTGATGCAAGGCATGGCCTATTAAAAATATGTGAACCTGCCTGGGAGATAAGAACACCAACACTTTCAGAACACACCTTGGACAAGACCTCGGGTGTCTGGCTTCTCTGGGTCTCCAGAGCAGGTTGCCACCCAGGTCGGAAGCACTTAAACTTACTTAAGGTGGCTCTTGATCTAGTCCTGGGGTTTTTTTCAGATATGCCCTCAACCTGCAGCCTTCACTGGCATTCCAATACTTTGGAACTCTATATTTGGAAAGGGGAGGCAGGCCCACATTTGGAGGCATCTGCATTTTCCTGCACAACTCTGTCTTACAGCCAGCATTTTGATTGCTCCCAGGTTTGAATTAATAGAGTATGAGGACCACACTCTCCAAGGAAATCTAGCATCACCTAGTGTGGAATGCTGCTAATTTGTTTTTGAAATGCCAAATGCAAGTTTGATTAGCGGATGCATGGGACTGATTACATCCCAGTATGGACTTCTATGTGCCCTAGAAATATTCCTACATGTTCACCAGCATGGTACTTTTAATAAATATGAGACGATGCCTCTACAGTTTATCACAACTAAAGAACATGGCTACACCTTGGAGTTTCATTGTTTCACAGCTCTGTTCATCAAAAGCTTGGAGAACAGGTGGCTTGCGTATGAGTGCTCCCTAGAGGTCAGATTCAGGAAGCTATGCTTACTTCAAACCCCACAACAGATGACAAGATAACATAGGTTATGTTGGCCCTGTTGCTATTCTTCCAAATGACAATCATGTTGGATAATGCTTAACAGTATTTAAATATGGGAGCCATATATTAAAGCTAAATACTCACATGTTCTATAAGGTAGGTGCTCCTGTTATCCTTACTTTATAGGTGAAGAAACTCAAGCACAAAGAGGTTGTATGACTTGCCTAAAAATCACTTAGCTAATAAATGGGAGAGCCAGGATGTGAATCCACAAAGTCAGGCCATTCTACCATCTGGAAAGACCTTATTCTCAATCTAATTTAATGTGTACTTAATTCCCTTTGTTTTAGAGCAATATATCACAAATCCATCCAGGACAATGGAAAACCTGGAACTGCCAATAGTTGTAAATAAGTTTAGAAGAGAGGCTCAAGCATTCAGTGAAGGGAGAGCTGATGTTTAGGTACTCAGTTGTCTTGGGCTGATCCCTGCTGTGAGATTTCATGTAAGTCTCTGGGTCTTAATTAACTGACCTGTGAAAGAAGGATGCATTGTCCACTGGGTGAGGTTGTGAGAATCAAATGAGACTGTATGTGTACGTGAAATCCTGAAAACTGGGAAGCACAGAGTTAATTTAAATTGGTATTATTGATGACCACAAGTATCAGGTCAAAAATATTAAATCTAACTCAAGGAGAGCTGTGATTTTTATTTATTTATTTATTTTTACCAGTAAGCTGTTTTATTTATAACACTTGGGTTCTCATTCAGATTCTATTTACTAATCAAGTCTTATAATTGCTCAGTAAAATAGGATAATAATTGTTACCCTATTCCTCAGGCTTTCTGTGAGGATTAAAGAGCTGATAGACATGAAAGTGCTTGATAAATGATTAGGCGCTTTGCAAATATAAAGGATCATCACCATCATAATTAATACTTCTTTACCTAAGACATTCATGTGGATAGGACTCTTGAGTATAGGTTTAAACAAAAAAATATGCCTCACAAGGAGGTATGTGCAGGGAAGGTGGAAAGCCATATTTGTTTTAAAGAAATGGGTATACTATGTCGATTATCCATTTCATTCACCAAGGGATTAAAGTCAGAATAAACTAGTTGTAGCCTGGAAATTTCAGAGTACAACAATGTATTAACAGAATGTGCTGTCTTTATTTACAGATTTGGATCAGAGTTGTGTTTTTAAAGTAAAACTGAAACAAAGAAAAAAATAAAGTCAGGATTGAGGTAAGAGTCTCACAGAAGGAGACCACAATCAACTTTCTTTTTTCCTTTGAAGTCATCCAGATGAAACAGTTTACTGAGATCTACATTCATGTTCCTACCAAAGTGAACAAAACAGTACCAGCTTATTTTTTCTTGTTGTGGTCTGTTCTGTTCCTGACAGAGCACTTGGAGGCCGTCAAAGGACAAGGAAATAACAGCTTTTCCGAAAACTGCAACAGGTTGGTTCTACCAAGCATCCCTTCCACCATGCTGACCCAGGAAGCAGAAACTGAAATGGCTTGCAGCATTGCTTCCTTCCCTCTTCTGCTGTCAAGTTCTACCGCCATAGACATTAAAGATCCTGGGGGCTAATACACTGATTTCTCACAATTTGTAGTGCTGTCCTGAATTTTGCACTTCTTAGCAATAACTGATGGGTATCAGCAAGAGTTTCACAGAAGAGACAAGCTTTTCCCATATGAGAGGCTAATGACTGATTCCACAGACAGAGCTCTCTATGAAAGGTGGTCATTAGTGCTTGACTCCATTAGGGGTGTCCCCACCTGTGCCTCAGCCAGTCCAGCATAAAATCCACATCTGTCTGACTGATAGGGCATCTATTTTGATCGGTCAGGCAACTGTTCTAATTGGTTGGTGCCTGTGCCATTCTGGGAGATAATATTTTTAATATCTCTCCTGGCCAAGACATTGGTCTTAGCATGAAAACTAATATTCTGCTTAATCTATGAAGGTTTTCTCAATTTACACTTTCCTGTTATTAAAATCCATGTTATTCTTCCTTCAATTAGTACAACTATTAAAATTTATCAAGTACTACTTTTGTGGAAGGCATTAGGTTATGCACTTTTCTAGACCTGAAGGTATTTAATATCTTCAATGCCCTTGTGAAATTAATATCTCTCCCACTTGGTTATTAAGCTGAATCATATCAAAGAAGTCCAGAATGCTTAATATTGGCAATTTCATCCAGGCTTTCTCAACCAGGATTCTAAGAGTGAATCCCTCGTGACCCAAGGCATCCACTGATGTAATAAACTAACTTCTCTCCTATGTATCTAAAATATTACCAGTTATATATGATCTTTGGAAAAATTGAGAAACTGTTCAGATTATTCTTGGTGTTCCATGAGAGACATCATTTGAGAAAGGCAGCAAGAATGTAATTAACAGAACTAGTATTATAGTTGAGTGGAAAACAGGCCCTCAACATATCATACAGGTAATTTTATAAGCTTTAGCCCACTTATTCTCAACATAAGGGGGAGGGGAGCCAAAATGAAGAGGGCAAATTAGATTCCTATGGCAGAGGAATGGGGAGGGCTTTTTTCAAGTCATCGCCTCATTTTTATTTTCTTCTGTCTTTGGTTGGACCCCTCCATGAGCATGGCAGCCAGAGTGAATCTTTATTACTAATGGGAATGTACAGCAGTATTAGGGTAAAAAAATTTTTTTTGAGAACAATTGTGATAGATACAGATTGTTTCCAGATTTAACCTCATCTTGGTGTGTATTCAATGGTAATATGTATTTTTATGGAAAGGAAGGCATTATGAAAATTCAAACATTTGAATTCAAAATTACCTGGAGATAATAAATACCCTGATCAGACTTTCAGATTCAAGAAAGAGAGCCCTAATGTCACAATGAGACTTCTATAAGAGCCAAGCAGAGTTTAATCAGCAGCCTAAAACCACATGAGTAAACTGTCCTTAAGATATTTTCTTAATCATGTGCTATGATATATGGTATTGCGTGGAGCACAGAGCCAGGGATTTGAAGTTGGTTTTTTTTTTTTTTTTTTTAAGATTTTATTTATTTATTTGACAGACAGAGACACAGTGAGAAAGGGAACACAAGCAGGCCTCCCAATGAGCCGGGAGCCCAGTGCGGGGCTCGATGCTGGGCTCGATCCCAGGGTCCTGGGATCACGTCCTGAGCCCAAGGCAGATGCTTAACGACTGAGCCACCCAGGCGCCCCCAGGGATTTGAAGTTTAAAGCTGAGTTCCACAGTTTAGGGCTTTGAGGCCAAGGCAAACCATACATATCCCCCCGAGCTCTAGTTTCCTGATTCATACATAGTTCGGAATAACTAGCCTATAGCATTGTTGTGGGGATGCAGAGGACTGTCATCTAGGGTTACTCAGTAAGTGGGGCCTCACTGATCAGGCAAAAAGGAGCAGGAATTAACCAAGAATTTCTTAAAATCAGGTGTTGGAACAAGATCAAGAATAACCTTATATTTCTTTTCAAGTTAGTCTAAACAAGTTGAGTCACTTTGCATACTCAAGTTCAGTGCATACTCAATTTCCTATAGACAGTTTGATATTAATACTTACCCCTCCAACTCTTTCAAAGTGGTCCCCATCTTTGTCAAAATCTATCAGGTGTCCATTAAATGACCAAGTAAACACGATGTCTAGCGAGTGATCATGTGTTACCTGGCAAGGCAGAACAATACTTTCTCCAACAGTGACATCCATGCTGGAAGGGGGTACCATCACCCTTGTTGGATCTGTGGGTGAAAACAAAGGCAAATCATTAACAAAGCCTGTGAGCTTGTGTGGAAGTAAAACATAGAATCCAAGAGCAGGATGAAATACTAAGTAGTTTTGCTTTATTTTTTCTTAGGCTGTGACCAGTAAACCTCAGTCATCTGGGAAGCTGAGCTTCAGGCCAGGAGGTCATTTTTAATATGAAAAGATGAAAACACTCATTATGTGAATCTTCACAGAGCAACAAAACTCAGCTGGGGAGCACTGAGGTTAGATCTCTGAAGACACTAATGGAAGGGCCTACTTCTGACAGCCTGCTTGGAAACTGCCTCTTTAAAAAGGTTTTCATATCTCCCCAGTGTCACTAGAAAGCAGTAATTCAGTTGAATACTAACAGGAGAAATCCATGTTAATTTGAAGTTTGTTTGACTCCCCCCTACCTTATTATAAAAGTGATAAATGTTTAGTATGGGAAATTTAGGAAATTTAAGAAAGTTAAAAGAAGAGACCAAAAAACAAACAAAACAAAACAAAACAAATCCTACTTACTCTCCTTACTGTCCAGATAAAATGTCTTTTTTCATTTTGATGTAATTTCCCTCTGTCTTTTTGGTTTATAGTTTTTCAAGTTGTTTTGTTTTGCATTCTTATAATATGATACACATATGATTTTCCTTTTTTCTCTAGTTAATATAATACAGGTTTATATCTTTATCTACATATTTTTATAATCTGCATAATGTACTATTAAGTTTATAGTCTCAACCATTTTGAAACTAAGACATTTTAGCAAATTTTTTATAAATATAATATAAAAATGCTGTAATGAACTCATTGACAAAATTATATATATTTGCATATGTATATTACATCTTTAAAATAAGTACTAATACGCTTTTAAATTCACCCTTTACATTATGATTTTAATTGAAAAGGAAATGGGCTTGTTTAGCTGAGACAGTTTATAAACCCTAATCCTACACTGACGTGCTGATGATCTTTTATTTTTCACTGCAATATGATTTCATAAAATGTTGTCAGAATACAATGGTGAAAAGAAATTTGAGTTAAATATAAAGGTCATATAAATACCTAAAGAATGAAATTCTGAATTCAGCCATATTCCAGAAATTTCTCTGCACTAAACCAAATCAAACTAAACCAACTAAACAAACCATAACAAAGAAGACAAATCAAAAGCAAACAAAACAATGAAAGAACATTGATTAATACCCTTCTATACTCACAGGATTATATTTCAGGCTGTGGGGTATATAAATATTTATTAAGTGTATCTCCTCGATTAAAATCTCAGTTGGAAATTTTGAAATGATGTCTCATAGGACATGTTTGATGAGTCTTACTTTCCAGCAATGCATACAAAAACCTCCTCTTTAAAGAGAGTATTTAAAAGAGTTTTTCTGCCCTTTTATCCAACTATGGAAAGCACACATTTCAAGTCATTAGAAAAGGAAAGTCTGTGTCCATAAACAGATTATCAGCTTGGAGTGAAATATACTTTTGCTGTTTTCCAAAACTAGGAAAAGATCATAAATGGACTGCTTGTGCTTTCAGTCATTGCCGTATGAGTGAAGTTCATGAAAAGAGAAGGTAAAAACAGGTATTCCCAGCTAAGAGATGATGGGAGGGAAATCCTTTATTTTAAAACCTGAGGCTTTTACAAGTCACATAATCAAAATTTGCTCTAGTGATTAACTGATCTGCAGGTATAGATGCAGATTGAGATTTTTTTTTTTTAAATGAGGGAAGGAATTGAGAACAAAGCACTTTAGAATAATTTTTGCTTTTAAAATTTAAATTTTCCTCATCTATAGAATGAAGACTGGAACGAATAATTCCTGGCCAAAATCGTATGTGTGTATGGTTTTTATTCAGCGAGATGTTGCCTAATTATCCTTTAACTACCTGTGTACTGATTTCACAATTTAGATTCTTATCTTAAAGAACATTCATTTGTTGATTTATCCACCAAGCATGTAGTGTGTGTTGCATGGATGACAGTGCCTTGGTAGCCAAAGAGATATAAAAGAGAATGAGGGAATGAAAACATTCATAATTACTAGCTGAGCCCCTTACATTCCAGACACTGTGTTAAAACTTTACATTTATTCTTAACAAATAGGTATTATTATCATCTCTACCTAATGGATGAGGGAAACTGATGCCTAAGAGTGTTTAAAAGGAACTATCTGCTGTGCTGAGCTGCATCCTTTCATTTAGCTGAAAACATGATATCCATTCACAAATCATCCAGAGACCAAGTCTAAGGGCATAATATAGCAATTTGTACTCTTGCTTATGTACAGTCCACTTAAGATATTTAAATGCAGAAGAAATTCAGAGAAGGCCGTGGGGTGAACACAGTTTCAGAGGGTTTCACTGCAAGAGTAATGAAGTTACTGCCTTAAAAAGGTAAAAAGTAGCGATGACTTCATGCATAAAATGCTGGCTCTAGCTCTAAGCCTACACATCAAACTCCTGAGAGCAGAGTCAAATGTCCAGGCTCAAGTCCTTAAAAATGTCTTGGCTTCCTATCTCCTGACAACTTTTGGGTGAGCAGCAAGGAGTTGGCACATATTCCAAAGCCTGGAGTCATTTGCAATTCTGGCTCACATTTTTAATTGACATTTGTTTCCTGAAGAAATGTTCATTCCTTTATGCACATGTAGGGAGTGGGGACAGATCTTATTATTAGTGAACTCAGTCGCCTGTTAACCAAGAACTGGAGAAGTTCCCTAAATCAAGGATTATGCTGGTTCGGTCTGTGCTGACAGCTGCTAATTCATGAATTTAGCACTTATCACCGATTCCTGTTCTGAGCCCCGAAGGAGCAAGAATCAAGGCAAGGCAAGTCATGCAGGGTACACACACCAGAGAGGTCTCCTTGGGACTAGAGAAGATTAAACTAAAGAGGTTGAAACCTCATTATCTACTTGGTTTTCTCAAATTGCATGCCTGTTCAGTACTCCTGTTTTCTGTGTTGTGAATTCTGATGCTTTTTACTTGATTAATTTCCTTAAATTTGAATACAAACGCTGTACACAAATAAACAGATGGCTTCTTCAAAACAAAACTGTCTCCCCTCCTTGGGTTTTAATTCATCAAGATCAGGAAGAACCTATATTTACGACTTCTGTTCTGAAGAGTCACTCCAGCTATTGTTCTGTACATAGAACTCTCAAAGGCAATTAGGACTCGAGATGTGAATTGATGTCTGGATTTGGATATAATTAAATACCAACAATAAATATGACCAACAACATCCCTAAACTTTTCTGCTTGTGGTTGGTTCATCCTGCAGAGAATGATAAATTCAGAACTCCAGAGGACTGATGTTTAAAATGTATATATTTACCAAGTGTTTAACCCTCCTAGAATAAAATAAAAAAAAAAATACTCATGTTCTACATTGTTTCCTATAATAGATAGAGGACAGAAAGTACACTAAGTGCTTTGTTCTTGAGAGCAGGACAACCATGAGAGAGAGAGAGAGAAAATTATTAACAACTCTGTTAACGATCAGGTCAACAATTTGATGCATAAATTACAATACTTATTATCCAAGTTATATTATCTTCTGACTTTCCCTATTGGTGGAAAAGCTTTCTGATCTAGGGCTTTTATTATCTATAAAAACAAGTACCTGTGGGTTCACAGGACAAGAATTCTATTTTGATTTTGCTTTCCCTATACAATACCAACCCTTCCTTTTAGTTGGTAAATACTTTCACTCACAGTGCCAAGGTATTCACTCGGTAACTATCAGGAAAGTACTTAATGTGTGTTTCATTGCTCTTCGTTTACAGAAAATATGCATCTCCTTTTGTTAGTGACTTTCTTTACTGTAATGGTTTTGATGATGCCTTTGAGTCAGGTTGTGTCTTCTTTTTTATATTAATTTTTATAGATGGAACTTTAAAAATGGGATTCTTCAAAAACAGGAGCTAGTCAAAGAGCTGACAGCTCACCTGAAATGGCACAAGGGGGAGTGGCCAGAGAACTATTTTTAATAGTAGTTAAATGCCACAACAAAGATGGTGGGTTAATTTTCACAAAAAACCTGGAGGTAGCATCCTAGGGATGAATTTCCACTCTCTGCATTGGTCCCATTTTTTGAATAAAAATAAAACCTGTGTTGGATGAACTATATCTACTAATTCTGCATAAAACACACATAAAAGGAATACCCTAAATATGAGATGAAATTCAACTTCCACAGTGATTTCAAGCTGGACCAATTCTTTCATTTAGTATGAAATGTAATAGGGATAAAGGTAAAAGACTACACTTAAAAAAAACAGCTACAAAGGTACAGCTAGAAGAAGACTGTATTGGCAGCTCACGTGGAAAAGACTTGAACATCTCAGTGTCAACAGGGTTTGTGAAGTTGCCTCAAAAAGCTAATGCAATATTAAGTTGCACAGATAGCGTGTGGTATTTCGTCTTAGGTAAAAATCCCATTGTATTTTGCATTAATGAGACCACAGCTTGGCTAGGAACATCTTTTGGATTCACTGGCAAATTAGTGCACCCAGGTTAGTGAAGCACATAACAAATCTGTAACGGCTAAAATAACTGAAAATGTTTGACATAAGAAAGAGAAATTACAGGAGACACAAGAGTGCTCTTCAAATATGTGAAGGGTTTATAGGCAGAAGATGAATTAAACTTACTTTGTGTCACCCAAAGTAGAAGGTACAAAGAAGTGTATTTTGGCTCTGTATAAGAGAGAACTTTCCAATAATTTGACCTTTTCAACAGGGAAATGCGCTGCCTCAGGAGAATGTGAATCACCTATTCAAAAAGTATTCAAGCAGAGGTGGGCACCATCAGAGAAGGTAAGTCAGATTACACTGAAGGCCAGCCAGGCTGGATAAAGCCTATTATCCCTCTGAAGACTGATGCTTCCCTGACCACCCTCCTCACTGGTAATCTTTTCCTTGAGTGAAGCTTGTTCTCTTTCTTCAACATTAAGCCTGAGCATTGTCACGGACTATCATTTACATATATCCAGTTTCTCCCCTATGATCAGGTTCCTGGGAGTCAATGACCAGATCTTACACTTTTATAATCCCTGGTGCCTAGCTTTGTACCTACTCATGAGAGGTGGTTAAGGATAAGTTGATGACAATCTGTGAATGGTGGTATTGGTTAATGCTAGAAATAAGACCCTGAACCTTAAAAGTGTTGTAGATTGGGAAGGTATTGTGTTATATTTCTTATTATTTACCCAGTAGAACATAAAAAAGGAGCCACCTAAGGGTTCACTCACTGTGTAAATTCTGGCTCTTCCTCTGTGTTCATTACTGACACATTAAGGATTTATTTTTTTCTTGCTTTAAAAGCAATTTATTTTATTTTTTTATTTTTTAAAGATTTTATTTATTCATTTGAGACACAGAGATACAGAGAGAGAGAGAGTGAGAGAGAGCACGAGCAGGGAGAGAAGCAGAGGGAGAGGGAGAAGCAGACCTCCCGCCGAGCGAAGAGCCCGAAACGGGGCTCAATCCCAGGACCCTGGGATCATGACCCCAGCCGAAGGCAGACGCCCAACCATCTGAGCCACCCAGGTGCCCCAAGAGCAATTTATTTTAAAAATAATTTCAAACTTACAGAAAAGTTGCCAGGAATGTACAAAGAATTCTTTCACCTTCACACAGACCCCTCCATTGTTAATATTTTACTGCATTTGCTTCTTTCGTTCTTGCATATAATGAAGATATGTAATAAATAAACATATTATCTATATATTATATATTTATCTATAATATATGATATTATCTATATATTATATATTTATCTATAATAAATAAACAAACATGATATTATCTATAATATATAATATCTACTCATTATCATTAGACTTTTTCTGAACTTTTTGAGAGCAACTGCAGACACGAGGTCTCATCACCCTTAAACATTCCAGCATGTGTTTATGCAAACAAGGTCACTTTCCTAACAACCAGCACATGACCCTCCAAATAAAGAAATCAACCCTGGTACATCATCACTTGGCAATTCAGATCCCAATCAAAATTTGCTAACTTTCTCAGTCATGTCTCTTTATATTTTAGTCCAGGACCTTATCCAGGAAAGCATGTTGAATTTATTTGTCATGCTTCTTCAGGATCCATCAAGTTAGACCATTTCTTTAGTCTTTCCCTACCTTTCAAATCCTTGACAGTTTTAAAGAGAATAGGCCTTACATTCTATAGGTTGACTCTCAACCTGGATTTGTCTGTCATGCATTCTCAGCAGGAACAACACTGAAATGTTGTGGTGTATCTTCTAAGTGCATTGGATCAGGAGCTATGTGATGTGATGTGAACTCATCTTCACACTGACCCTGGTTAAAAACCATGGTTAAAAACCCTGATCACTTGGCCATGTTGGTGTCTGCATTGTTTCTTTACCTCATATTTAACATTTTCCCCCTTGTAAGTGATTAGAATTTTGTGAGGAGGTATTCTGAAATTACACCAATATTCTGACACTCATCACACCTCGACCCATCAGACTTAGGATCCATTCAGTACTCCTGCCTGAAGCAACCACCCCTGTGATGACTGCTGAATGACAAGTCTGTTTCCATCATTCCTCTACATGTACTGGATGACATTTTCTTTTAAGGAAGAACTTTCCTCTCTCTCTCTCTCATTCATTCATTCATTCATTCATTCATTCCTCTATATACTCTTGGCTTCCTATTTTATCCAATGGGTTTTAATACATTACTATTGTTATTTATTTTGATGCTCAAATAGTCCCCATTTTGGCCAGTGGCAAACCTCTTAAACTGGCTCCTGTGTCCTTGTGACATTTTGCTCATTTGTTGAGTGTTCCTTACTGTCTGGCCCAGTAAGATGTTCAAGGCTCATCTTACACTTTGCTGTAGTCCTAGAATCAGCAATTTCTGCAGGGAGGACTGGTTATTTTTAGTGGATGATGGTTTTGAGAAATCAAGATGTGGACACCATGTGCTTACGATTCTAGGTCCCCTTAGCCAAAGAGCTAAGTGCATGCACACATATGCACACACATATGTATAATACACATAAATATACCTCTATAATTATCTCTAGATCTTGTCTTCAAAACATTTACTCATTTCAACTCAACACCCAAAAAACAAAAATCCAATTAAAAAATGGGCAGAAGAGATGAACAGGCATTTCTTTAAAGAAGACATCGAGATGGCCAGTAGACACATGACAAGATGTTCAACATCACTCATCATCAGGGAAATGCAAATCAAAAGTACAATGGGATATCACCCACACCTGTCAGAATGCTCAAATAAAAACACAAAAAACAACAAGTATTGGCGACCAAATTAAATCCAACAATATATTTTTAAAAAAATCATTCACCACGATCAAGTGGGATTTATTCGAGGGATGCAAGGGTGGTTTAATATTCACAAATCAATCAATGTGATACATCACATCAATAAGAGAAAGGAGAATAAAGGCCATATGATCATTTCAATAGATGCAGAAAAAGCATTTGACAAAGCACTACATCCATTCATGATAAAAACCCTCAACAAAGTAGGTTTAGAGGGAACATACCTCAACATAATAAAGGCCCCACTGCTAACATCATACTCAATGGTGAAAACCTGAATGCTTTCCCCCTAAGATCAGGAATAAGACAAGAATGTCCACTCTCACCACTTTTATTCAACATAGTACTGGAAGTCCTAGCCACAGTGATCAGACAATCAAAAAGAATAAAAGGCATCCAACTTGGTAAGGAAAAAGTAAAACTCTGACTATTTGCAGATGACATGATACTACATATAGAAAACCCTAAAGACTCTACCAAAAAACTACTGGAACTGATAAATGAATTCAATAAAGTCGCCGGACACAAAATCAATGTACAGAAGTCCATTGCATTTCTATACATTAATAAGGAAGCAATAGAAGGAAAAACTAAAAAAGCGATCTCATTTACAATTGCACCAAAAATAATAAAATACCTAGGAATAAGCCAACCAGGGAGGTAAAGACCTGTACTCTGAAAACTATAAAACACTGATGAAAGAAATTGAAGATGACACAAACAAATGGAAGGATATTCCATGGTCATGGATGGGAAGAACAAATATTGTTAAAATGTCCATATTACCCAAAGAAATCTACAGATTTAATGCAATCCTTATCAAAATACCAACAGTATTTTTCACAGAACTACAACAAACAATCCCAATTTGTATGAAACCACCAAAGACTGCAAAGAGCCAAAACAATCTTGAAAAAGAAAAGCAAAGCTGGAGGTATGACAATTCCAGATTTCAAGTTATATTACAAAGCTGTAATAATCATAACAGTATGATATTGGCACAAAAATAGACACACTGATCAACAGAACAGGACAGAAAGCCCAGAAACAAACCCTTGATTATATGGTCAATTAATCTTTGACAAAAGAGTCAAGAATACACAATGGGAAAAAGTCTCTAACGAATGGTGCTGGGAAAACTAAACAGCTACATGCAAAAGAACAAAACTGGACCAGTTTCTTACACCATATACAAAAATAATCTCAAAGTGAATTAAAGATATCAATGTAAGACCTGAAACCATAAAAATCCTAGAAGAGAGCATAGGCAGTCATTTCTTTCACATCTGCTGTAACAACATTTTTCTAGATCCGTCTCCTGAGGCAAGGGAAATAAAAGCAACACTAAGCTATGGGGACTACATCAAAATAAAAAAGCTTCTGCACAGTGAAGGAAACAATCAATAAAACTGAAAGGCAACCTACTGAATGGGAGAAAGTATTTGCAAATGACATATCTGATAAAGGGTTAGGATTCAAAATATATAAAGAACTTATCAAACTCAACACCCAAAAAACAACCCAGCTAAGAAATGAGCAGAAGACATGAACATACACTTCTCCGAAGAAGACATCCAGATGGCCAACAGACACATGAAAAGATGCTCGAGATCACTCATCATCAAGGAAATGCAAATCAAAACTACAATGAGATATCACCTCACACCTGTCAAAATGACTAAAATCAAAACAAGAAACAACATGTGTTGGTGAGGATGTGGAAAAAAGGAACCCTAGTGCACTGATGGTGGGAATGCAAACTGGTGCAGCCACTATGGAAAACAGTATGGAGTTTCCTCAGAAAGTTAAAAATAGAGCTACCCTATGATTCAGCAATGGCACTATTGGGTATTTACTAAAAAAATACAAAAACACTAAATCAAAGGGATACATGCACCCCTATGTTTATTGCAGCATTATTTACTATAGCCAAATTATGGAAGCAGCCCAAATCTCCACTGATAGATGAATGGATAAAGAAAATGTGGTAAATACACACACACACACACACACACACACACACACACACACACACTGGAATATTATTCAGCCATAAAAAAGAATGAAATCTTGCCATTTGCAACAACATGGATGGAGCTAGAGAGAGATTTCACTTAATGCTAAGTGAAATAAGTCAGTCAGAGGAAGACAAATACCATAAGATTTCACTCATATGTGGAATTTAAGAAACAAAACAAATGGGGGCGCCTGGGTGGCTCAGTTGGTCGAGCGTCTGACTCTTGATTCCGGCTCAGGTCATGATCTCAGTCGTGAGATCGAGCCCCGCATTGGTTCCTCGTTCAGTGGGGCATCTGCTTGGGATTCTTCTCTGCCTCTCCCCTGCCTCGCACATGCTCTCTCCCTCAAATAAATAAATACATGAATCTTTAAAAAAAATAGAAACAAAACAAATGAACAAAGGAGAAAGAAAAAGAGAAAGAGACAAACCAAGAAACAGACTCTTAACTATAGAGAACAAGCTGATGGAGTTTGTTCCAGAGGGGCAGTGCATGGGAGGATGGGTGAAATAGGTGAAAGGGTTTAAGAGTACACTTATCCTGATAAGCACTGAGTAATGTATAGGGCTGCTGAATCACTCTATTGTACACCTGAAACTAATATAAAACTGTATGTTAACTATACTGGATTCAAAATTAAAAAAATAAAAACAAAACAAAAAAATTTACTTATTTGCTTAATCAACTTATTTTTTGCTTAGTCTAACCAATCGACAACCTTGTCAACTGACGCCTCTGCCCACCACCTCTGCACCCACACTCAACTATCCCATGTCCTAGGATTCTGGGCCCACAGACCCACGCCTCACGACAGCTCTCCAACCCACCTCACTATCCTGTATCCTCAGCTACCTATGCAGACTCCAACGTGCTGGGAAGGGAAGGGATGTAGGAAAGTAAGAGAATGGAATGGAAGGGAAGATGGGACTTAGATTGTTTTAATATTGAAAATGTAAAATCTAAAAATGAGTACACTGCAGAAAAACAAAATAAAAAAGATGTCCAACTCAAATTCCAGAGCATATGTTACTTAAAAATTAAAGGTTTATGCTACTACTTAGAAGATGAATAGATACAGGGAATGTATTACTTTACAAAAACTGAAACACCGAGCTTCCTCCTTTCACACCAGGGTGAAACTTTGAGTCAACACATTCATAAAATACCTAATATCAGGAACACAGCATTACTCAAATTATATTAAGCTTTTAGAGAATAATTTGTCATTAAATAGAAGAGATTAATATTCCAATTATTCTTTTCAGCTAGGTCATTAGGGTCTGCCTTTTAAAACAGCTACCAAGGGGCCCTGGGTGGCTCAGTCGTTAAGCGGCTGCCTTCGGCTCAGGTCGTGATCCTGGGGTCCTGGGATTGAGCCCCCATGTCGGGCTCCCTGCTCAGCAGGGAGCCTGCTTCTCCCTCTCTCACTCCCACTGCTTGTGTCCCTCTCTAGCTGTATCTCTCTGTCAAATAAACAAATAAAATCTTAAATAAATAGATAAATAAATAAATAAATAAATAAATAAAACAGCTACCAAAACAACCAACATAGTTTCCAGTTTGTCCACCCCCCCCCACCCCCAGTTGCTTTTCAGCCATGAATCCCTTCTGTCAGGGAGTTAAGTGGGAAGTAGGGAGTGAGTGATGGAGTAGGTGAGGTTACCCTTGAGAAATCTATACTACTTAGCTACAAGTCTCTTCCAGATTGTTCTATTATTGCTACTTTTGAGGGTTTGAAATTGTTCTCTTTGTTGTACTTGCTGATTTTCTTTTAAGGTGACACCGTCTTTGTAATTTTGGTTTGGAAATTATATCTCACAAGGGAGTTTTTTTTCCTTCTCATGAGCATTCTTCCCTGTTGTGTGGTTGTAAAGTCTTAAATCAGGTTACATGAGGAATTTGGGATTTACATCCCATAGGGTAGCAAAATATAGGGCAGCAAAATATAGGGCATTCCGCTGTATACTGTACAGGCTTGGCCTTTGTTTCCTTGGATGGCCTTGCTGCCCACTCTGGCCATAGGTAAATTCCTTTTAAAGTTCTTAAATCTGGATAGAGGTTTTTTTTTTCCCCCAAGTTTCCTGGCAAGGAGCTGAGATCCAGGCCCTGACTTTAGGCATGGACAGCTTTCACTGCCCAAATATGCTGATGAAATAATATACATTCAGTGTATCATCATCTAGATAACATCAGGCATCTACACATTTGGTATTTGTTTCTGAGTCTCCATTTTGGTTATAAATTTTTACTCCCTTGGAAATTCTTTAGATGTGTGATTTCTTTCAGACACTTATTTCCATTAAGATTTGTTTTCTAGTGAGCAGCTATGTCTGCAAATGGGAAATTTTAAAAAAATCTTAAAACAAACATAGGCTATTTTTCTCTTTATCTTACCTCTCTGATAACACAATTAAAATACGAGTTTGTGTATGTAGAAGGGAAAGGGAACCATTAAAAAAACAACAACAACAACAATGATTTTATCTTGGCTGAAGACAAGGAAATCTACCCTTTTTAGATGGTGGAAAAAACACACCAATGGCACAGGGCACTTTCATGTGTCAAGGTTCTTAATTGATTCATGCCAAGAAATACTGCCACATGGTACTATGACCTGGTTCTTTGAACAAGTTTGCGACTTGACAAATGACATCAGAAGAAAACACAAGGCAAATTCTGACCCCAGTCAGGCTGAGCACAAACGGGAGCCTTCTGTAAAGCAATTTACAAATCACTCCTGAGTAGAATGCTTACCGATCTATTTTCAAGGACTAGGGAAAAAACACAAAGCAGAGCTGTTTAATAAGCTTGACTGTCACAAATGGAAACTGCTATGCACAAGCCAAACGGGGTGGCCAAGTATAGGTACTTGGGAAGTGAGCAGCCAAATGATAATCAAAGCTATGAGATGCATCACAGAGAGCACCTACTTAATTACGAAGACCGTTTTAATGACACCAGATGCTCTTGGTTGCCTTTCAGGTCTCCAAATCAGTTACAACCATTAATAATGAGTTTGTTTTGTCTTGTTTTATTTTTCAATGAGGCAGTTACAGTATGTCTTAAAATCATTCATGGTCAATCCATGTGCTCTTATTTTCACCTGCCACCAGGGAAAGCAAATCTCTGGGTTTGGGATTTGTGCCATGTTTTAGTATCTGGGTTTCTCAGCTGGGATGTCTTCCCAAATGGGAAGAATTTTCTGCAGTTGTCTAAGCTTCCTCTACGAATAAGGATACTCCTCAAGCAAAGCAGCAAGCCATAACAAAGGAGGGGGGGGTATGCTAAATTTACCCTGTCACATTTTCTTTGTGAATCTTTCTTTAGGATTGAAAAGAAATGATCTAAACAGACTCTTGGAAAAGATTTTCATTGACAAATAAACTATATGTTCAAGCTAAGGTATAATTAAAATTACACTATGCCTTTTTTGTTTTTCTGTAACAGCAGTTAAAAAAGGAATGATAAATTGGAACCACAGGTTATCTTTTAACCATGGAGAAACATTCTCATCAAATAATAATTACAATTCTTTCTGTTTGAGAAGGAGGGATTACAGGCCTGTTTCCTTCAGCTACTGTACATGAGTAACTCTCCCTTATGAGTCACTGGGCAAAAGGGTCCCAAAGAAATCCCATTAGTGTCAGTGAAATAAAGTAAATTGTATCATTGAAATACATAAGAATGGCATAATAAGGTCTTTGCTGATTAAAGGTATACATTATTGCACCTGATGGACATCTGGCTATATCTAATGATACAAGGTAAGAGAATATTTATCTAAACTACAAGAGCAATGAAATGTACACCTTGAGGCAAGGACAATGAATTCCACGGATAGTGCCTCCCATTGTCACTACATGCAAAGTAACAACCAAGTGTCATTCATGCAGCTTGTTAGGCGGAGAAGGATTAGTTAGTATCTGGTCAGTAGGTGGTGCTGAATCCTCAGCAGAAGGAGAAGGCATCCCTCCTTTCTGTTTATCCTGCTCCTGTCAGCAATTTTCTACATGTTTTCAAATTCCTCAGTTTAAGGACTCTGCATCTTGGGAAAGAGGCAGTAATTCTCATATTTTAAAGCCGTGTTTCTTTGTTTGCTTATAGATTTGAGAAAAGGTCACTGAGGAGCATATGAAGCTTAAAACGGAGGGTATTACTGTCTTTGTAGACATTATTAGTGAGCCTCCCTTTATTCGATGCAGGAGGGATTGATTTATAAAGCTTTCTGCAAAACAAAAGCAAACAACTCCACCTACCCTAGTAGTCTGGGTCACTACTGACTAGCTTGTTTGGGGGCTTGTCTATAGTTCTAACTGAATTTTTTTCTTGAAACCCTTCAGGATGGATAACTATTAATAGCTACTAGGCCCCTTCAATTGTTGAAATGCCCTGCACATGGCAGGTAAGACATCATTCATTTAGCTAATAAAGATTCTTTTTCTGTTGCAGTGCATGCTTCATTCAGAGTGTGATCTATATACACATTCAATGAAACTTAAAGAAAGAACAATGAAAACTAGGAGAGTCTTCATTCAGATTTTGTTAGTGCACTTCATTTTGAGGAGAAGGAGGCAAATAGCTGGAAAACACACTCTTCTGGGAAGAACTACTTTCTGAGGGTGGATTTGAGGGTCACTGCACATTTGGTCCAATCTTCCACACCAGAGATAGGGAAACTTTTTTTTCTATTGAGAGTTGCTGACCCAAAGAGAAAAAAAAAAAATCAATTGAGGGTCAGAGAAGTATAAAGCTACTTGTTTTATTTTTAGAGAGGTGTTTAGAACTTTTCATGCCTTTTAAATTAGGTACAGGGAACATACACATCTAAACACGTATCCACTAATTTAAAACTTAGATATAATCTATGTAAAAATAGTGGGGGGGGTGAGAATGGGAAAGCAGAGAGGTGGCAAAGAGGAGATGGAAATACAGAGAAACAAAGCAAGAAAGACACAGGCAGAGAGCCGCAGAGTCCTGTGCTCCATAAACACACACAAAAAAGAGATCACACGCTAAATAAAGGACACTCACACCAAAAGGAAGGCACACAGTCACAAAAGAATTCTGGAAAAGTGAAAAGGCATCCTTTTGTGGAGCAACATTCCATCCTATTTTAGGATTTTAAAATAGAAAACCTTTGCTGGAAGAGCTGCATCAGTGTAAATACAGTCATTTTCAGGTAAGTTGCATCTTGCTACTTCCACCTAAAGTCAGAGTGCTAGTCTGACCCTTAGTCCTACACTTTCTTCATCTTTACTGACTCTCCTCTAAAATAACAGCTGGACTTTGCCATGATTAGTGAAGTGATGTGGTGCTAATATTGTCTAAAAATAATGAGTGAAGATCACCATTTAAAAATTGGTCAGATGCTTTATTTTTTAAAATTTTTTTTTAAAGATTTTATTTATTTATTTGACAGAGAGAGAGACAGCAAGAGAGGAAACACAAGCAGGGGGAGTGGGAGAGGGAGAAGCAGGCTTCCCGCTGAGCAGGGAGCCTGATGCGGGGCTCGATCCCAGGACCCTGGGATCATGACCTGAGCCGAAGGCAGACACTAACGACTGAGCCACCCAGGCACCCCTGGTCAGATGCTTTAGAAAGGGATTTATTAAAGGCAAAAAGAAAAACAATTTTCTGGCTAGGCCTTGGTTAACTGAAAAAAGCAAAAAAACAAAAAACACTACTTCTTCATTCCAGAAACATGTTACTTGAATTAAACACACAAAAACCCCTAGGGGTGTATGTGTGTACGTATCCAAATGTCTGTTCTTCAATAAATCTTTTCAAACTTTAGAGGGAATGTACTCACATCCTACATTATCCATTAGAATCTAACAGCTCACAATTGTTAGGGAAAATAGTGAGACAAGACTCCAGCCTAGGTTATAACAAGGATGTATACATTGCTTGCATGGCTCATGCCAAGGTCCTAGGGTGTCTCTCTGAGCTGTGGTGCAAGAGTGAACAGAGTTTTGCAAATGCTGCAGCATCACACAGACCGATGCTCATGGAGAGATATGTAAGAAAAGTCAATTCATTTATTTGAGCAAGCAGGCGAGATCTACAAGGCACATGGCCCTTTGCAATTGTAGATCGTTCCTCAGTTTCTCATTCGTTTCTACAACTCTCTTCTAACTTAAGATAGGCCCCCAGTGGGAGTTGTTTCTGCATTAGGTAGGGAAGCAAATAGGCTCAAAGAGATCATCTTGCATTCGGCTACCATATTAGGACCAGCTCTTATTGTACAAGTCTAGAGACTACCATTCACACAGTGAATGGTGTTCACTTGGACAACACAGCAGCCAGGAGAACACTGCCATTTTCATCCAGGGTAAAGGTTTCCAAACAACGCTGCAGGACCAGAAATAAGCTGGGCACTCAGTTCACTGGAAATAAGCCCAGACCCAGAGCTCATCTCAAAAATGGTCGCTGGGATTTATTTCTCACTGAGTAAATGACATTTCTGTTAGTGATGCATTGATGTTGGACAGAGGTTTTGCTAAAAATGTCATCATGATGAAATGTATAAAATAATCTATGTACTGTCTTAAAAACCGAGTTTCCCAGTTTGGCCAGATAGCACTGACTGGGTTTGTAACCACCAAGATGTCATTTGACGTCTCTCAGCTGTAGGTCTCTCATCTGTACTTTGGAAGTGATGGTATTTGGCATCCGAGGAAGATTATGAAATTCAAACTGGGTCAATGGATTTTAACATGCTTCATAAACCATAAAATGCTACCCAAGTGTGAGACGCTATTATTACCATTACTAGTTACTATTGATGCCAAAGATTTGCTTGGGAAAAAAAGGAAAAGGAGAGACTTATTTTGAGGATAAGAAGAGGGTGACATTCTAAGGGAAAAAGCTCACTGTAGTAAGTCATAGCTCCAAGACAGCTGTTGGCTGCTTAATAAAAGCCAGTGAAGATGACAAAGTAATTTCTGGTTCAAGCATGAATGCTCAAGTACAGGAGTTTATGTCCAATTGCCAGATGCTTCAAGCTAGCAGCTAAATCCAAAGACATCAAAGACACTTCATGCACCAACAGTATCCTGTCTTCTCGAGTCAGAGGACTGCATAGATGTGCATTCCAAAAGGAAAGGATGTCACTGGAAAATTACCCAGGAGGAGGAGTAATTGTGAAACTGATCAGAAAGGTGGCAAACACAAAAAGAATCATTAAACCACCAGCTACAAAAGAAGGTAAAACATGAATAGAGAAAATATAGCCTCTGTAGGGTTGGGTGATAAAAAGAGACAACACTAGGGCACCTGGGTGGCTCAGTCGTTAGGCGCCTGCCTTCGGCTCGGGTCGTAGTCCCAAGGTCCTGGGATCAAGCCCCTAATCGGGCTTCCTGCTCAGTGGGAAGCCTGCTTCTCCCTCTCCCTCTCTCGCTTGTGTTCCCTCTCTCGCTGTCTCTCTCTCTGTCAAAAAATAAATAAAAAATCTTAAAAAAAAAAAAAAACAGACAACACTGCTGTTTGCTAATGACGAAGATGACCATTCCTCTTGGTGCTGGAAGAGGTTACATTCATTTATGATTTTTGGAGACCTGTCAATGGAGTACTTAATGTAGGTGATTTAAAAGAAAGTGTTAAAAATGTTTATCTTTATTACGCTAACCAAGGGTTAAGGTTGCTGTACATTTATCATGGTGGTTAAGTAGTCTGCTTATTAAGCATTTTCCCTTTTGTTCTGTGGTTACCTAATAGATGATTTATATGAGGAGAAAAAACAGAGAACAAGGAGATTTCCTCTGAATGCCTAGTTCTGTTAGATTGTAATTATCATTTCAAGTTCTTGGTGAAATGGTGCTGATACCATGATGGCCAGGCATCACTAAACTCTACCATTATTATCATCATTGCAGCTTACAGAAGTTATGTATTTGCCATGTGCCAGGACCATTGCTAAATACCTGTGTTTATGACCTCACTGAAATGTAAGCACTGTGAGGGCAGAGAACATGTCTTTCTTGTTCAGCATAGTACCTTATATACAGTGTAGTTACTGATGCAATAGATGCTCAATAAATATCTGTAGGATGGATAAGTCACCAGCAGTGAAACTTTACCACCCTATGATATAGGTATCATTATTACCACCATCTAATAAAAGATGTAGCCAATGCTCCCTTAAGGAGCCTAAATATATTCGCCAAGGTCACAGACTTCATTGGAGGGAGAAAATAAATATTCAACCCCAAGTCTGGTTGATTGTAAAGTACTATAAGTTACTGATTTCTATTCCAATATGACTGACTCCAGCTCACTGCTTGCTTTAATTCATTGTGAAAGAGGTGTTTGGGTGGCTGCCAATGTTTAGGTATAAATGAGCTTTGCCTAATTTTATTATGATAGAATGTGACATGATGTGTTGGAACCAGAGGTACTTGTAGGACTCAAGACTTAAGAAGAGGGAGAAAAGAAAAAAAAAAAGGGAATCCAATGGAGCCCAGCTTGATAAAGTAAGAAAAGAATTCAAGAGAAGAATGACAAGAAGCAGATCTGGGAAAGCCATAAAGGAATCATCAGACTTTATTACCAAAGGCTCCCAAAGGTAGTAATGTGTTGGTTATTTATGGAACATAGCTCCATAAATGAAGGCTCAGCCCTGCTGAAGAAGAATCCAAAATACAAGTAAAAATTCCAAGTAAAAAAAAAAAAATCTTTTCAAAGTATTATATACTGGAAAATTGGACCCCTTGAATGAGAGGCAGTTTTGTTTAGGGAGATTAACTATGTACAATAGAACCGGACTTCCTGAGGTTTTTTTTTTTTTTTTAAGATTTTATTTATTTTTTTGTCAGAGAGAGAGAGAGAGTGCAAGCAGGCAGAGGCAGAGGGAGAGGGAGAAGCAGACTCCCCACTGAGCAGGGAGCCCGATGTGGGACTCGATCCCAGGACCCTGGGATCATGACCTGAGCCAAAGGCAGACGCTTAACAACTGAGCCACCCAGGCACCCCAGACTTCCTGAATTTTAATTCTAATTCAACCACTTACTGTGTTGATCTGAGGGAGGTTACTTCATTTCTCAGTGCCTCAGTTTCCCTAGATTTAGTGGGAATAATAGCCCGTACCTCATACTTTGAGAATTAAATGAGTGAAATAATAAAGTTTGAAAACAGAGTTTGCCAAATAATAAATGTTACTTGTTACTAAAAATCTAGCAGAAACAAAGCTGCCTCCATATATCATTTAGTGTAAATGTCCAAATCCTTATAGTGGTTGACAATACCCAACCTGGTCTCAGGTGATATTTCTGTTGACAGAAATCCTAAGTAAAGGAAGCTCTTTCAGGTATACAGATAGATACCTGCACCATGCAAATGAAAACTGAAAACTGCTGTCTAGACTCTGGTAGCAAGAGGGTGCAGATTCGAGAGAGGAAGCTGCTCTTACAGACTGAAAAACAGATTTTTACAGGTTAAGAAACTGAGCTGTGGAGTTAGAAATAGGGATGCAAATTTTAGCTCTACCACTTACTAGCTGACTGATTATGGGGTAGGTCACTTAACTTGTAAGTCACTTAATTTGTTTCTTAACTTGTAACAGTCCTATTCTGCATGTTATATTACTAGAACATTGTAAGCGTTTGATACAAGTTAGCCCCATCATCATATCATCATCTTCATGATCACATCATCATAATTGAGTGCAATTGTGCCTGGGTTCACGTGACGTAACTGCAGGAACTTTCAAAGAGAAACAGCTTCCCCAAACATGCAAAGACTGGGGAAGGGGAGAGCAAAATTTAGTTAGAGAAAAATGTCCGTATAAATCTTCAAAGAAATATTGTGGGTCTCTAAGCAATGACAAATCTGCCTCAACTTTATAAGGAAGCCAAAGAAGAAACAAAATCGACAGCTAGTAAAAATGATAGCAGACGCTCCAAACAATTCGCTGCTAGTGAAAGTATCATAAGGAAATTATCATTATACATAGCCATTTATTTGCCAGAAGAGTGTACAAATTACCCAGATAAATAGCACATGTACTTTCTTGCTCACATGCCAGGGCAACACACCAAGTTTGAAGATGATCACCAGAATGACATCAAGTCAAGAGATTATCATGCTTGTTGTATCCACATTCCAGGACCTCCATTAACTCTCTGGACATCATCAGACACTGTGAAAAATGCTGAAGACAGGACAATATGACCCTGAGATGAGAAGATTAATAACCAGTGAATAACTAAACTAGCTCACTGATAGTTTGCTATGCTGATTTCTACAGCTATCTTAATGGATTATTTGAGTAGTTTATGGGGCATAGCCAAAAATATACTTCACTGAGGGACATGAAAGGCCTGAGCATAGCTTAGGTTAGTGGAATCTTTGGCTTTAAAACATGAAATCTTTTTAAACTGTTGTTTTCCCCTATTGCTTTTTATCTTATAATTCTCCAGAGGCCAGAAATCACACAAGGCTAAGAACTGCTTTTGGGAATATCAGCACAAATTCCCACAGATACTATAGGATCACTTACCTCACAGGGTCACCCCGAGGCATACTGCTTAACTTTGTACAAGTAATACATGTGGGGAGGAGGGGTACCAAGCTTCTGAGGGGCAATTCATTCTTCAAAAGGAGTCAGTAGAATTTGCCAGTAATTAAGAGATATGGATTCCAATACAGAAGTGTACTTACATAATGATAACCATGGATCTGGAATCCCCATCATGTTAGTGGCTGGGTGTCATGCACATTCAAACCCTGTTTCTTTTACAAGCTCAGTTTAAATGATCAGGGTTATATAGATAACAATGGTGGCAAGTGGGACCTTAATAAATCATATAAATTACACAGGTTTTGATTTCACAGGGCCTTCCTTTTTTATGCTATTTAGGTATACAGAGATGCGCACAAATAATTCACATGCAGGGATAATTTTACAAGACTAAAATAGTAAAAACACAACAAAAATAATCATTATGATTATGTGTCAGACATTGTCCTTGCTTCTTTCCGTAAATTATCCCATTTACTCTTCATAATAACTCTATTAGGATGCTGGGAACTCTCTAAAACGTCTTTAAACAGAAGTACAGGAATTTTTTTTTTTTTTAAAGGCTTAAGCCCATAAGAGAGAATAGTTGGGAGGCATAACCATTAAAACTGGGGATGTTGGAAAGAAAGTATGTGGTTAACAGACAAGAAGCACTGAATCCTGAGCCAGCAGTAGGAAAACACAAGAAGCAGATGGCCTTACTCTTTAGAATATTCCTCAAGATTCAGGAATTGGTTGCATGAGGTACCATGGGAAGTACAGGACACAGAGCACTGGATGAATGTCGTCTAGAATCAATTAAGTCTCCAGATCTTCTTTATTCTATGCAGGCAGGTGACTAACCTTCCTTACCCCAGAAGCATACTGGGATTTTTCTCTCCAAGAAGATAAGAGAGAAAGGTCTCTGGGCCAGAGGATACAGGTTCAAGTGAGGGTAGCAGGGATTTTGTAAATATTTATATAGGGAAGGATGCGATTCCCAACTCACTTGTCAATGTGGCTTCTAGAACACTGGCAGTGAGATCTTTGCTCTCAAGAAGGAGATTAATACTCTTTCTCTGGGGACTGTGATCAACCCAAAAAGAAAAACCTAAAAATACTGACATTGTGTGTGTGTGTGTGTGTTGGGGGGATTCCCAAAGGAAATGCCTTAGTCATATTGATTGCATAGTCAATAAACTTTACCCACAGGTTTATAGTTCTTCAAGTTAGCTTTTTAGTGCCTCTTTCTTCAATATGAGCCAACAACCTAGAATCTCTAGACATCTGAGGACAGCTTCTAACATAAAAGATCAAATCCAAAGCAAGTAAAGAAAATCTATCATTAATATCTTCAGAGAAATAAGAGACATTGAATTCATGCATTGACAAGAAAACAATACTACAAGTAAGGAGCATTCAGAGACTAAAAGAGAGTTCTTAGAAATTGGAGGCATGATAATTGAGAGGTAGAGATTAACTTGTGTAAGACTAATCACCTAGAGGCTGGCCTCTAGAAAAGGAGGAGGCTTTATGCACCGTCCCATGGGAAACTAGCCATGGCCCAGTGTTTAAGGCAATCAACTCTATTCAACCCTAACACTTGGCCCCCAGCCCCCGATCATGCCAGGGAAAGGTGTAGTACTTCCCCAACTATGGACTCCGACATGGTGTTCCTGCCACTTGCTCACAGGCCAGCAGCCACAGATTTGGTTTCTAGTTTGCAGGTCATGCCAAGAGAGAGGCTGTGCTGCCATAACCCTTCAGCTTGAAACCCTACAGCCCAAGGTTCAGCACCACCTTTTGTAATCTGATAGTTGCCTTTTAGATCTCTATGGGTTGCCCCAGAATATGTCATGGACAATGCGGGGCTTATATTCCTACTACCGCTTTGTTGTCTCCATGAATTTCTTCTTGGAAATGCTGCTTCAGCAGGTATGGTGTGTATACCGCCTGGCCATTTGCCTTTGTTTAACTGCAACAGCTGAGATGAAAAGTAATTGGAAAAGAAAGTTTAGGAAAATGTTAGAGTATAGAGCAAAAACATGAAGAGATAAAACACAGGAAGGATAGGGGCGTCTGGGGGGCAACATTGGGTTAGGAGTCCAACTCTTGGTTTGGCTCAGGTCATGATCTGGGAGTCGTGAGATGGAGCTCTGGGTGGTGCACCACACTGTACCCCGAGTTGGGCTCTGCGCTCAGTGGGGAGTCTGCTTGGGACTCTCTCTCCCTCTGCTGCTCCACCCTGTGCTTGCACTCTCTCTCTTTCTAAAATCAATCAATGAATCTTAAAAACAAACAAACAAACAAACAAACATAGGAAGGATAAAAGATAAAATTACAGAACCACTCTCTATAAAAAGAACAGGTAAACAAGAGGAAAGAAATAAATTCTCAACAAATACAACCCCAATTTCCCAGAACAGAAAGACGTATGTTTCCAAATTAAATAGGCCTACTCAGTATCAATCAGAAGATAGAAAATTAGATTAGACATAATTAAACATAATTAGACATAATCACAATATTATGACATTTTAGAACAATGCAGATGAATATCAATCATGTCTAGAGAGAGACAGAGAAAAACAAAAACAAAAATAGGTCATATACAAAGGAATAGAAATTAGAATTATTTCAGACTTCTTAATAGAAATGTCGGAATTTGTAAGACAATGGATCGATACCCTCAAAATTCAGAAGAAAAATTATTTCTACCCTAAAATTCTATTCCCAGCCAAACTACCATTTTTTTTTTTAAGATTTTATTTATTTATTTGACAGAGAGAAAGATAGTGAGAGGGAACACAAGCAGGGGGAGTGGGAGAGGGAGAAGGAGGCTTCCTGCTGAGCAGGAAGCCGAATGTGGGGCTCGATACCAGGACCCTGGGATCATGACCTGGGCCAAAAGCAGACGCTTAATGACTGAGCCACCCAGGCACCCCCCAGCCAAACTATCATTAAGTGTGACAGTAAAAGAAAGAAACTTGGAGAAAAGCAAAGCGCTTTTCAGGAAACCACTGCAGGATAAGCTTCAAAAAATGAATGAATAAACAAGTCCCAGACAATAGAGAATCCAAAATAGGGAAAATTTGAGAGGAATTCCCAAGAAAATGGTGAAGAAGCATCCTAGATGGATATTTTATAGTATGTGTTTAATAATATTTCTAAAAATTTGCAAATGGGTCAAAAGTTTGGAGTTTGAATTAGTGATATGTATATAGCAACTAAGTAAACAAACAGAAAGATAGTAGGGAAATAAAAAAGATGTACTAAAAAGAAAAGAGAAGTAATCATTGTTTCATTGCTTACTCAGGAATAGCACTGCATAGTCATAATTATGTAATTATGGATTAAAATCTAATCAGAATTATGATTTATTTATATTAAGAGGATGAACATGTGTGGAAGAGTTAAAAACTCATTTTCTATAAGAAGTCAAAAGACAATCCCTAAGACAGAAGAATCAAGAGAGATAAACATATTATTTAAAGATAAGACAATCAATACAAAACCAAGGGGGAAAAAAAGTGCAAAGAGTCGAAAGTGGTTGCCCCTGAGAAAGGGAAAAAGGGTGCAGGAGGGTTTATGTTCCTCATACTAAGTCCTTTAGAATGATTTCCTTCTTTATTCTTTGTCTGTATATAACTATGGAGAAAAGTTAAAATGGAGAAAACAAACTAATGTCAGGTGGACACTGGTATCCCTATTTCAAAGATGAAGACACTGAGGCTCAGAAAGTTTACACAAAGAATAAGCAGCAGAAAGGAGATTTTAATCTGGATCTGTGGGTATTCTTTTTTTTTTTAAATTTTTTATTGTTATGTTAATCCCCATACATTACATCATTATTTTTAGATATAGTGTTCCATGATTCAGTTTGTGCATAACACCCAGTGCTCCATGCAGAACGTGCCCTCCTCAATACCCATCACCAGGCTAACCCATCCTCCCACCCCCCTCCCCTCTAGAACCCTCAGTTTGTTTTTCAGAGTCCATCGTCTCTCATGGTTCTTCTCCCCCTCTGATTTCCCCCCCTTCATTCTTCCCCTCCTGCTACATTCTTCTTCTTTTTTTCTTTCTTAACATATATTGCATTATTTGTTTCAGAGGTACAGATCTGAGATTCAACAGTCTTGCTGTGGGTATTCTTAACTGTGACAGTATAATGAGTTGCCTCTAGAAGGGGAAAGGCCTATCATTTTGCAAAGTGTCTCTACGTGTCAGGTTGTAAGCTTAGTACTCTGCATAATGCCACCTCGCTGAAGACTCATAGCAACTCCTAAAAGTGGGCACCATTCTCATTTTACAAAGGCAGAGTCAGAAGCTTAGAGAGGAAGTGATGAAATCAGGATTTGAAGCGAGGTTTCAAAGCCCAAGCTAGGGAGCCCACAGCTCTACCTATTTGAATCCTCCCCATCATACTGAAGGAGTTGGGGGTATTGTCAACTTTTATATAAGATTCCTAAAGTTTTCACCATGTAAAACCTGCTTCTTTGGCCAGTTGTTATGAGTGTCCAAAAATGCAGCTCTGATTTGTTTGTTTCCTTTGGAGGATCTGTGCAGGTAAACTCCTGCCTGACAGGTTTCTCCTTCTGTCACCCGGTGTTCATTTGAGAGAATGGCAGTTTTCTGTTTGACTCGCTGCATCTCCAAATCGAGATTTCAGTATGAGGCAGTGGCATTTTCCCTAAACTGACAAAGAAAAAGCATCTTAGTGCAGACAGAAAACTGTCTGTACTTGATTTAGATGATCTGTCCCAAGAATTAACAGCTCTCTTCTCCTAAGAGGAACTGTTATCTCAACTACGGATCTATGTATCCTATACATGGCTGAGTAAGAACCGATGGTTAGTTTATACCCTACAGGGCTTTCGGACCCAGAGGAGAAGTACACCACAGAAACATCATCAACTTCAAATGTCCCAGTTCCTCAACATTAGGACAGTATGACTTCGGGTGGCCATGTATCCTTGCTTCCTTGGGACAGTCCTGGTTTATTTGTTGTCCCAGTCTATCAATAGCTAGTTTGGACGAAAAATTCCATGACAGCCTAGTGATACTTCATCATTTGGGGATGCTGGCACAGAATCTGTTGTATCCCCTACTCCTCTCCTGCTCCCATGAGAACATATTTGTTACCAAGCCAGTCCTGCGTAATGGAGATGGATAAGGGAGGCTCTTACTTCCTCGGCATTCTCTCTTTCTAACAGGGTATCATCCAGAACACAAGCATGCAGTTTACTAACCTAATGTCTTGTTCTGCATACTGTTTTAAAATAAAGGCAACTTTACTTCCTAGGGGCTTTAAATTAAACCAGGTTATTTGACAAATGACAGCACCTTTCAGTCAGACATTATAGATAACCACAGGCAGAGCCAGGTGACACCTTTTGTAGGCTATTGATTAAAAGGAGCTGATATCCATCTTTCTGAGCACAGAATAATCCACTGGCATTATAGAAATGATGGCAATCTTACAGAGAAGGTTAATCAGATACATGGGAAATCATATCTGCTCCTTGATAAAGTACAAGTCACTCAGAGATCAATCACAGACCCCAGCTGCCCAAATCACCGTCGCTCAGAAAACAGAATTCAGGGCAGGCAGATACTGGTTTGTCAAAACCTAGTACAAAACAAGACATTCTGCAGGTTTGAACAGTTTCGCCTGCTGAGAGCATTGATTTGTGGGTTTTATAATACATGCACAATGGTAAACAACATAAATATAAGAAGTAGATATAAAGTAATGATTTACTTTGAAAAGAGAGTGACTAATCTCTCAGACCTCAGTGCTGCTACAGAAGCACTGCTGGAGTTTTGGTACATTTTTAGGGAACCATAGTAGGATACAAAGTTAAGCAGTTTGAGGCACTCCTCTTGGATAAATGGGAGGCACTGCGGGGCAAGCAGTGAAAGGAATAGAAACACAATGATATTAACTATCATTTAAAGGTACCTACTAAATGCCAGGGGCATTTACAGAGAGAATGGTGCTTTACAGAGAAAATTCCAATTCTTGCAACACATAGGGCTTCCCATTTTATAGAGGAAGAAACTCAAACTGCTAAATATTAATTTGTCCCAGATCACAGAGCTGCTCAGAAGGGCTAGAGTTGCTATACAAATCCAAGCTGTAGGACACAAAAGCCCACACACCTTTCACTGTGCCCCACTGAGAACCCTATTTTTCCCTGGTCTATTCACTTATTAATTTTCTCAGCTGTTCCTTTAACAACAAGAATTTGCCGAGCTCCTTTGGGAGGCAACATGTTAAAGTAGAAGGAGGCACAGCCTATTGGGCCTTAGCTTGGATATGAAATTTCCCCTTTTGAGGTTCCTCTGCAAAAAGGGGCTTGAAGAGATAATATACTCTCTTCCAAAATCTTAAAGGGGTTTTCCAGTTGGGCCAATTTATGAATCAACTGTGAGAATAGGATGATTCTTACATGATGCAAAAGGAGACCTGGATAGGCAGTTTGTTCATTCGTTCATTCATTCATTCAGAGATAGTTACAGAGCACCTAATATGTACAAGGGATGTGCTAAAGACTGTGGGTACAGGTCAGCAGTTCTGATGCCCATAAAGGTTACATTCTACTTAGGCTGACAGGTAATGGATGCATATGAATGCAAAACCAAAAAAAAAAGTTATGTTTAGATTTTGAAAGTGTTATAGAAGAAATATATAGGGTACTATAATAGAAATCCAGAGATTTCTGAAGGACCCTGGGGAGATCTGGTATCTGAAGGATGAGGATGAGTAGGAGGAGAAGGAGGAGATTTTTAAGGTATAGAGAAAAATTATCCAAATATCTCATACTATTATAATAGTATGAATATAATATGAAAGATAAAAATACATTTGCATGCACATATACACACACACAGAGAAACAAACCCTAATTCTGGAGGTATATACATTATCAAAGCCCACTGACCAAAACACAAAAACAACAGAAAACAAATAGATACATAAATAAATAAAGCCAATGTGCCTTATTGTCTAAATTAGAAAACTGAGGCTCAGAGACATTATGAATTTTGGTCAAGGTCACCCAGGCTGAGAAATGACATAGCCTAAAGTGAAGGTTATTTAAGTCCAGCTGGAGCAGCACCATAGCACTAAGCCTTGCCTTGGTCAATGTAACTGGTGGGATTTATATTATCCAGAAGCCAACACCTCACCTCTACTCCTCCTGTCTCACAAAGATGGCCTCCAGGTCATCAATTCAACCTAGTGACACAGCCAGCAATCCTTGCTACCGCTGTAGGCTGGCTTAGAGCATTTCACAGATGACTTTCCAGAGGTTTCAAACCTTGAATCACCCATCTATATAATAATGATAATAATAATGATACCTAACATTTATAATATGCTTACCACATGGACAAATACTATACCAAGTACTTTAAAGCATTATCTTAATTTTCTGACTGAGATGAAAAGATAGAACCAGCATGGCAGAAAGACTTTATTTCTGAAGCCAAGTATGCAATGGCATAAGCAAGGTATTTATAGAATGTGGCAGTTTGTAGAATACGGAGCTCTCAACTGGTAGGCTGTGAAGAGTCATCAGACAAAGAGAAGGGAATAACAGTTTGAGTGCTGATATGTGCTAATTAATGTAAATACATTCTCTAATTTAGTCTTCCCCCAAAGCCTATATGATAGGTTCTGTTACACCCATTTTACAAGTTCACTTTGAACAGCTTGTGAGTGACAATGGGATTTGAACCTGATTTGTCTACCTGCAAAGCCAATAGTCTTCCCTCTACAATGTATTAGTAGAGAAGGGAACAAATAGATTATATTGGACATACCAGAAAACTTCTCTATCCAAATACCCTGCTCTGAATGTCTGGCATGGTGTCACAGGAATTGAGAGGAAAAGTGCCCAAGATTCTATGAGGCTATAGTGAACGGAAGACTTATGGTGGCACTATTGCCCAACGATGTCTTCAGCAGTAGATGGAGGGCTGTTATCACAGTAGAATTGGGATTGGGAGAAGCACCTAAGTGTCATAAAGATGATGATCCCCAAGAATGTGTCAATCTCTAGAAATCATGATTCCTGAATCACAGCTGGTAAATTTACTTTCTTCCTTCCTTTTTTTTCTTTCTTCCTTCTTTTTAGTGTGGGAAAGAGATCACTACTTATTTTTTTTAAAAGATTTTATTTACTTATTTGACAGAGATAGACACAGTGAGAGAGAGAACACAAGCAGGGAGAGTGGGGGAGGGAAAAGCAGGCTTCCCGCCGAGCAGGGAGCCTGATGCAGGGCTTAATCCCAGGACTCTGGGATCATGACCTGAGCCGAAGGCAGACGCTTAACGACTGAGCCACCCAGGCACCCCTATTTTTTTTCTTTTTAAGTTGAGATATAATTCACATAACAAAAAATTCACGCTTTTAAAGTATCCACTTTTCTGGGTTTTGTATATTTACTATTTGCACAACCATCACCACTAAGTCCATAATGTGCCATGACCTCAAAAAGAAACTTGGTACTAATTAGAAGTCAGTCCCAATTCTCCTTTCTGCTCATCCTCTGACAATAGCTGATCTACTTTCTATATCTATGAAATAGCCTGTTGTAGACAATTCATATAAATGGAATCATATAATATGTAGCCTTTTGTGTCTGGCTTCTTTCATTTAGCATCACGTTTTCAAGGTTCATTCATGTATCATTAGGATTTATCAGTATTTTCTCTCTTTTTAGGGATAAATAATAGTTCATTTTATGGATAGACCACATTTGGTTTTTCCATTCATCAGCCGATGGACATTTGGGTTGACTTCACTTTTGGCTATTAACAGTAATGCGGCTATGAACATTCATGTACAAGTTTTAAATGCTTTCTGGTAGATCTACATGGGACTCAGTTTTTTTGTTTTTTTGTTTTTTTTTTTTTATTTGTTCATGAGAGACAGGGGGAGAGAGAGAGAGAGAGAGGCAGAGGGAGAAGCAGGCTCCCCGCCGAGCAGGGAGCCCGATGCGGGACTCGATCCCAGTACCCTGGGATCATGACCTGAGCCGAAAGCAGACGCTTAACCATCTGAGCCACCCAGGCGCCCCTACATAGGACTCAGTTTTAAAGTCAGTATTTAAAACAAAGTTTTATATACTGAAAATTGCCCTTAAAAATCCCACAAAAAGTTACCACTTTGGATTCAATGTTATCCAAATGAGACAGTTTTATCTCCAGGTCTTTCTTTGGCTATCAGCCCGTAGAAGTGGCTGGCTTGTGTTTGGTAACCATACCATAAAATCAACATGTCATCAAACACTGGAATCCCATGCAGTGTGGCGAGATGATCACATTTTAAGAGGTACATGAAGAATGAGGTACACTGAGCCCAGTGTCCTTTTAGATCCTTATCTCGTAAGTACTTACTGATGCACTGGTTGGTAAAATTGCCTGTACCACTTAAATTGTAATTTTTCTTTTTCTTTCAGGGATCATAAACTGAATTCATGTAAAATAAATGTTCATACAATTCAAATCTCTTGCGCATGGAAAATTTCATCTCATTTTCTTTGGGAGCCTGAGTTACAGTACCTTTGTATTTCTTTGTTGTTGTTGTTGAGTAAAAAAAAAAGAAAGTGGAATTAAAAGGGCTTTCATGCTTTAATCCAACTAAGTATTTCTTCATCAAATCATAGAACTTTAGAACTGGGAGTTGTCTTAACTCCCTCTGTCCAAGGTTCTTCATTTTATAGGTGAGAAAAGGAGTCTGGAGTGATAAGATCGACTTTGTGTCACACAGTTGGCTGGTAACAGAGATGGGGCCAAAACCCAGGATGGCAGAACCTCAGTTCACTGTTCTTTCTATTAAACAGCAATCATTCCCATATTCACAAAATTCAGAAAAAGTAGGTCATATCTTCTCAAGTTTTATATTATTCACAACCTTTATAACCCAGCATGTTGTTACTGTTTTATTACTTCTCTCTCTCTCTCTCTTTTTTTTTTTTTTTTTTTTTAAAGATTTTTTTTTATTTATTTGACAGAGAGAGACACAGTGAGAGAGGGAACACAAGCAGGGGGAGTGGGAGAGGGAGAAGCAGGCTTCCCGCGGAGCAGGGAGCCCGATGCGGGGCTCGATCCCAGGACCCTGGGACCATGACCGGAGCCGAAGGCAGACGCTTAACGACTGAGCCACCCAGGCGCCCCTCTCTCTCTTTTTTTTTTTGTGCTACAATCTATCCCCCCTCCACCAGGCTGGCAGGGAGTCCATGAAGACAAGTTAGCTAAGGGAAAGAGCTATTTTGTATATAATTTATGGGTTTTCCTTTATTCACAGAGCTTTCCCAAACAGACTAGTACACTAATGATTCTGGCTGAAAGACGGCACCCTGATCTTCTGGAGCTGAAGCTTAGCACAAATTTTGTCATTCAAACACACTAGTCAAATCAATTAGAAATATTCATGAAAATGAGAAAGTGAGTTTACTGGTATTTCATGACCACTATTTTAGTACCATTAATCCCCATCCTCCCTATTTCTTTGTCAGTTGACAGGAATCCCCAGTCAGCAGCTGGAGAAAGCAGAGTCTTTTTAAAGACAGGACTAATTTGTTTCCTGGTGAGAGGTGACAACCTGCCTCAATTTGCTTCAGATTTCTCAAAGATAATGACTTGTGTTTTCTTGTCCCAATTAACCACTGGCCTCTCTTGAGAGGACTATGTCCATTCAGATAACTGAGTTTCTCTTCCCACTGATAACCTCCTGGTATATATGTGGGAGTAAAATGCAGATTTAGAACAGAAACAGGTACAGAATTATAAATAGAACCATCTGAAACACTGCCTTTTCATCTTTTCTCATATCCCCATCATATTCAATTTATATCTATTTAATAATTTAATAATTGAAAATAATCGAAAGGCCAGCCTTTTCCACAGAGTGATGAGACCCACTTAATACTGTATGTCAAATGCTTACAGAGGGCCTGATAATATCATGTGTGATACGGAGATATAAGACAATAAGGAATAATGAGGCCTGGGGCCAGTTTAGAGAATATGTGACTCCCCCCTCTAAGGGTACCCTGATTCAGAAGTTTTAAACATACTCACAGACAAACAAAACAAACCTGTGGTTTCAAGTCAAATTAGCCACTTTGCAACCTGTGGTTTACAGCTGACGTGTGAACGCTGTTGATCCTTCCTGATACTCCTCTCACCTCCCTCCCTCCCTCCCTCCACCTTATCCAAAGGTGAATCTGGGGCTGGGGGGAGAATTCTTGGCTCTATGCTATTCTTTCTCCTGGAAGTGTGAAATAAGCACATATAGTGGGGTTGATTCTCCCATTCTATATAAGTTTTGTAAGGACAGAGACCTTGAGGTTGTACCATGATGTAAGTCTACCAAACCTGGAGTTCAGCATTAGGGAATCTGCTATTGCTATGTACCTCGCCACGTTCTCTTCTATCAGCTCGATCATGATAAAGCTGACATTTACTTGCCATCTGCCTGACCACCTTGACTTACCTCTCAATGGGTTTAAAACTCAGTCAATGGACAAAGGTATTGTTTATTGAACTCCTCAAATTTTAACATAAAGAGATTCCTTTATTGGACTGTGTTATAAGAATATTCTATCCATAATTAGCAGAATAAACTTTTCAACCCATACTGCATTGCTGATTATGAATAAATTCAGACTGGGAGAAAAAAAAATCAGAGTCTGCAATAAGAAAATTAAGTCAACATGATAGAATTCCACCTCGGGGCATGCTTTTGCTCAGGGGTAGAAAAACACATAAGGCAGAAATAAGTCTTTAAAAACACAAAATTGCAGAATGAGAACATTTCAGAGTTGGGAGGTTCATACGGGTCAACGTTTTCAAAGTCACCCAACTTGGCTGTGAGAATGTGAAAATGACTAGAAAACACCCCTTACAGGCAGGCCACTCATTCTTTCTGCAGTGTTTCCCCAGAGTACAGGTTCAGTCTGGAACTGATCATTATCAATAATGGAAAAATTACTACTTTCATCTTTTTCATGGTTTAATTATTAGAAACTTTTCCTTTTTATTGAACACACAACAACATCCTCTGCTTTAATGCTTACCACCCATCTATTCTGGTACTGCCCTCTGATATCACCTAGAGTTTGCTGGTTCTTTAAATGTTTGAAAACACCGCCCATCCCTCTCATCCACCCTCCATGAGTCCTGTTCTTTGGCCTCACCAGCTTTAGTTTCCTTAGCTGTGTCTCCTGCCATCAGCCCACCTGTCTTCTTCTAGGCTGATTTCAAATTTTGTCAGTCTTAAAATAAAAACATGGTCCTTTCCCAGTATTTTCATCAGTGCTACTGTAGTTTTTCCCCTCTCGTATTTTGGATACTTTATTACATTATAGATTTAATTTGCCTCAAAAAAAAAAAAAAAAAGTATAGACTATTGCTGACTCAGCAACAATCTTATAATCAACTAAAACCTTTTTTTTTTTTTTTTTTTAAAGATTTTATTTATTTATTTGACAGAGAGAGATACAGCAAGAGAGGGAACAGAAGCAGGGGGAGTGGGAGAGGGAGAAGCAGGCTTCCCGCGGAGCAGGGAGCCCGATGCGGGGCTCGATCCCAGGACTCTGGGACCATGACCTGAGCCGAAGGCAGACGCTTAACGACTGAGCCACCCAGGCGCCCCTAAAACCTTTTTTTTTTTTAAAGATTTATTTATTTGAGAGAAAGAGAGAGAGCGCACTCAGTGAGCAGGGGGAGGAGCAGAGGGAGAGGGAGGGGGAAAGAATCTCAAGCGGATTCTGCTTTGAGCTCTGAGCCCAATGCCCTAGCTCTATCTCGAGACCCTGAGATCATGACCTGAGCTGAAACCAAGAGTCAGACGCTCAACCGACTGAGCCACCCAGGGGCCCCAGTCAACTAAAACTTTTAACACACAGCCTAACCCTAAAATTTGACCCTCTCATCCTGATTTTGTGGACCAAGTACAAATCTTTACATTTACCACTATTAAATTAGGCTTGTTACACTAGGTTCATATGATTATCTTTTTATGGTAATTCTGAATACTGATTCTATCATTTCATCTATTCCCTAATAATACATGTGATCAGAATATGATTAGTAACATCATTTGTCACTGATAAGAAATTTCAGTAGGAAAAGGGTGAGTAAAGAGGACAGAGGGATGGCTGGTGATCTCCCTTCCAGGCTGACATGAATCCCCTAATCACCACTGTGGGGGTGAGACATGGTAACCAATCCTCTAAACACTCCCTCAGCCTTCTCCTTCCCCACAAAGGTATCACAAGAGATTTTCCTTTTTAAAGGAGTATTGCTGATGTTATTTTGACTAGCAGGAGAAAGGAACATATTTATAAGAAAATAAGGCTAGACCTTATTTTTGATCAAAACCCTATGTTGGTGGAAAGATATTAATAAAAAAAGAAGTTACAAAACAGTGTGTCCAGTAGGATTTTTTTGTGATGAGGATATCTATTTACAGATTTGAAGACAGATATACAACTGACCCTTGAATAACATGAGTGAACTGTGTGGGTTCACTTACAGAATTTTTTTGATAAATACAGTGCAGTACTATAATGTATTTCCTCTTCCTTATGATTTTCTTAATATTTTCTTTTCTCTAGCTTATGCTATTGTAAGAATACAATATATAGTACATATAACATACAAAATGTGTGTTAATTGACTTTGTTACCAGGAAGGCTTTTGGTCAGCTATGGGCTATTAAGTTTTGGGGGAGTCAAAACTATAGGTGGATTTTTGACTGCACAGAGGTTGGTGGCCCTAATCCCTGCATTGTTCAAGGGTCAAATGTAGATTTAAATACACACGGGCATGCATGTGCGCATGCGCACACACACACATATATATACACACTTACATGTATGCGTATATATATATATATATATATATATATATGCATGCCTAGATGTAATTCTGGAAAAAATGTAAAAAATATTTAAGTGCTCTCTCTGAATACCTTTTTTTCTAATATTTCTATAAATAACATGGATTATCACATACTTAAAAAAGAATTTAAAAAATCCTATGCTTGTGATAACTACTTTTCTTTCCAAATCCTTAGAAGATGTAAAATTTCCCTTGATGTTGGTGTCAAGATCATGTAAGTATAATTGATAGAACATGTTTTCTTTCCATTAAAAAGAAAACCAAAATATTTGCCTCTCCTTTGTCCATAGTTCCTAAAATATGGTCAAGAGTGTTTCAGGGACCTCTTTTCAGGATGTGTTCTCATTTCACCTTTCTGCTCAGTTTTCCCTAAACATGCTGGGATCTTTTATGTCTTTTGGCTATTAGATAAATTTCTTTGGTCTGATATTACCTTTACATTTTTTAACCTGGTGAGCTCTTTTTCATTTCTTAGTTCCCAGTTCAATTATCACTTTTATCCTCCCAGTGAATTCCCTCTTCATTCCTTCCTTTTTGTTCCTTCTATACTTTCAACAAAGCTCTAGCTCTGCCTATCAGTATCCACTCTTAGGCTGTGAGCACTTAGGTTTGCAACCAGGCATTCCCCAGAGGACTTACTAAAAAAGGAAATTCCTGGGTTGCACCTTTGGAGATTTTTGTTCATCAGAGCAGGGGAGAGTTCAAGAATGTGCATTTATTAAAAAACCCGTAGGCAATTCTGATGCTTGTGGTCCATGGCCCATGGTGCCACACAGGGAGGGTGACAACTATGTCATTTGTATCTTTTGACTATTCTCTCAAATTTGGACTGCATCAGAATGTCTTCTCATCAACTATACTGGTCTTTAAAATTATTCTTAATTTTCTTTGCCTTACCCATCAAGAGGTGTTAAGTGCAAATAGCATGGTGACCAGCTACTTTACTTATATTGTAGACAAAGCCAACAGAGACATATACATGTTATATCAGAAGGCATGTGGGTTAGCCTTATGAAAGTAGATATGGAAGAGAAGGCACTTCTGATTAGAAGGATCTTCTTTGGATCCCACTTTTCTGGGAAAAATCCAAGCTGGACTTATATTTATAAGGAGTTCTATTTCTGAAGAGGGATGATGGGGGGGCAGTTAATATGACAATAGGTGACATGTTTTCCAGTATGGGAAACTTTCAAAGTGGATATTGCTAATAGTCATTTAATAACATGTCTTGCACTTTTGCACAGTGATTATAGAACTGTTAGAAGGCCATGTAAAAAGCCACTATTGCTCTAAATGTTCCGCTTATATTTCTTTTCCCATAACCAGTAACCTACTTTTGGCTCTTCAAATGGCTGCATAAAAGAGACAACCATTTTAACCTTTTAGAAATGAATCTTGCTAGAGTAAATCAGAGAGAAATGATGGAAATGTTAATTAACTTGCCTTCATCTTGGTCAGATTCTGTATTTAACCTAAAGGCCTACAGTCTTTTGGGAGGTTTTCTTAGATTTGATTGCCTATGACAGCCAGAGAAATTCAATTATGGTTTGGTGGCGTTACTCCTCTGGGAGAGCAAAACCCCCCTCCTGCCTCTGGCATAGAAAACAAATGCCAAGAAAGGAAGGTGAAATCACTCGTGAATTTTCCTGACATATCTCTATTCTGGTTCAGGATTGGTAATAGATGAAACTTTCCTTTTTGGAGCTGGGACCAAGCATTGGCTTCCCCCATGGGACCATCTCTAAAATACAAGGAGATGGAGGATTTAAAACACAGACACAGATACACACACACACACACACACACACACAACACACACACACACACACACATCCCGCTGCTCTTGAGAGAGACTGTCCACATAACACCAGTCTGCATGACAAAACATCATTCTCAAACCACAGGAAGTTCTGATATTTAGGAACAGAAGATAAAAGTACTTAATTTTACTTTCCTTTTACTTTATTACACAATTAGCCATTTAAAATCCATTTCAGCTTTGGAAATTATAAAAAAGAAAACACTCCATAGCTGAAAACAAACCACATTGATCTTTAAACATTTTATGAACTGAAAAGCTCAACATAAACCATTTCTTTCCTTCAGTAGGGAAATAGCTCTATGGCAAGACATAAGATGACAGATGTAACCTAAAAAGATAAGCACAAGAAAGAGATGGATTTTTATTTATGTATTTGAAAAATATATAACTTTAATAATGCTGGGGATGTGTTCAGTAGTGGTAGCAGAGGTAGGCCAGAGATCTATGCTTTTTAATATCAACTTCCTCTCGAGTAAGAATTTTATCACATTAATAGCTAAATCATACTGATTGTAAAAGAGCGAAAATGAGGCAATTAGTACGGCCGATGACAGCCGTGAAGAATGAAACGTGAGGTTTTCAGTGCAAGCCAGATGGATATCTTCAATATACTTCTTATTATCTGCTTGTGGTAATAAGTTCAATTAAACTGAATCAGTACAACACAAGTCTTTTTGAATTGCTGGAAAAGAAATTAATTATGTGCTTCACATCTAATGAAGCCAGAGTCATATTCTGTTTGCCTTTATTGTTTGTTTGTTTTATTTATTTTGATTGGTAAGTATTCATTAGGAACTAAACCATTTATTTCATTCCATAGTAGAGTTTTTTCTTTAAAAGACAATTTTGGGTTCAAAACGTTAAATATCACAAATAACAAGGTTTTATCTATTCTAGAATATCTGGGAGAGAGGTAGAAAATCAGATCCACTGTCTAGATGATTTTGACTACAGTATCTTACTATACTGAAGAACTCTGACCTGGTGTTTTTAATTTGAGATATTATACATGTAAGACTAACAAAGACAATTCAGCAGTACTCATATTCCCATTTCTAGAATCAGCAGTCTCTAACATTTTTTACAGCCTTTTCCCCTCTGAATATATATTAAAATTTTACCCAAGGAAAATATTACTAACACAAGTTAGGTCCTTTCATATAACCTCTCTCTAGATTCCCTCCCCTCACAAATACTATCATGAGTTAATGTTTATACTGAGCATGCATGTATTTTTATGTTTAAACATTATATGGTAGTATTTTCTATTACTAATTTTATGTTAAATCATATTACACGCATTAAATGAAATAGTACCTTTTGTATTATTCTTTATTTTGCTTGTGTATTTTTTTGTCATTACAAACAACAACATAATGAACATCTTTGCAAATCCACCTCAGAACACATAATTTCCTCTAGAGTAGACACCCAGACATGGAATTGATGGGCTAAGGAGATTGCCCTTTTTCAATGTTATTTTCTCTCTACAGCGTCTACTCCAGTTTGTATTCCTACTTACAGTGAGTGTATGAGTATTCTCTTCATACTCTCATCAACAAAAGGTTTTGTTGATGTTTATCTTTTGCCAATTTCATATGTAAGCAATCCTATCACACTGGTGCTTACATTTGCATTTCTCTGATTACTAGTGAGAGTGAGATTTTTTTCAAAATCTTGTTGGCCAACAGTGTGTCTTTTATACAAAAATCAAGCATGTGAAGCCTGCCTCAGTATAGATGCTTTCCTATGAAAGGGCAGAGTTGGCACAGAAATACAAGAGTTAAGGGATTACTTCCTCCCTCTAGACCAAGGATGAAGAAATGATGGCAGGATGGAGTCAGAGTAGACTGTCATGGTATGCAAACTTTTTTTTTTTTTTTTTGGTTTTTGATATAATGTTCAATAACAATCTTAATAAACTTAAATCTTAACATTATAAAAGGTGAGAAACTATTTTACAAAAAGAATTGGACAAAAGGGGGAGTCCTTCTACCCATGACTGATGTTACTAAAGGCACACTATTTGCTAAGTCTATGTGGCTCTCACTAGGGCTCAAAGAAATGTCAGGGGAAATAATCATGCTCTGTTTCATCAAGATCTTGGCTTCATGTCTTGGTAGAAAGAGTTCCAGGTTATGTCATGCTTTGTGAATACAGGAAGAACAAGAGGTACACTTACCTACCAGTTCTTTAGGATTCTCCTTAGTTAACTGTTGCCAACTCCATTGTGGCAGGCCTCAGATCTAACAGGATCTAGTATTGAAATATTCTGGCCATTGTCCTTCTACCAGGGGACCTAACATAATTAGCATTTAGCACTTTAAAAACAAACTTTTCCTACTCTAGGTGCCTTGGGTCAGAATTTGCGTTAATCCTATTAGAAAGACCCTTAATTATTGCCTAGAAATAATTGGTTCCAGTGGAAGACACCTAATTAGGTTGAAATGTATTCTGTTATAAGGGCCCAATGTTAAAAGCTTTTGTTGTGGGTTAGCAGCCAAATGTCATTGCTGGTTACTGATTTCTGATTGATCCCCAGTCAAATATGGATAAAGCCTTGAATAATTTTACATAGAAGATGTGGGCTGTTTCAAACTCATTTTCAAAAAAGGTTCCATTTGAAAAGACTCTACATTATTGTGTCGGTCATGCTATGCATGGATAGGTTGATATTTCTCAATGTCCTACAGTTAAAACGGAAGTATTTTACAGGGCACACTATAGATATGCTGTAAAACTTGTTGGTGTTGGTAAGAATTTCCTTTCTGTCTGTTATATGTATGTATTTGATAGCGTCTCTTCTTCTAAATGTAAATAAACTCTTGATGGGATGGACGATGAGCATTCTGACAATGAAGGGATCAATTAAATGCTCAGTAAAGCCACAGGAGCATCTTCACTTTGCAGGGAGGAAAATGAGAATACAAAAGAATTTTTTGTTACAAATACATGACGTCTTAGTTAAATTCTACTGAGAATCTTTTTTCTATCAAGATAAAATACAATGTTTTTCTTATTATAAAAGTAATTCTGTGTACTAAATAGAAAATATTTAATCCAAAAACCAATGTCTTTTTATTTTTTAATTAAAAAAATGATTTTATTTACTGATTTATTATGACATCTTTTAAAATCCAAATGAAAACAGGGTAAAATGTGCGTCTAGGGCAACTTAAAATGAAAAAAAAATACATTAGTGAAAGAACAACCTGCAGTCAGAGAGATGTGTAAACTAAATGTGAAACAGTTCAACTGATTTAGGCTGGTGACAGTGAAAAGTTCAGGAAGAGATAAGTATCTTGATAAACTCCAGTTGATACGTTTTGTGCTTTAGGATTCTCCCTGGCCTAATAGTCTGGTTCCAGCAGTGTGCGGCTTCCTCATTCCTACAGAGGCAGACTGAATACACTGTTCTAGTGTCTGCCAAGTATTTTTTCTCTTCTCTCCCAGTCAACGATCCGATTGCCTCTCTGGATTTTTGACTTATACCCAAGTACTAGGACAACCTTTTTGATCCTGGGGTGAGGCTAAGGTCTTGTGAAAGAAATATCCCCACCAATTTCAGCTTGTAATCAGACTCAAGGAGATGTCAAAATTCCCTGTTCTGTATAATCTGGCTAAGCTACACCTTGGACCAAATTTTGAAGATCTGTCTGGGAAAGAAAAAAAGTCATAAAAGGATCAGTAAGTTTTCGTTCTTGTTTTTGTTTCTCTGGAAAGGGCTAAATAACAAATATTTTAGGTTTTGCTGGTTAAGAGGCAACATTGAGGATATTATGTAGGTTGTTGCATATTAGATGGTCTTTGTCATGATTATTTGATTCTGCTATTGGGCAAAAATAACCACAGTCAGTAGGTAAACAAATGACATGACTGTGTTCCACTGAGACCTTGTTTATGGACTCTGAAATATAAATGTCGTAACATTTTCACATGTCTGAAACTATTATTATTCTTTTTGTTTTTCATCCAGTTAAACGTGTGGAAACCATTCGTACCTCCTGGGCTATAAAAGAGTAGGGTGCTAGCTGGCTTTGGCCTATGGGCCATAGTTGGCCAGCTCCTGAAAATATAGTGTATATCAGGATCAAGTAGGATATTTATTAAAAAATATTTATTTTTCAGGGCACCTGGGTGGCACAGTTGGTTAAGCATCCGACTCTTGATTTCAGCTCAGGTCATGATCTCGGGGTCGTGAGATCAGGCCCTGTGTGGGGCTCCTGGGGCTCCACACTGGGCGTGGGGTCTGCTTGAGATTCTCTCCCTCTGCCCCTCCCCCCATTTGTGTATACACACTCTCTCCTTCTCTCTCTCTCTCTGGAATAAATAAGTCTTAAAAAACTTTATTTTTCAGGCCTCATCCTTAAAGATTTAGGTTTATTAAGCTAGGGCACTGGAAATCTGTATTTCTGTTAAGCATTCTATTGAACTTCCACTTGCTATGTGGCATGTTCAAAATTCTCTGATGTAGGACAGGGTTTCTCAAAGTATAGTCTGGAACTACCAGCCTCAGACTTACCCAAGGTTATTTTGGTTGTGCTTCAACAAGATAACTATGATAATAACATCCATAGCTTAAAGCCCTGCATTTCATTTTCAGCCCTGGAGGGGATCAATAGAAGCTAGGGTTGCTATTACCACAGTTATCTTGCTGAACTACACTTAAGACAAATACTCTAAGTTGCTCTTCTTTAGGAGTGCTACTTAAAAATATCTGTCATATGAAACCTGTACAGCAAAGACGCTATGTCATGCGAAATGGCATGCCTTTTACTCTGCCATAGAAATAAAAATGAATTAGTAAGTACAATATTGCATGTAAATACAGCCTGCCCTCCATATAGTTCTTAATGATGTTGACAATTGCTAAAGCTCATCTTTGTTGAAAGGTCAAATATTATGCTTTCTGGTAGGATTCAGGGGTCTGACATGAGAACTGTACTTGCTTAAATTAAACAGTAAACCAAATCCCAAATATACTATAACTAGTTTAAAAAACAAAATCAGTGAAATTTAGAAATTCAGATGATGGGATGATAATCAAGAGTCCCCTAGGCACCTGTCAGAATTCTGCAGTTTGGAAGCCTGCTCATGCATAATCTGAATATTTATCCATTTTATGGTTGCCTGCCAGAGATTTATTTTAAACCTCCTATACCTGCTACAGTGGATTTATCCCTTCCTTCTCCTCCCCCATACTTACTGACCCTGTGTTTGACACCGTCTTCAGCCTCCCTTCAAAACATGGTGGTGGGGGCGAGGACGAAGAGAACTGGATTTTAGAAGCGTTGTTAATGATAGAATTATTATAAAAAGGTCAGAGAAGACGTGTTCTGATGTCTGACCTTCACGGTGTTTTAATCCTACGTACGAGGAGATCAAAATGAATACAAGCACATTTTAAGGTTAGAGAACACCTTCTCTGATAAATTAGTCCCTTTGTAGATCTCAAAATTGAATTAAAATACAGTGCTCAGTCATATTTCAGGCTAAACTGTTACAGTTACATTAAAGGTACAGGGCTGAAGCATTATGATGTGCAATTCAGTACTTGGCACAGTTCACGTGGAGTTCAGAATGGTTTTCTCTGCCTTTATCGTGCTTTATGGGGCAGATTTCTAAATTGCATTTCTCAGTTTATATTAATGTCCTTCACAGAGACCTGGTGGTCTGGATGCCCCTATGCACACACGTGTTCTTCCCATTAATGTTAATGGGAGTCAGAACCAAGCAACGGGAGATAAATGTTCTCTCAAATACCTTCTGACCTTCCCTAAAGTAACAGGATTGCTAACTTCTGTGAACATATGGACCAGATAAAACTCGTATTTCTTCGCTCTACCCCCATCTCATCTATAAGAATAATATAAGATTCAGAGAACCTCTGCAGAAAAACCAACTGCAGTAGAGTACCATCAGCCAAGCCCAGCAAGAGCTCTACTTCTAAATAAATGAACTCCCCCTGGCAGGGACCATGGTACTGTGACCTCAGGGCTCATTCCTACAGGTCTCTGCCTTCCTCTTTCTCTTCCTGTCCTGGTCTTTTTCCTTCCCCACCTGTTAGGAAATTTCAGTTTTAGAGTATTACATGTGTCTCAGCAAAAACAGGTGGCCATATATTGATCCTGTCATATGTCCCTCTTTTTTTTTTTAAGATTCTATTTATTTATTTGACAGAGAGAGATAGTGAGAGCAGGAACCACAAGCAGTGGGGAGTGGGAGAGGGAGAAGCAGGCTTCCCGCAGAGCAGGGAGCCCCATGTGAGGCTCGATCCCAGGACCCTGGGATCATGACCTGAGCCGAAGGCAGAC